>NC_073228.2:95423125-95755000 GCF_029281585.2 Gorilla gorilla gorilla | reverse complement strand
AGCAAAATAAAACTTCTCAGTCTAGATGCAATTTTTTTTAGAATAACAGCGAGAAATGCTTAAGCATGTGTTTCATTTAAGTGAATAAATACTTTTTCACCAGTTTTTGTCCTTGTACTATTTAATTCAAAAACATATATTCTTAACATACACACAACTTGTTGAAAAGCCTTTCAGTTTCCAAAGTAACTTTAATGAATAGAAACTGCATTACTAATTTTCAGAGTTACTGGTTTAGTAAGTAATTCGCTAGTTTTTACTTTATATATACTTAATGCATCCCACTCTAAGTCCCTTTGATTTCTGGACTTTTGTGTTGCCAAACACTTCTTCTATATGACATCATAAACTGCTCAATCTACAGATTTTTTTGTCTATGTTAGGATAAAAAAGACAACACACTGAGATGGAAATTGCTTCTGAACAACTGTTTTTTAAAGTTTTATCATTAATTTAAATATTTCTAATAACTGACATTTAGACCTAAATGTTACGTAGTGTAACTGGGGGCAGTTCTTATACTCAATGCTCCCCCATTTCCCCCTGCTCCTACCCCTCCTCTATTATATCCTTTGGGCAATTTCATAGCCTCAATTGTCACCTGTAAAGTTTAATTCATGAATATGTAGCCCAGCTCCAAGCTTTCTCTAGAGCTCTAGTCTCAATTTCTCACTCCCTCCAGAGCAAAACATTCTGGATGCTTTACTAGAACTCCAAAAGACATTATGTCCAGAAGAGAACTCATTAACTATACAAGCCTAGTTCTCCTCTTGTATCCTTAATTGTAGTCATGCTATTAATAGCCTCCTAGTAATAGGCTCAAAACCCTTAATATATCAGAGACCACCCTTTTCTTTATCTATGACATTTGGTCCTCATCAAGTTTGGTCACATTCATTCCTTCCTCTTTACTCCCCAAATCTCTTTGCTTATGCAATCCATTATTTTCTTTTGTCTGTTTTACTTCAGTTGCTCCTGAACAGTTCCCTTACCTCCCAGGTTTCCATCCTACTATTTAACCTTCACATTTCTGCCCAACAAATTTGTTTACAGTCCAGCCCCAAACTTTATTCACTGCTCAAAAAACTTTCAAAGACCTATGTTAACAACTTAATAAACTCCTACTAAAATATTTTAAGAGGTAAGATAGAAATAAATAAAAGGAAAAAATGTTGAATGATGTCTCAGTTCCTCAGCCTGACTTGATCTTCAAATCTCCCCACATTCCCACCTCTGGCCACAACATCATTTTTTATTATTATTTTTATCCCCCACCAATCCCCCACCCTGGCTAGCTCCTCTAATAAATGTGATGTAGTAGAAATAGTATGATGAGAGAGTGTCTTAGTCTATTTCATGCTACATAACAGAATACCACAGAATGGGTAATTTATAATGAAGAGAAATGTATTGGCTCACAGTATCAGAGGCTGGGAAGTCTAAGGTCAAGGTGCCACCAGGTTTGGAGTCTGGTGAGGCCATTCTCTTCTTCCAAGATAGTGCCTTGCATGCTGAATCCTCTGGAGGGGAGCAAGGCTGGATCCTCACATGGCAGAGGGTGAAAGGGACAAACTGGAGAGCCCACTCCCTAAAGCTCTTTTTATCTTTTTATAATGGCATGAGGGCTCTGCTCTCAGGACCTAACCATCTTCCATTGGGCCCCACCTACCAATATTGTTACAATGGCAAGTAAATTTCAGCATGCATTTTGGATGGGGACAAACATTCAAACCATAGCAGGGAGTAACACTGGAAGAAAAACAGTCTTTTGTTAGTGTTGTTCATTGATGCAATCCTAGGCCTAGAACATAAGAATTCTCAAAAACTACTTACTTAGTATTTCAACCGAAACATTTTTCATCTGAAAGGGGAGATTTGATTTGATTTACAGACCACTAGTGGGCTTGACAAAATAAGTGATGGCATAAATTTTTAGACCAGATCCAGTTTTTATTCTTTTGAGATAAGCAGTGAGACATGAATTTAGGAACTGAGATGTAACAAAGTAAAAAGATTCTTCATTACCTTTATATATTCTCCTTCCAGAAAAGAATGTTTTGACCACCTTTATAGTTTCCATCAGAACAAAAATGACTGGTGACTGTAATATCTAAGAGGCAAAACAAAAGGTCATGTCCTTCTTTCTTCTTTAATGGTGATACTAAAAAAAAAAAGCTGGTGCAATATTGGGAATAATTTTATACTGGAATGTATAAACAATTCATATCCTATGTGTTGCAGTATAGTCAAAATGTTCTTCTGAGAAAGGTTCACAGAGTCCTAAGCATGATTTATTTCAGCACAATAGACATGATTCATGTTGTTCCTCCCATTTTTGGCTCACAGGTAAAAAAATTACTAATTATATTGTGAGCATATAGTATATGCAAAAATTATAGGTGAATTAAGACTATGAAAGAGAATTTATTTGACCAGTAAGCTGTACCATTATTCATTACCATTATTAGTTGTATGATCGTTATATAAATCACACACACACATACACACACAGAGACAATAGTCTTCTATTTTATCTTTTAATACTACCAAATTTGAAGAACTCTTCTTACTATTAAAAGAGTTGATTTTGAAGAGTGTATTTCTTAACACATTGTAGATGTTCAATAGAAGTTTACTCCTTTTCTCCTTTCTATTCAGTCCATTCTCTACCTACATTAAACTTGCCTCTTGTCTGTATACACTTTGCTTATATAAATGGCTCTGCCTATCATGCCCTTTCCTCTGTTCCAGCCTGTCCAAATCCTACCTACTCTTCAAGCATGAATTCAAATAACACCTTTTCCATAGTTGCTAGTTCCTACATCTTTGGGGATTTACCACTTTGGGGATTTACCTCATCTCCATTGTTACGGTCTAAGATTGATGATAAAATTATATCTGACTTATTTTTTTAATGACTCTCCTCTCCTTAACATCTAATTCACTGCCCTACAACCAAGCATGAAAATCTTTAGCGAACAAATAAATATTATCTGAACATAACTTATTGCCATCAAGCAAAATGAGAGAGAAGTTCATTAAAAGTCACAAGTCCAGTAGTTTCCATAGAGTAGCAACAGACTCCAGCCCTCTTTTCCTGAATCCTAGGACTTTTGAATCCACATTATGTTACCCATTTATGAAGGAAAAATGAGATTTGCCATTCTTAATTTGAAATATATATCCAGTTCTTAAAACAGACAAATTGGTCAGGTCTACACTGTAAATTAAAGTGGAAAATTATTTCAACTGTCTGTGTAATTAAAGTTCAATCAAGCAACGAAAGAAGTATTTTTACCTTGAATAATCCTGCAATTACCTTAATTATCCATATTCTTTTGCACTCTCTATAACAAAAAAAATCCAAAACAATAAATTCTATATCTGATTATCTTTAATAAAACGAATTAAATATGCTTCTGTTTTAAAAAAAACTATGATAATCCCTTTGCTGAATATACTGAATCTGAAGAGGTAGTGTCACTTGTCCATTGGAAACACTAAAAAAAGTAAAGAGAAATATTCAAAATGCATTACAAAATGCCAGTACCACACATGTAACTTGTTAATACTTTTTTCTGTCATGTTCATATTATGTTTCTGAACATAAGATGGCTTTGACTCCTTTAAGAGCCCAATTGTTAGACTGGAAAAATGTCTCTGCAGCCTTGAAAGTTCGCTGAGTCTCCTTCAGTAAAGAAATAGAACTTCTTTACTAAAAATTAATAATCTTTTATTGTGGTTTATTAAATCATTTTTGTCAGGAATAGAAATCTAAAATAACAAGAGTGTCTTAGTCAGTTTGGACTGCTATAACAAAATATCATAGCCTGGATGGCTTAAACAACAGAAATTTATTTTCTCATAGTTCTATAGGTTAGAATTTCACTGTCAGAGTGCCAGCATTGTGGGGTTCTGGTGAGGTATCTCTTCCTGCCTTATAGATGGCAGCCATCTTGCTCGGTGCTCACATCCTCATCTTTGTGCATGCCTGAAGAGAGAGATGTCTCTTCTGATAACAATGCTAATTCCATCATGAGGGCCCTACACTCATAACCTCATCCAAACTTAATTACCTCCGAAAAAGCTCATCTCCCAATACCATCACATGGGGATTAAGGTTCAACCTATAAACTTTGAGGCAACACAAGTCAATCCATAGCAAAAGGTATATAATTATTGTATAATTAATTTAGAATTTAATCAATGACTGAAACCCGATTAGAAATTAAGACATGGGGATTTAAAAAGAAATGCAGGAGCTATTCTGTAGAATATTTCCTTTTCTTAGTTCTCTCATTTACTTCTACATTTTCTCTTAACATTAACATGAAAAAAGTCATCAAGAAAAATAAGGAGAAGAATTGCAAAATATTGGAACTATGGAGTCAAAAAGTTGCAAGGATGGATCTAGGTTCCTAGATTCAAACAAATCTGCAAGAGTTTTTATGGTGAATTCAAGGGTATGCTAGTAAATACTTAACAATTGGATATTTTATTTTTTTAAAAAAAGTCCCAATTTTTAGTATTGCTGATTTCCTTAGCTAAATATTCTCACCATAGCCAAATTCTAGCTACCAATGTTATGTCACTGAATGCAAAGTTAGGAAAAGATGCACACAATTGACTTTCACAATCCAGTGAGAGTTGGCTTCACCATAGCACTGAGTGAAGAGATTTGAAATCTTCAAGTCCAATACAATGTATAATGTCGTCTATTAATATAAATACTGAATTTTAAACAATGTTTTCAAGGGCTGCAAATGAAGACAATAAATTAAGTTTTTTAGTAAGACAGTATTTTTTCCCAAATAATAATATTTCTTTAAATATTGTCTCAAATGTTGCATCCTTTATTGGTTCGTCCTTTATGGGAATGATTCATTGCATAGTATTAAAGTCCATTATTGAAAAATTATAACTAGATAGTTATTGTGATCAGATCACTTACATATTTCAATCCTAGACCAACCAATTTATAGCTATAAAGTGATGGTGGAGACCACTCTTACTCAAACTTTGTTCAATTTCATAGAATCTTGAAAATATGAAAACAGACCTTTTCCAAGTTAAAATAATATCAGAATATACCAGGGCATCCATTAATGCAGTATGGGGCTTAACAGAGCTGCATTTAGTTAATCTGCATTAGAGTGATCTGCACTAGAGTGTACCTTTGTAATTTATCACACTGAATTAACCTGAAAGTAGTTACAAGATAATGCATAATGTCTAAAAATAACAACCCACTTTTAGAAAGTAATAATGTAAAACCTATCTAAATAAGCCCTACATCAATAAATATAATAAACTCTTACAAATACAATAAACTCCTGGAATATTTGTAAATAACTAGACTTTACTCAACATCTTTTCTCTCCTTCTTCCTTATTAACAAAATCTGCATTTGTTGGGAGTGGAAACATGGTCAACTTTGTTGCCATTCCCAACAAATTATGAAGTTCCTCAGAGTCCTTGACTATTATCTCTACATTTCTCAGCAACAGAGCAAAATAAACTCATATCTTACTCAAATCCAGTTTAAGCTAATTTCCTCTGGTATCTGTTACTTGCAGCCAAAATCAATCTGTAATTGATATACATACACCTTGATGCTTAGAAGTGGTAGGCTGCAAGTAAAAAACTCTAAAACATGAAAATAAAATGTAGATACAAGGACTCAGATATGGCACACGACCCTTGATGTGTGGTAGCAAAAAAACTTTTGTCAAGTTACCAGCTCCTGTACCTTAAAATCAGTCTACATACAAACCAATTATGCAGAGAAAGAGGAAATGGTGGGGAAATTTTAGAATGTTAGTACATGCAAGCACATTCTTGCAGCTCTTCACAAAGTCCTGTAAGAGAGAACCAAAGGAGCTAATCAGTCTGCAAGCAGAAATGTTAAGATATACCATTTTGCTAAGAAAACTGCTGTCTTAATCTAGTCAGGCTGCTGTAACAAAAGACCATAAGCTGAGTAGTTTTTATAAAAACAGAAAATTATTTCTCACAATTCTAGAGGCTGGGAATCCCAAGATAAGAGCATCAATAGACTTGGTGTCTGGTGAGGGTCTGTTTCCTAGTTTATAGATGGCTCCTTCTCACATGTGAAAGGGTGCGGGGTCTTTCCTGGCCTCTTTTATAAAGACACCAATCCCATTCATGAGGGCTCTACCTATATAACCTAATCACCTTCCAAAAGCCCCACCTCCTAATACTGTCACCTTGGGGGTTAGAATGTCAACATATAAATTTGAGGGGGACACAAACGTTCAGACCATAGCAACTGCCCTCCTAGAAAATCTACATAAACTGAAGTTTTTCTTACTTTGGAGATGTACAAGATCACAAAAGCAGCTGTTCTTGTACTCCAAATAGAATGACTTAAAAATATCAGGCTTAGACTTCCAGTCAGTGACTTCTTAGACCTACCAGAGAACAGTTACAGGAAAAACTGCCACTCCAAATTCGGACAGACAAGAGATTCCAGAAAGTTACACAAGATCTGGAGCAGAAGTCACTGGAGTATAAGCTGGTAGGAAACTTAAGTGGCAATTTTGATGAATTGAGGGATTTTGAGTGTGAATTAACACGCGAGTCAGGAAAACTCTGAGAGTTTCCTGGGTTTTATTTCCAGGAATCTTACTGGATTCTCATGGTAAAAATTTTGAAAAAAATTTCACATGGCTCTGGCAGGAGGAAGGAATGAGTAATTATTCTGAAATACGGCCGAGGCATTCTGCATTACCAATACCTACTTTCCCAGGGAAAAGACTACCTGAGCCTTATCACAGCTGGAAGGAAGGCCATTTCTCCCATTCCAGCCCTGCTAGCCTCGCTACTTTACCTAAGAGTAAAAATACTCTTGTAGAAAGTATTATAGAAATATAGTAGAAAGCTATACCTCATGATAAAAAGAAAACCCTTAGCAAACTAAGAACAGAGTGAGACTTCCCCATCTTGATAAAGAATATCTGGGAAAAGCCTGTAGCTAACATCATATCTAATGGTGAAAAACTAGATGTTTTCCCACTAAGGTCAGAAACAAAGCAAAGATGCTGCTGTCACCATTCCTATTCAATATCATACTCAAAGTCCTAGCTAATGTAATAAGACAAGAAAAGGAAATAAAAGGCATACAGATTGAGAAGGAAGAAATAAACCTGTCTTTGTTCACAGATGAAATTATTTTCTACGTAGAAAATTCCAAAAAATATCAACAGACTCTTGGAACTAATAAGTGATTATAGTAAGATTGCAGGATACAAGTTGAGTACACAAAAGTCAAAAGCTTTATTTTATGCCAGTAATAAACAATTGGAACATAAAATATAAAACACAATACCATTACATTTGCACTAAAAAAGAGAAATACTTAGGTATAAATCTAATAAAATATGTACAATATGTATATGAGGAAAATACAAAACACTGATAAAAGAAATTAAAGATCTAAATAAAGAGATAGTCTGTGTTCATGGATAGGAAGGCTTCATATTCTCAAGATGTCAATTTTTATTTCTTTCTAACTTTTGTTTTAGGTTCAGGGGGTATATATGCATGTTTGTTACATGAGTAAACTGCATGTTATGGAGGTTTGGTGTACAGATTATTTCATCAGTTAGATACTAAGTGTAGTATCCAATAGGTAGTTTTTTGATCCTCTCCCTCCTCCTTCCTTCTTCCCTCAAGTAGTCCCTGGTTTCTGTTGTTTTCTTCTTTGTGTCCATGTGTACTTGAAGTTTAGCTCCCATTTATAAGTGAGAACACGCATTATTTAGTTTTCTGTTCCTGCATTAATTTGCTAGGATAATGACCTCCAGCCCCATCCATGTTGCTGCAAAGGACATAATCTCATTCTTTTTTATGGCTGCATAGTATTTCATGGTGTATATGTACTACATTTTCTTTATCTAGTTCACCACTGATAGTCATATAGGTTGATTCTATGTCTTTGATACTGTGAATAGTGCTGCAATGAACATCCATGTGCATGTGTCTTTGTGGTAGAATAATTTATATTCCTCTGGGTATATACCCAGTAATGGTAGTTCTGTTTCAAGTCCCTTGAGAAATCTCTAACTGTTTTCCATACTCACTGAACTAATTTACATTCCCACCAGCAGTATGTAAATATTCCCTTTTCTCTGCAACTTTGCCAGCATCTATTAATTTTTGACTTTTTAATAATAGCCAAGATGTCAATTTTTTATAAGTTGGTCTATAAGCTCAACACAATTCAAATCAAAATACAAGCACGTTATTTTGTGAACATTGACAAATTGATTCTAAAGTTTATATGGAAAGGCAATAGATCTAGATTAGACAACGTAATACTGAAGAAGAACAAAGATAAAAGACTCACACACCTTATTTCAAGACTTACTAAGGCCACAATAACTAGGATACAGTGACATAGTTGAAAAAATAGACACAAACATTAAGAGAACAGAATAGAGAGTCCAGAAATAGATAAACACAAGTGTAGTCAACTGATATTTGACAAAGAAGCAAAGACAATTCTATGGAGAAAGGATAGTCTTTTCAACAAATGGTGCTGAAAAACAGATGTACATATGCAAAAATAAATAAATAAATAACCCTAGACACAAATCTTCCACCTAACACAAAAATGCATTTTAAAAAGATTTACACAGCTAAATTTTAAATGAAAATTATAAACTTCCAGAAGATAACATAGAAGAAAATCTATGTGATCATGGGTTTGGTAGTGAGTTTTTAGATATGACACCAAAAACACAGTTTATAAAAGAAAAATTGATAAATGTAGCTTTATTAAAATTAAATACTTGTGCTCTGCAAAAGACACTGTTAAGAAAATGAAAAGACAAGCAACAAACTAGGAGAGAATATTTTTGAAACATGTCGGATAAAGAACTTGTGTTCAAAATACGAATAATCTTTTAAAACTCAACAAAAATGAAACAACCCTATTTAAAAATGGTGAAAAGATCTGAATAGACACACATCTCACCACAGGAGATAAACAGATAATAAACAAACTTATGAAAATTTCTCACCATAATTTGTCATCAGAGAGAATTACAAATTAATATAATGAGATACCACTACACAGTTTTAGAATGCCTAAAATCCAAAAATCTGACAATATCAGTGGCTGATGAGGAGCCGCAAGACCTCTCATTCCCTGCTGGTAAGTATGCATAATGGTAAAGCCACTTTAGAAGGCAGTTTGGCAATTTCTTACAACGTTAAAAAGAGTCTTACCATACAATCTAGCAATTGAAATATTTACCCAAATAATTTGAAAATTTATGTCCACAAAAACCAGCACACAAACATATATAGCAACTCTATTCATAATTGCCAAAACCTGGAAGCAACTAATATGTCCTTCAATAGGCAAATGGATAAACAATGGTACATAAATAAAATAGAATATTAATCAGTAAAAAAAAAAATGAGCTTTTTTATTTTTAACTTTTATGTTCAGGGGTACATGTGCAGGCTGTGCAGGTTTGTTACACTGGCGAACATGTGTCATGGGGGTTGGTTATACTGATTATTTCATCACCCAGGTATCAAGCCTAGTACCTATTAGCTGCATTTCCTGTTTCTTTCCCTCCTTGTAGTGTCCACCCTCTCGTGGGCCCCAGTGTGCGTTTTTCCCCTCTATGTGTCCATGTGTTCTCACCATTTAGCTCCCACTTATAAGTGAGAACATGCAGTATTTGGTTTTCTGTTCCTGCATTAATTTGCTAAGGATAATGGCCTCCAGCTCCATCCACATTCCTGCAAAGGACATGATCCCATTCTTTTTTTCTGTGGCTGCATAGTATTCCATGGTGTATATGTACCACATTTTCTTTATACACTTTATCATTGATAGGCAACAAATCAGCTTTTAAGTCACTAAAAGATATAGATGAATCTGAAACACATATTACTAGTGAAAGAAAAAAGCCAAAAAAAAAAAACAGTCTGATATTACATGGCATTCAGAAATAGCAAGGCTATAAAGTCAGTAAAAAGATCAGTAATTTCCAAAGGTTTGAGGAGAGGGGGTTGAATAGGTGAAGCACAGGAGATATTTTAGGGCAGTAAAATTAATCTGTATGTCACCATAGGGGTGGATACATGACACTATCCACTTGTCCAAACCATAAAATGTATAATATATGGAGTTTTGAACCCTAACATATGAGTATTTTTAAAAAATGTTAAGAATTCAAGGGACCCAAGAATGGAATGCAGAATGTACAAACGGAATGCAGAATGTACTACAAATGTATGAAACTACCTCACTGAAGAATTTGGGGGAAAGGATCCTGATCTAAGTGACTTTGGAAATGATTGGTATCTATAAGACTAAAGATAAACAGAAATAATACATAAGCACCACAATATAGTTGGTAAGGTTTTTTCTAAGGGGATTCCTGTTTACAACTCAGATATCACAATACCTGTATAGTGGAAATCAATAATTAAGTAAATGAATGGCAGATGAGGGGATCCAGGCTTCTCATTGTAGTAGTGGGAGGTTTCAGAGAAGACAGGGCTAAAATGACCCAGATTGTAATGGATTAAAGTTACAGACATCAGTATGAACTCATGTTTAACTAAATACAGATACAGAGGGTTACACATAGAAATGTTCATAGATAGTGTATACATGATTAGTGTACACACATATATTTCCTTGCTTTGTCAAGAAAGAGGATCTGGAAGCAAGAACAGATCAGTAGCAATGAGCATACCTATTGCCAAGGTCTTAGTTTCTACTATCATCTTCCACTAAAAGGAACCAGGGCTCCTTGGAAACATAGCTGTTTCCATGACACACCAAGAAATAGATGATTGTGGAGCATCTTGTAGTACCAGAAAGTAAAAAAGTGTTCAAAAAGAAACTCCCACGATGATTCAGGTATCTCAAAGGGACACAAGAGCCAACTGAAAGAGCTTCCAAAGCCAAAGCTGGAGCAATTCAAGTACTATAATAAATAAAGTAGTACTGGATTATAACACAAAATGTAAAATAAATATACTGATATAAATGATTCAACAAATAAAGAGATTAAACAAATTTCCCATGCAGAATAATTCCAAATAACTCATGTAGATACTTTTATAAGGGTGAAGCATAACTCCCCATTGCTTTATATATATATATATATATATATATATACTTTAAGTTCTAGGGTACATGTGCACAACGTGCAGGTTACATACGTGTACATGTGCCGTGTTGGTTTGCTGCACCCATTAACTCGCCATTTACATTAGGTATTTCTCCTAATGCTATCCCTCCCCCAGCCCCTCATCCCACGACAGGCCCCAGTGTGTGATGTTCCCGCCCTGTGTCCAGGTGTTCTCATTGTTCAATTCCCACCTATAAGTGAGAACATGCGGTGTTTGGTTTTCTGTCCTTGCGATAGGTTGCTCAGAATGATGGTTTCCAGCTTCATCCATGTCCCTGCAAAGGACATGAACTCACCCTTTTTTATGGCTGCATAGTATTCCGTGGTGTATATGTGCCACATTTTCTTAATCCAGTCTATTATTGATGGACATTTGGGTTGGTGCAAGCCTTTGCTATTGTGAATAGTGCTGCAATAAACATACGTGTGCATGTGTCTTTATAGTAGCATGGTTTATAATCCTTTGGATATATGCTCAGTAATGGGATGGCTGGGTCAAAAGGTATTTCTAGTTCCAGATCCTTGAGGAATTGCCACACTGTCTTCCACAATGGTTGAACTAGTTTACACTCTCACCAACAGTGTAAAAGCGTTCTTATTTCTCCACATCCTCTCCAGCACCTGTTGTTTTCTGACTTTTTAATGATCGTTATTCTAACTGGTGTGAGATGGTATGTCATTGTAGTTTCGATTTGCATTTCTCTGATGACAAGTGATGATGAGCATTGTTTCATGTGTCTGTTGGCTGCATAAATGTCTTCTTTTGAAAAGTGTCTGTTCATATCCTTTGCCCACTTTTTGATGCTCCCCATTCCTTAAATGTGAGCTGTGCATAATAACTTTCTTCCAAAGGATGCAGTTAAAAAAAAAAAAAAAGCAAGTAGACAGTAGAGTAACTTTACAGTGAAGAAATAAGACAAACACCACCTCAACCAGGTGACTAAGGTGAACTTCAACAGTGATAACTCATATTGATAACATTAAAAGATAAACTCAGGCACATTAAAATGTCAATGAGTTTATTTGAACATTCAGTGATTCACGAATCAGGCAGCACCAGGCCATAGGCAGTTCTATGCTCCACTTGGAGGAGAGGGAAGCAAGAGACAGAAAAATTTTACAAGGTATAATCAAGACAAAGAAATTTGATTGGTTTGATTGGTTAAAGTGGGATGTCCCTAGTTAGAAGATAGTTGGTAGTTTCTGATTGGTAAAATTTAAGCTTGGTTTTACTGTTTACACTGGGCTTACATTTGCTTACCTAAGAATTCAAGGTGGTGGAGCTGGCCTCCCAATGAAAACTTTTTTTTAACAATTGTACATACTCTTTTGTGATATGATGTAATGAAACTGGGACTTTACCTTTGTGATCTGCCTCCCAAAAACATATATCATCAGCTTAATCATGAAAAAACATCAGAATTCTCAGGTGAGGGACGTGCTACAAAATACCTGACCAGTATTCCTCAAAACTGTTATGGACATCAAAAGCCAGAAAAGTCTGAGAGAGTGTCACAGCCATAAGGAGCCCAAGGAGACACGATGACTAAACATATTGTGACACCCTGAATTACAGCTGGAACAGAAAGAGGAAATTTGAATACAATATAGACTTTAGTTAATAACAGCATATAGATATTTGTTCATTAACTGTAACAAATGTACCATGCTAATGTAAGAATTTAATAATAAAGAAAACTGGGCACGGGATATATGGGAACTCTGTGCTATCTCCATAATTTTTCTGCAAATATGAAACTATTATAAAATTTTAAAATTGTTATTTTAAAAAAGGCACGCTTAGCAGTAGGTAAAACTATGCCCTACGTGTTATCAAACACATTCTTTTAAAAACACTCTGCTGAACAACGGGAGCAAGCCCAGCCCAGCAAAGATTAGGTGAGGGTCTTGCCACAACATCCTATTGTCCCAATTGGCTTCAAGGTTGTGGCTCCTAAAAAAAAGGGAGAAAAGAAGGTCAGAGCATAGAAGCCAACTCCCGAGAGCCAAATTTATCAGGTTTAAAACAACATCCAAACAAGATCTTTAGCTTTGTTTCCTAACAGGTAGAAACATACTGATTTCTTATTAAAGTTTGTAGGGAACTGAACTACTAAACAAACAAGATAGCAAGGAATTGCTTGCAACTGTGCACTCTGTAAAGAAATCCACAGGCCTCTAGATCTGCAGCAGCAGGAAGTGGGATGAAAGATGCACAACCACCCAGGGGACACACTCTCCAAAACTCAGATGTGGCCATCATAAGCAACAAGCTCCTCACACAAAGCAGGACCTACTAGAACAAGAAGCCTCCCTGCTCTTTTCCAAGCACTTTTAAAGGAATGTGCTTGACAATGCATAGGGCATAGTTTCATCTACTGCTAAGCCTTTTTTTTTTTAACAATTTTAAAACTTTACAATAGTTTTATATTTACAATCTCTTTTATATTTATCATCTTGATTTTTGTTATGAACCAGTGACTGCTGTGTGTTTCCCTTGTCTCCTTTTGAATTGGGACTTTTTTAATGTAGTAATTGTGCACTGACTTCAGCCAATGTGGTCATTCACAATTATTAGATTCTTTTTGTTAAGTTTCTTTGGCCTCCATTGGCTATAAGTACATAAGAACTAAATGTTCATCTCTCACAACTGTGCAAGACTGAGATCAAATTCTGCCAAACATGTATTTTAGTTTGTACTTTTTTTTTTTTTACAACCGTTTCTGTAAAGGCAATGAAGTTTCTGTTCTCATTCCTTTTAGATGTTCTGGCCAAACCATGCATGAAAGGATCAATGGAAATAAATAAATAAATATTCTAGCAGAAATAAATGAATAAATATTCTAGGATTCTGTATACTGCTAGTTGGATTAAGTCAATGAGCTCCACCATGTATGTCTAAACATAGGACTATACAGAATCCAGGGCTTACAATGCCATTCTGAAGGGAAGTGGAAACAAATTAAAAGGAATATACTACTGTGGCCACTAGATTCCTAGACCCTGTTCATGCAAGGCCAGAGGTGAGTGTGTAACATTTCTAGAAAGTGCACATATCTTAAACATCACTTATTTCACGAATGAATAATCATTTCTAAAGTCGATTATCTTAATTAATACATCCTTTGTTGGTGGTGAGATAAAGATAATTGAAGGGCTTATCATAGCTGCAGGAGTGGGAGTGAGTTCTAGCAGAGACAATCCAAATAGAGTGCTTCAAATGTTAACTGATTACCATAAAATATATATTAAAACTGACATACATATATATAGCACCATGCTTTAAATAAAGAATTTTCAATCAAATTGTATATCTGATTTCTCTTTACCACTGTGTATCGGGCATGTAGGGAACAGATCAGTTTTGGTTTTAGGTAGATCAGTCATGGGGAAAAAAATTTGAAGAAAAGTATTCATCACCTAGAAATCCTAGGCTTAAAATTTGATGCGATAAGAAGAGATTTAGGGACTGTCTCCTTTGGAGAAAAGAGGGGTTCTCTAGTATCCCAGCATTATTCATTTCTTTAATAGGAGAATAAACTTATAGATAGGGATTCTGTCTTATATCTCAATATTCTGTAGCCAATAAGTGGAATACTACTTTTAGCCAAGGATATTACTTTTCCTAAATGACTTGAGCAGCTGCTTCAGAAGTCTTCTGGCATTCATAAAGGAATAATAGAGCCTAAAGGACAATACACACGCAGTCTTGCTGAAACAATTATTAAAACTGGGCTACTAGAAAGACACTTTAACACTAATGTCAATATAATAGCTACATAATGCCAAATACATAACTGCATAAAGGATATTTTATATGTAATTAAAAAAAGTTGTGATTTGCTATCTCACTTCATCCAGGTCTCTACTCAAATGACATCATCTCATTAGGCCTTCCTTGGCCACCTTATCTAAAACATACTGTCCCCAATATTCTCTTTGCCCCTTTTCTACATTATTATTTTCTTAGCACTTGTTACTATGTATTACACCATATCACCATATTTTTTACTTATCAATCTTGTTTATTGTCATATAACTTCCTTGAGAGCAGGACTCTTTGTCTATTGGGTTCACTATTATATTCACAGGGCCATATCAGTGCCTGACACATAGTAGCTACTCAGATATTGAATGAATTAATTACTGTTTATTAAAATTTCACGATATTTTTCTCTTGTGGGTGAAATGATAGAACATCATTGTGACATTATTTATTTCAGTAGAATAAACAGAAAAAAATACAAGGATATTTTTAAATTAGAAAAGTCAATATCGTGAAAATTTGCCTAATGGACAATTGGTGATAGACAAGAAAATAAAGATCTGGAGAAAGTATGTTCAGGTATAAAAGTAATGGTGTTACTAACAGTAGATTTGTTATTTTTCTCATTTTTCTCTTAAAATAGATATCATTACTCAAATCAAATTAGCTCAATGGTGTACCTTTTATACTAAGAATTGATTTTTTTATTAAAGAAAATCAAAATAAATCTTAATATATATTAGCTTTATACAATAATTTTTCTTCAATTATATAGGAGTACATTATTAAAAAGGTGCTAATAATTATTCATTTAGCTACTCTCTGTAATAACAAGATACAGACTCAAAGCTCAGAATGCTACAGAAAGGACATTTTTAATAAAATAAGAAAAGAAGATGATATGGTTTGGCTGTGTCCCCACCCAAATCTCATCTCAAATTGTAGTTCCCATAATCCCCACATGTTGTGGGAGGAACCCAGTGGGAAGTAACTGAATCATGGGGGCGGTTTCCACCATGCTACTCTTGTAATAGTGAGTAAGTTCTCACATGATCTGATGGTTTTATAAGGGGCTTCCCCCTTCACTTGGCTCTCATTCTTCTCCTTCCTCCCACCATGTGAAGAAGGACATGTTTGCTTCCCCTTTTGCCATGATTATAAGTTTCCTGAGCCCTCTCCAGCGCTATGGAACTGGGAGTCACTTAAACCTCTTTTCTTTATAAATTACCTAGTCTCAGGTATGTCCTTATAGCAGCATGAGAACATACTAATACAGATGATAAACTATGATTTGACCAAAGGCCTAAGTAAACAACATGTTCCAACTCGAGAAATTAAAAAACATTTCTTCTCTCTGTTTCCCACTAATACTCTTATTACTATATGCAGAGTAAGAAAATGTCAACATAAAACATAATCATAGACTCTACTTATGAAACAAACATTTATATTGATGATAAAAACTGAGAGGGAGGCAATGTAATGTAACTAAGAGTGGAATTACTTTGAAATTATAATGTCAGTTTGTCACTCATTAGCTTCGTAATCTTGGGAATTTTACTTTACATCTTTGAACTAGAGTCTCAGTTTAGTCCTTTGCAAATGGAGAGAAGAGTTTGGATACCATATTTGGCTCTGCAGCTTATTATAAGGACTAATGACATAATGTCCAACAAGTGCTGGGCATGGTGTCTATATACATTATTTCATTAACAAACTGTATCTCTATTTAATCAGTCTGCATCTAAAACACAAATCCTCATACAAATGCATATCCTTTGCTGTACTGAAGGCATAGGTTAATGAGAAAGTGCTAGAGTTATAGTCAAAAGACTTTCATATTGGTAAATTTTATTACGTGAATAAGATACTTTATGAAAACTTTATTCAACCTATCCATAATAAATCAAGAATGTTCCCTTAATAGCAAGTGGCTTATCCCCAAGGAAAGAAAGAAGTTTATTTTAAACATAAGAAAATAGAAATGAAAAAATATTTAGAATGCAATAAATTATAGATTGCATAGAAAACAGAAAATAAAATGTGAGTATCTGTAAAACATGTAGGGACCCTTAAAATGAAACAAAACACAAATACTAGGATCGAGCATTAGTATGCATTCATTTTCTTGGAGGTAGACCTATATAGAGCTATCCTTGTAAAAGTTATCTGACCCCTTTTTATGCAACCTAGAGTCTATATCAAATTTCTCATTCATATTTATTCATTCTTCTTTTTGAAATGTGTCTGATGTGTCTGATATCATATATCATACTGGAAGATTTAATCCCTGATATGGTTTGGATTCGTGTCCTCACCCTCATCTGATGTCATCCCCAATGTTGGAGGAAAGGCCTGGTGGGCGGTGATTGGATCATGGAGGCAGACTTCCCCCTTGCTGCTCTCATGATAGGGAGTGAGTTCTCATGAGATCTGGTTCTTTAAAAGTGTGTGACGCTTCCCTCTTTGCTCTCTTCCTCCTGCTCCGGCCATATATGTGTTTGCTTCCCCTTCCATTATGATTGAAAGTTTCCTGAGGCCTCCCCAGCCATGTTTCCTGTACAGCCTGCAGAGGCATGAGCTAATTAAACCTATTTTCTTTACAAATTACCCGGTTTCATGTATTTCTTTATAGCAGTGCCAGAATGGACTAATACAATACCTAACTAAATAATCCATTTTTGTAGGTAGAATCCTAGGGGCAATTATAACAACATTTTGGTCGTGTAAGACTGAACTCATTAAAGGGACACTTTTGTTTTATGTTGTTTTGCTTCTGTTTTTAATGCTTTAACATACAGAGCCCTGTCTACACTACCCTGCAACTATTAAATCTTTATAATAGAGATGCTTCTGCTTTTTTAAAAAAATTCAGACTTTACCTATACAGCAACATTGACTGATGAGATATCTACTTTTTTCTTGTTCCAAGTTCTTTGTATTCTTTCTTGCAGATGGAAAGTGTTCCTTGTGCCAGTTGCCACTTGCAAAAAAGAAAAAGGATTCTTAGATCAAAAGCTATTGATCACAATTCCAAAGTCAATGTCACATTTCTCATCCCCTGCACCAAAGAACACTGGCTAATTTGCAAGCAAGCAAACTGGACTCCAAGGCCAAGCTATTATCACAATCAAAAACTGTGTTTAGCATCAACAATAATTCACAAAAGATTTCTTAGTACTGATGATCAATCAGCTCATTTTGGGCAAACATTGTTAATGCCTTAAGGAACACAACTTAACTGACAATTGTAGTTTATGATGATAAATTCCATTATAGCCAAGTACATTTTTAACTTGTGGTGTTTTTTCTTAGTACTAAGCTATTATTCCTTCAGTGAGTGTCTTTGAAAAAGGGATTTTAATATGGCTGAGACTCAAGGCTCAAGGACTCTATAAAAGTAGTTAAGAATCATGAGAGGTATTTTAGAAAGGAAAGAAAGTCTCAATCCTACCTCTGCACATTTAAAGCAGGTCTAAAGTTCAGCGCTCCCTTTTCCAAATTTGATTGAAGTTTCAGTGCCCCTTCAAAGATGCTGAGAGGTATATACAAGCATCCAATTTCTGAGAGTGAGATTAAAAGTAATGTCAGACTTACTTCTCTTTCCTTTCAACTTTTCTGCTTTCATTGAGTCACAGCCCAGTGGAAGACACAGAAAGCAGTTATAATAAAGTGCTATATGAGCTAAGATGTGGACTACATATCTGGTATAGGGCCCCCTTCAGTGGATAAATCTCAAAGGAGACGAGAATGCCATTTGAGGGTGAGGTTAAAATTTTCTTTCAACATATGGGCTTTCCAAACCCATCTCAAAGGCTGTCTCTCACATAAAATCCCAAGGCTTTTTTTTCTACCTAAAGTTCCTTATAGCATGTTGATAAGCATCAGATAGTTCTTTATTTTGAATATATTGTGGTAACTTCTTTGCCAGGAACCACTTCATTTCCCTTTTCTCTTATGCTCATAACAATAATATATCCCAGAAGTGAATCCTAGAATAGATACCATAAATTAGGAAGGACATTACCTCATATTAATTCTAAATAGATAACGTTATTGTCCAATTTAATAAAATTTGGTAACCTGATTTGAGAATCATGACCATTCTAAAAATCATAAAAGGAAACTTTTTACCAAACCAGAAAATAAGTGGAATCAAATGACATTAAATACGGTAGCTTGAACAGTGCGGGGATCTCAGTTCTTTGGTGTAATCAATCACCAGGTCATTTTTCCAGGGAAGACTTTAAGACGATACATTCTCAAGGCTCTTTATTTCACTCTTTTCTGGGTATCAGAAGTCAATCCTCGCATTATGAAATAAAACGTGTTTCCTTAGCTAGAGCCACAGTTGATTGTTGCATAACAGACTAATCTGCTGCTAAAAAATTCATTTGGGCTGATGTATTAGAGCCACTGTTTTGATTCCTGCATGATCTCTAACCTATTTATTGAACTCACCTAGGATAATAGCAAAGTGACTCATCTGCCTTTACTTACACACAACCAGACCATTTTTATAACCAACAGGCAGTATTTCTTTATATAACAACCTTTATAAACAAGGTTGAATGTAAGAAAGGAAGGATCTGGAGAAAAATGGGAAAGGAATCAAGATTTTTAAAATATTTATTTAACCACACTATTTTATTGTTACTAATTTTAGAATTAGAATAACATGTGAAAGGAAATCATTATGGTCAATGTTAATTCTTATCCACAGCTACCCTGTTGATTAAAGCTGCCATTATGTGTGTGTGTGTTTTCACATAAAAGATGTGTAACGTGAAAAATGGAAAATATTTCATAGTGTTGCTGGACAGATGGATGTGCTAATAATTCGGGTCAGCACACATGCCCTCGTTCAGCAGCTCTGGGTGCACTGTGATGTTTAGGAATGCTGTTTTGAAAGGTGGGGCAAGAGGTCTGCCCTTGCATACATAAAAGTACAGTACCAAGCAACTAAATGATAATTGCCCCTTTCCATTCCCATTCCTTATAAAAGAATAAGCTATTTGTTGTAGAAAAATTACCTACATGCATGGAATGTGCAGGGAGAAATGAGTGAGGACCATAAATATTACTAAGTACTTATACTACCCTCGTGTCATAAAATTATAGACATGTATAGTAAAGGCTTAGCATCTGAAACCAGTGCTGCCCACATAAAAGACACCTAACATGGTTTTTGTTTCTATGCATTTGTATAACTTGTTACCTGCATATTGTGTGTAAAGCTTAAATTTATATATATCTGCTCAACAGAGTCTAAGTGATTTGGGAGCACGATGAGATGGAAAGTAAGAGCTGGTAACACTCTATACTACATCTCATGCCCATATCTTGCTAGTATTCTTGCTGGTTTTTCTGACCAATTTTTAATGTCCTTATGGCCTCTTGTTTCCTATTCTTTTTATTTACCTATCCTAGTTCCATATCTCAGGCAGAAAGTGACATGTTTGTTTTCTAAAAAACAAAAATATTTAAGAGGCTCTCTATAAATACGTGTGTAGCATAGTTGAAAAATTGCATCAATAAATTAAAATGCACTCTTATGAAATTCTTATATTCAAAAAAAGAATAAATTTGGGAAAAATAAAAGAGAAAGTCATTTTCAAACTGTTGAGATGTTCTAAAAAAAATTTCTAAAGGTCAACATTGCCGACTCAGTGCATGCTGTCGTTATTTTCTTTTATCTTGCTCTGTGGTAGTTGAGGGTACAATTTTTCTTTCCTTCTTTTAAAGACATTTAAAAAGCAGTGTTCTAGTTTCACAGCCAGCATCTTCACACCATTCAAAAGACATACAGTCAATCATAACTCCAAACAGGAAGGAGAGGGTTAGTTTTCACTTAAGTAAAGTTTAGTGAAAAGCCAACAGATCAGTGTGATTATGGCTAGATCAATGATGCATAGTTCTGAAAGGTTTTACACAAGCAGCAGTCTTAGGATGTAGCTCTAAGGAGCAGGTAGGTCAGGAAAAACATAAACGCAATGCCCCGAGTATGTACCTCCCATTGGGTCCATAAAGAATCTGACCAGATTGTCTGAAGGGAAGCCATTCTTGCCACAGGGGCAGAGTTGAAGTGTTTCCATTTCCGCTGACTGCATTTCAGCCTTGAGTATGTCAGCCAAGGTTTTCTGCTGGTCAAAGTCACAAAAAGTCTGGTCGATATCTTTTATGAGGAATGACAAATGTGAAAAGATAAACTCTACTGTGTCAGATAAACTATATACGTTTTTACTAGATCCCAAGCAAAGATTTAACAATGTGTAGTCAATTTCAAAGTCTTCTGCTAATTCAAGGAAACAAAAGTCTCTCCCCAAAAAGGTTCCTTCCAGGCTGGAGTCTGTTATGTTCAGGCTATGGAAACCTTGAAAGCTGTCCTTTTTAGATATAAACTGTTTAAAAAGAAGTTTCTGGTGACTTGTCAGATAAATGGGAACCATGTCAAAGCATTGCTCAGAAAAGTTCAATTTTAAATAATCTACTTATGGCAGAATAATTGTGGAGTTTTCTTATTGACTTTCCAAAAACCCACCACTTTTTGGAAAGGGAGCTTTGTTTTTAATACAGCAACAATACCAGTTTCAAGAGTAAACTCTAGTGGATCTCGTCTGTAATTAGTAGAAAAATTCACTGTTCACTTTACCTTGGTGTGTTCCAAACTATCTCTGGATGGGGGTATTTATTCTAGCAGAAATTTGAGTGAGAATCTACTTACTTTGTTTGAACATTCAAAAAATTACAAATTCCCCACCCATGTTAGCAATAAACAACTATTTTTGCATATGTCTTAATTGAGGTTCTTATTTGGTCTTTTTCTTAAAGAGCTATAGTACTGAGCCAAGTGTTTTGTTTTGTTTTTTTTTCTCTCTTTTTCTTCTTTCTTTTCCTCTTCTTCTTCCTCTCCTTCCCTTCCTTCTTTCAATACTGAATTTGGAGTTTCAATATTTCTATTTTCAATAAATTATTTATAATTTCATTTTATTTTGATCACCAACCTCATTTTAAAATAATTTCCATTTGGAATCTACATAAAGACATCAAAAAGATTATGAAAGGGTCTCCAGTACATGCTGCATGAATTCAAATCACAGCTATGTCACTAACTTACTACGTGACCTTACACAGTCACTTCTCTACCGAGTTTTGTTACATCTAAAATACCACAAAAATAACTTGTTTGCTAGTATGAACTGCAGAATAAGTAATAGTTACATTTAGTCGGTACTCAAAGAAACAAATTCTCGTTAAATTTTTTTATTAAGCATAACCTTAGAATATCAGTATTTGTAAGCTGATTATCTTTCTTTTGTTTGGCCTGCACAAAACTAGCTGGTACTGTATTATGTGAGTTAAATAAATTGTACATTGGTACCCCCAAGTGCCAAAGTAAACTTCAAGGTTCTTGTGCATATATAGCCTGCCTGTGCTCAAGATAACAGTAAAACAAAAAATGGCTGCTATACAGGTGTCCTTAGTAATAAAGAAAAAGAAATACATGATACAAAACCAAAGTAGTCTTTTAAAAGAATGTTTTCCATATTTTCCAAGCTTCAGCAGCTTTCACAGAAAGATTTCAGGGGCTACACACCCTGTAGAATGCATCAAATCAAAAGGATTGACCATTAAGTTTAGCAGCATGATTCATTTTATCAACTTCCCTCAGCCTTCTAATATTCCTTTTCAAAAATTGTGCAAACTGTGTGAGACTGTGTGGATGTTACTGTATTAAATTACACCATTATACCTTAGAAGGAAGGTTTTCTGTTATTCAAGCAAGGAATCATCTTTGCTCAACCGTGATGGATTCACAACTAGCTGATCTAGAATTCTAAGATTAAACATAAGTCAGTCAAAACCTTTAGTGATGAAAAAAATTACGAAGAGTTTTACTGATGTAATATCCTGAGCCCAGAATAATATGAAATTTTGGAAAGAAAAGAAAGACCTTGTAGCTATTTATGTAGTTTCTTGCAATAAAATAATTGCAGTAATATAAAGTTAAGCACATAGAAGCCACTGAAATTTAAAACAAAGATGATTTTCTAATTTGTGGCTAAAATTTTAAAATTTAGCTCTTGTTCCATGAATTAAATTAATTTTAATTATCCTCCTGGATAAAGTAGGTCTATAAAGAAGCTGTCAAACTATTGTCAATAGTTTAGGCACATGCAGTAGATCAGAAGATAATCAGCTTAGGACTTCTTATAAAATATTTTAATTTTTATTGTCTTTATGCTCACATGTACTGCTACACTCTCTTCCAAAGCTTTTCCCTTGTATAAAATTGAGAAATTTATTTAGCTGTAATGTTTTTCTTTCCAAAGTAACATAACTCATATATCCAAAGATTGTCTTTTACTGTGATTTCTTCCAATAATGTCGAGTAAAAATTCAACATCGACAAAAAGAATGGTTAAGTCAAAGAATCCTAGAAAAATCAGATATTTTACTACTGCAGACAAAACAATTGCCAAAATAATGATTCATAAACAAGAAATAATATAAAACAAATTGCTTTTTCAAATAGATATTGAAGTCAGGAAACAATTCATGCTTAGAACTGAAATATTAGTAACAACACTGTGACCTCTCACCTTAAGTGATAAAATATACAGGTCAGAATTGACAATATATACTCATGGCTGATCATGGGTGCTAGTTATTGATCAAAGGAGGAAAAAAAAGTACTTTCTAGGAAAAACATTGCTCTGAATTACAAACATCCATTCTCTTGAGACTCAGCAACTCTCTGGGTTTCTCCCTCTGGAACTAGAAGCAAGAAGTGAGTTCAGCCAGTATTTAATATCAAGTGAATGTGTTTAATCAATAGTCTTCTGCTTTGTTCCTCAATGTGGAAAGCAGTGTCTATTCATTCAGCAAAGGTTAATGCCAAGGGTCAAGTGATTTCACACTCTCAGTAGGATCCACAACATTTCAGTAGTTCAGATGCCTTAGACAATGATGACTCAGTTGGACTGATTTATTGCCACTCTAAGGCCCTGCTTAATACTAAAGTGCTCTCTTATGATAATACCTCAGAAAATAGCACTGATAAAAGAGGAGGCAATAATTACCTACATTTTGAGGTAATGTCTTCATTTCTAACATCCTATAAAGATGTAAGGTCCATTTAAAATGATCTGCTTCTTGTATTAGCAAGCCATTTAAACGAGATCTTATCAGCATCTTCTCCTTTATGAAATACACTATGGAAGAAATTTAGTAGCCCTATGAAACAGATGTAAATTATAAGTAATACATAATTTAACATATGTTTTAGATAATACTTTTTAAATATTTCCTTATTGCAGTATTTTTAATATCAGACAAGAAAAAGAAAATAATATTTGAAGATGGGAGGGAAAATATGACTTACTATCGTCATCTCAAACAAGGAAGACACAGTTTACAATTTCATTTCTCCCTCTTTGACCAATTCTAGCACAAGACAGGCAGGCTAAAAAGACATGCCTATATATTCTTTCTAAATGTGGTTCACTTAAAGCAGCATTAGTTGAGGTCATTGTTTTAAACCAGAACATATTTGACTATGTCAGGGGTCCAATCTTTAACATGTTCGCATCCATGATTATTATTCAGCAATGTATCATTCCAGATGTGTTTTATATAATGAAAGAAGTTCAAATGTCACCAGGAAAACAGTGTGAGAAGAATTAATTGGAAAGCTTATCATAGGAAAGTCATTTAGAATCCAGCTTTCACTAATATATCTGTGGATGATGAATATACCAATCAATTAGTCAAATAAAATAAATTCTGTACATTTATCTAAAGACATCCTATCATTACAACTAGAAGGATATTTAAAACAGTTTATTACATTCCATTTTAGATAATATGTAAAACACTCTAATATGAATTTTCTGCCTTTCACTCCCTTTTTTCACAGTAGGTACAGTATTCAGGAATCTTAATTCAAAGTATTTAAAACTGACTAGAATTTTTACTTCACACTATTTTAAACAAACTATTTTAAGCGATCATCAAGGTATATGTAAAATGTTATAGGGGAGTTAACAAGAAACTTTTTTATGTTTATAAAACTTAAAAACTTATTTTTAATTTTCAATGATGAGTTTGCCTTAATAAATAGAATGGGTAACAATCAGTAATTTTGATGTGAACATCAATTTCATTGCTCAGTGATCACCTATATGATGTCCAAAGGCTTACATTTACCTTTTAACTATACTTATCTTCAAAAGATAATGACTTTTCTGCAACTCTTTCCCAATGAGAATGATTTTATAGGCTACATATTTTATGACCTATAATTTAAAAGAAGGAAAAATAATAACGAAGCTTTTGAAAAAAGGAGCAATTAAACAAACCAAATACATTGGCTTATTCTTAACAAAAATGGTATTCGTGACCTAACTAAAGACAAAATTCTATGAGTTTAGAAGACTGAAAGTTTCAAGAATCTTCCGAAAGTGTTTTTCACAATAACTTTCTCATACAGTCTTTGTCAGTCTACAGATATTTACTGGGAAGTGCAGTTTAATTAATTCATATGTGGATAAAACAAGTAGCCTAAAATGAAAGTATGTGCATGTCTAATTTTGCACTTCAAAAACTATTAAATAAATTACAACTAATGTGATTTTGAATAACCCATAAAATATTTGCATACCTTGAGTTTTGCAACTGCGTTTAACATGCATATAATGGCCAGAACAAATGTGTTACATTGTTATTTTGTCTGTAATTATAAGGCATAAAATACAGGCAAATATTCAAACATCACTATGACTGAGAAATAATATATTTGAGTTTATTTCTTCCTTCAACAGTAATTATGTCTGCAAATCATGCCAAAGTATAAATAGACAATGTGCGTGGTCATTTTTTCGACTCTTCTCCTATGTGTTCATATGTATAGAGAAATAAAAAGAAGATATATATAAATTTCTGTTAATGTAGCTCTTATCTTAGAAATTTAAACACTATTCAGAACTTAAAAAAAAATTAATGTCTTCTTTCAGCCTTGCATGCTCATCAGCTGTAATTCAAAATCCTTTAATGCTGATTTCAGTGCCTTATATGGGAATTATCTTGAGTACTGTACTTCTTTCAATAGAAATATCATGTAGGTCAGGATGGCAAGCTTAATGGACTGATTTTTTTTTTATAATTGTTGTGGAACATGTCTAACTCCCTTCAGTATATCTATTTCAAAATATCTAAATAGAAAAAAGGGAAAAGAACCATCTTTTTCTTCATATTTTTCATGAAATCTTTATTCGAGGACCCAAACCATCATTGTAATGACATTGCCACATATTCTGATGAAATGAATTTTCTGTGACAAGGGTGACTAAAGAGTCACAAGATGATAAAAAAAGTTTAAGACTTTTTATTCAATACAAAGACAACACAGGTTCACTTAAAATTTTTTTTTTAATCAGATAAGCAAAAAAGAAAACTAAAAGACATTTCATCTTACTATTTATCCATGCATCCAGTCTTTTATACATGTGTGTAGTCAGCGACAGACATATACATCCTACATATATGTATATGTAGATATATACTAGTATCTAATGTGTTCATAGTGAGGTAAGAGTGGTACATATTATTTTATAACTTAGTTTTTACATAACAATATGCTAGGAATATCTTTACATATTCTTATTTATTATTCTGTATTACATTAATGATTATATCAAATTTCATTTTATTTATCCACCATGGTAATTTAGCCATTTTTCCTCCTAAACACCATTTTTTCTTTTATTACTTTTATAAATTAGCCTTTGGTAAACATGTTTCAACACAATTTATATAGTATATCAAAGAACTCAAAAGTGAAATTTGACAGAATTCACTGTGAAGTAAATTTTATTTATATCCCAACATAATGTTGGTTCATGACTTTTATTTGCTTTGTTTTAAATCAATAATTATCCAAATTATCTAGATATAGCTTAAAAGACTACTGAATTGACCTAACTAAAAGAAAAATAAGATTTATTATGTTTATCTTTAACCTGGTATTACAAATTAGATATTCCATTTACATAGTTGAGTAAATAAAAATGTTTGGGGGGTTTAGGAAGAAGCCTAGGCTTTTTAAAAAATAATTTCAACTTTTATTTTAGATTCAGGGGGTACATGTACAGCTTTCTTACACAGGTCAAATTAATGCAGGAACAGAAAACCAAATACCGTATGTCCTCACGTACAAGCAGGAGCTAACCATTGGGTACACATGGATAAAGATGGCATAGGATTTTTACAGGTAGGATTTTTTTTGGTTCATTAAAAATAAAATGTTGTCACAGCATAGTTTGTCAGGGGCTCTCAGGCCTTTATCTCATAGGCTACGTTTTTTATATATAATCTAAGAATCACAACACAGTGGAATATCCCACCAAAACTGCTTTTAATGCAGCTAAAATGTTTTGACATATACATTTTAAATGATCTTCTTTATCTTATTTTACAGGTATTGCATTCAAAGTAAAACATACCTCATTTTGATGACTATATATTAGCGTGGAAAGAAACCCCAAGACACTAAAGAAAAAATACTAAAACTAATCAGAAAACTTGGAGGAAATATAGACACCAGAAAATATATGTTTAAAAAGATTTTCTGCTTTACTTAAATTTGGGAATGTGGAAAATGATTTATATAATGCAATATAACTATAAAATTGTCAGAAAAAAATTCACGAGAAAGATGCAAAGACCTATTTGAAGAACACTATGATAGTATATATTATATATTTATGTATTTATTTACTGTTAATTGACAAGTAATTGTATATATAAATGGGGTATAAGTTTTAATACATGCATGCATGTGAAATAATTAAATCATGCTGATTAATATATCTATCACCTCACCTATACTTTAGGTTTTTGTGGTAAAAACATTTAAAATCTATTCGCCATTTTGAAATATGCAACACAGTATTATCGGATATGATCACCACTGTGATCACTAAACTTACTCTTCCTAACTAAAATCTTGTGCCCTTGACCAACATCTCCCATTTCCCCATTGAAAACATAAAATTGATAATGATTGTATAAATTAGGATAAGCAAGTGTGATGGTTAATATTGAGTGTCAACTTGATTGGATTGAAGGATGCAAAGTATTGTTCCTGAGTGTGTCTGTAAGAATGTTGCCAAAGGAGATTAACATTTGAGTCAGTGGACTGGGAGAGGCTGACCCACCCTCAGTCTGTGGGGGTACCATCTAATCAGCTGCCAGTGCAGCCTAGAATAAAGCAGGCAGGAGAAGACTGAAAAGCAGACTGGCTGAATCTTCCAGCTTTCATCTTTCTCCCATGCTGATGCTTCCTTGGACTCCAAGTTCTTCAGCTTTTGTACTCTTGGACTTACACCAGTGGTTTGCCAGGGGATCTCAGACCTTCAGCCACAGACTGAAGGCTGCACTGTCGGCTTCCCTACTTTTGAGGTATTGGAACTCGGACTAGATTCCTTGCTCATCAGCTTGCAGACAGCCTATTGTGGGACTTCATCTTGTGATTGTGTGAGTTGATACTCCTTAATAAACTCCCCTTTATATATACATCTATCCTAGAAATTTCATCTCTCTAGAGAAAGTTGACTAATAAAGCAAGATTTTATGTGGGTATATAGAAATAAACAATACCCACATATTAGTGGCTTAATAGAACAAAAATTTATTTCTAGCTTACATTACCTGGTCAACAGTGGATAAGATAAGAATTTCTATCATTGTAGAGACCCAAGAATCAGGCTGATGAAAATGATCTGAACACAGGTTTCCAGGATCAGCAGGGCAGAGAGAACAGAATGACAAATCACACAGTTCTTTTTACAACGCCCTTGCCAAAGCTGTACTCTACATGCCTAATTTTAAGGGGGCATGAAATAACTGGAAATATTGAGTGACTTGCACTAATTCTACTACAAAAAAAAAGCAAGCTTAATAGATGACAAAATACATTTTATCATAATTATCATATCATTATTGGATAAACAATGCCAATAAAAAAGCAATGCATAACAAAAATAGGAAAATCATAAAAATCTCTCAGTATATTTGTATTATTGAGTTATTGGCATATAATAGGCCCTTCTTAAATGGTGAAAAATTAATGAATGAGTGAAAGAATGAGTTTGTTAGCAGGTAAATAATTACAAATCTTTCTCACTGAGAAAAAGACAACGGCATCATGAAAGTAATTCTACTATTGTATGAAAAATTGGCAGGGCAGGAAAATTAATGGAAGATACAAAATTATATATTTACTCACAACAAATTACTTGTTGGCATTATGCGGATTAAGCTTGGGGGAAAAAGTACTTGCCTAACTCTGTCCTTTTAAGATTATCATGCATTCAATTAAACAAGTTTTCCCTTAGTGCCACTAAACGTGTTATACCATTCTTGATTCTGCAGGGAATTTTTTTTTAAGTATAATGCATATTTAGATATGGCCAGCACTAAGGACCTTTCAGTCAGGATAGTAGAAAAGCTTGAAAACATCCGATTGTAATATGGAGCAAAATGAGATAAATGCAATTACACAGATCTGAATTGTCCCCAAAACATAAATATCTTCTGCCACAGGCATTCTATTTCAGCAGTTGTTCACAATAAAACTTTCATGTTGTGTTAGTTGAAATGAACTGCTGTGAGAAAACATCTTAGACTGGGTTATTTATGAAACAACAGAAATTTATTGCTTATAATTCTGGAGGCTAGGAAGTCCAAGATCAAGATGCCAGAAGATTCGGTGAGGGGTAAAGGCTTATTCTCTACTTCAAAGATGACACTTTCTTATTGTGTTCTTATGTGGCAGAAAAGGGTAAAGGCAACTTCCTTCAACCTCTTTTCAAAGTTTCCAAAGCTCCCACCTCTTAATACTATCATATTAAGATTCCAACATGCAAATTTGGAGAGAACACCGGCATTCAGACCATAGCACATATTTTAGTGAAAACACTGCAGGCCAAGTGTGTTGGTTCATGCCTGTAATCCTAGTAATTTGGCCGAGGTGGGATAATTGCTTGAGCCCAGGAGTTCAAGACTAGCCTGGGCAACATAGGGAGACTCTGTTTCCATAGAAAATTTGAAAATTAGCCAGGTAAGATGGCACATGCACATGGTGCCAGCTACTTGCGGGACTGAGGTGGAAGGATTGCTTGAGCCTGGGAGGTCGAGGGTGCAGTGACCTGTAATCATGCCACTGCACTCCGATCTGGGCAACAGAGTGAGATCCTGTCTCAAAAGAAAGAAAAGGAAAAGAAAATAGTGCAGCTGGAATATTTTTTCTGATTATAGAAGGAAAAGTAATCCCAAGTGGTACCCTTTAAAATGCAGCCTTACCATTCCCTATGTAAACCTGAGGAAAATTTTAATTGTTTATAAGAAAAAAATCAGAGATGTTGGCATAGCTTTATGATTATGTTAGTTGGTCTTTCTAAGAGCCTTCAAAGTATATATATATTATATTATATATATAAAAGGTATATATATAATATATATGTGTGTGTGCATTTGTGTGTGTACACACATAATTAACTTCTTGGACATTTGACAATTTATATAGGGACTAATTTCACTAATTTAAATGTGACTGACACAGGAAAATACGATAATTCCTCCATGTGGCAAATGGACGTTATCAGTTGTTCAGTTATCCTATTCTCGAAGCAATTTCACATTCAGGTTTCTAGTTTTCCTATCTGCATAACTAAAAAAGAAAAACCATTTAATGTTCTCATTTGCGCATGTAAACTGTAATGACTTATTCTAAAGAACACATTTGTTAATCACCTCATAACTATAAACAACCAGTTCACAAAACAGTGTGAATCATCCTTAAGCATTTTAAGAAAAAAACATTAGGGTAAGGGCTGCTTCCAACACCCAGCTCTTTGAATGTTCCTTAAACCACTTTAAGGAAGGACTATGTGCCCTTCCAAATATCCTGGCAGGGCAGCTGAAATCTCATTCTGTATATTTCACAGGGCTCCTTTCAACTCTAACATTCCATGGTACTATACCGAATACTGCAGGGATAAAGCTATTCTCTGCCTTAGGCAATTGCAAGCAAGGATTATATAAAAAAGAAAGATAGAATGCTGAAAATACAATATAATATTTAATATTAGGAGAAGGAGACTAGCTGAACTTTAAGTGATATAGAGATCTATATGAAGACTTATTTCTGAGGTCATGCTAAAAACTATCAGCTTAAATTCATATACAGGTTTGAACCGGGTTCAAAATTCAGTAATGAAGCTCTTATTGATTCTGTGGAACATGACTTAAAATCTCAGCAAATACTGAACAAACTATGAGGAGCTCTTAAACTCTGAACATATGTACCTAGACATCTCAATTTAACAACCAGACATACATTAAACAGCATTAATAGCCAGGCACTTAATGGATCAATTCCCACTGTTTGTGTAATGTGGAAATAAAAAAGGCTTATTAAATGACAAGCTTTCCCTGGTTTGTGCTAATTAATTATACACTGCATCTGACTGCTAATTTAGTGGGCAAATGCAGCCCCAAACCATGGTTTCAGCTTGAACTTTGCCTCACCATCACCCAGTTCAGCACAGAGTGCCACTGCAGCCCGCCTCTGAACGACACCAGTATTAAATTAGAGCACAAGGCCATCAATTTAATAAGCGCTGTAGCAGGTAATTTGAATAAGGACATATTAGTATTCTACCAGTGCACAACTAAAAGCAGCTGACCTTTCAGACCAAAGAAGATCCTTGAACACATCCAGCTGAATCTGAGAACACAGTAATAATCTGACAGTGTTAAGAGTGCCAAGAGAGACGTTTACAATCCTGGAGCCATTACTATACATCGGGCTCTCTATAGTATTATACGAACAGTTTATATACCTCTGCCTCTCATTTCGCTCTTGCTCCCTGCCATGAAAGAAAATAGGAATAAAGCTTTTTGAAAAGTATGTTTTCGATGACAGGTTTTGAAACTCTTTTTGTTACTCTGATTTATGGTACAAAGAACACAAAACTAATCAATGCACATGTAAATTAGATGATAAAATCCACATAAGAAATCACCAACTTCCTAAAATAAGGCAAATTTAACATTAAAAAAAAAAACCTCGCATGTATCAGAGCAAAAACCCCTGTGAAACAATTAAGAAACACAGCACATTATTGTGGATAAGAGTTTGGACGCAGGACTGAGAACAAAACTGGGTTTGAATTCAGGCTCTGTCATGTGCTCACCGTGGAATCTGCAAGAACCAAATTCACTGAGTTCAGTTCAACAGACATTTATCAGTTCTATCATGTATTATCAGTGTGGTAAGCCCTAAGGTGATAAAGATGAAAAAGATTTGATCCCTGTTTTCAAGGCAATCAAAATCTCACAGTGGTGACAGAAACACACACTATTAATCACAATACAGAGTGAAAAGTGCTTTCAAGTACAGAGAATAGTGATCAATTCTGCCTGGTGGTTTCCAGGAAAGGTTCTCAGACATGGCAATAGCTGTACTGGATGTTGTGAACAGTTCACCAGCAGAGAAGATGGAATGCTATCTGATCGGAAGCATTAATCAAATGCAAAACCTATTGCATTGAAAGAGGAAGATACACTGGGTAAGTTAATAAATACATCAGATGTATTTCCTTGAAGGGTCTGCAAAGTTATAATTATGTGTTCTGCATGCCTGAAAATGTTTTCTATTTTAATAAAAGTAGAATTTATTAGTGGATATAAGAGAAAGATGTCTTGATCAGTAAAATTAGGAGCCTAAATTAGGAAGAACAGGCTAGAGTGTGTTTTCCCAGTCTTAGAAGAATGAGGTGGGCTAAAAGCCCACCTGGGTTTTACCAAATGGAAGGAAATGTGCAACTAAGTCTAGACTGTGCAATCACCATGCTTGCACACTCCCCAGGCTCTCCCTTGAACCCACTTACGTTTTTAATTTGTAAGTTTTGACACATTACTTACCTTTACTTATAAAATATTTGTTCCACATTCCGTAGCCAGCACTAATATTTACACAGTATGCACTGGTGCTGCCTTACTGGTTGTTTACAGCTACAACCTTTCCAATTAGTTGTTGCCCATGCCTTACAGGTTATTCAATATTTTGAGTATCCCCTACACTAGTCATAGTCCCAACAGAAAACAGAGGACATACACAGATGAAGGAGTTGGGGAGAGGAACTATTTAGAAAACGCAGGTAGGAGTAAAAGAAACGGGCAACATATAGTGTAGTGCTTGGGGCTAGTAATTGTGTGTCTGCAACCATGCTTCACAATGAAGAGGCAAAAAGAGAAGCCATAGGAGAGGAACGGAGCCAATGCTTTGGCAATCTGCCAGGACAAAGCCTGGTGAATAAATACCCTGATCTCACTGTACTGTTACCTGTTCATCCTTTGCCTGTGTCTCTCATTGGCCATGCCCAATCAGAAGCTAAAGAAGAGGAACCCATTGATGTGGAACTAAAGGTTATTTGTGCCTACAGTGCACAGAGCATGGAGACAAGAAATGGAGAGTAGCTCTGAAAGAACAAAGGAAAAATATCCAGCACATTACTTCTGCTTATACTGACTGAGTTATGCCAGCATGTTGCAGTTCACAATGGGGAACTTCTTCCCAAGTCCGAATCAGTTTCTTAGGTGTCTAGGGTCCCATACAGTTAATGTTCTAGAAATCCCATTTCTAATCTGACTTCTCCTGGAAATAGTACATTCTCAACAGCTTTCTGAAAACCTGAGGTACCTATTAAAACCTTCTATCCCTCTAGGGTACCCTCTCTGTAAATGACAGCTAAAACTAAAAGTGTCCTTTTAAATCAATATCTGTTGATAAATTTATCTGTGCTCTTTTCAATTAACTTTTGAAAACTGCCTTCTTTGTGATGCAAAGCTGAACCAAAAGAAATGTCAGTAATGAGAGCCTTTTTCAAACCTACAGAATCATGTAGCAGCTTTCTACTGTAACAAATAAAAGTAAAATGAGCAGCAATGGGAAGTTTGGACTAGGGAAGTGGACTTGGGAGATGATTTGGAGGAAATAACAGATTCACAGATAGGACATCATGACAGTTGAGTTTAGAGGATGTGATAGGGTGATGAGTAACTGGTTTGAGTGACTGACTTGTTGCATGAAAACTCAGTTAACCAAAACCAAGATTAAGGGGAGATGTGTAGCCTTCGTACATTTTATGAAGCTTTCAAGAGAAATTCTGGCTCTTACCAAGATTATTCTTTACTTATCCACTAAAAGTCAACAATCAGAAAACAATTAAGTTTTCAGTGATTTTTTTAGTAGTGTATTTTAGCAGAATTGCAAGAGCTAAGCAAAGGACACTTGGGTATCTCTCAAGGAAATGGTATCTTTTGAGTAATGTAAGAACTAAAGACTCTTCAAGATTATTTTCCATATGAGGTATCAGAGTACAAATATCAGGAATCTTAACTGCTATTATCATCCTTAGTTATAAGTTACAAGGTGAGGAAGAAAAGTAAACTCAACTAAGTATTAATTTTCAGTAAGATGAAGAGAAATTAAGGACAAAACAAAAACATTGCTGCAGTAGCATAGATAACAAATATATTCAATGTTATATTTATTTATTTTTAAGCATATCTTGTAACACTTAATATATCATTAAAGTACTTAATTATAGGCAGGAGAAACCAATTGGTTACCTAGAGCAGAGAATAAAATTATTGAAATGATATCAGAGTATAGGGCTGTATTAGTTCGTTTTCACACTGCTATAAAGAACTACCCAAAACTGGGTAATTTATAAAGGAAAGAGGTTAAATTGACTACAGTTCAGCATGGCTGGGAAGCCTCAGGAAACTTACAATCACGGCAGAACATGAAGGGGAAGAAAGGCACCTTCCTCACAAGGCAGCAGGGAGAAGAATGAATGCAGGAGGAACTACCAAACACTTATAAAACCATCAGCTCTCATGAGAATTCACTATCACAAGAATGGGATGGGAGAAACCTGCCCCCATGATTCAATTACCTCCACCTGGTCTCTCTCTAGACACGTGGGGATTATGGGGATTATGAGGATTACAATTCAAGATGAGATTTTGGGTGGGGACACAGCCAAACCATATCAATGGCATAGAACAGAGAGCTCTGCAAGAGCCTCCAGATTGTAACAACAGCAACCACTCCTGAGGGAATGGGGAGTAAAAACAGGTGAGTCTGAGTGTTGCAGCTTGTCATGAGAAGCAGCCCCTAAGGCAGAAGACACCAGAACCATTCCATCATTCCTGCTCTTCTTTGTTCTCTGTGACAGCATTGGTCTCTGTTAGCAGAGAGCTCCAACGTGGGCTATAAAACAAAAAAAGTAGAGACTTGAAAGGGAATGTCATTTATATCCTAACAATAAAAACAAGTGAGATTACCTACAAGATCATAGATCTTTAATGGCCATAAGTGTGCTGAAGATGAAAAGAAGCCAAATGAGTTAAAGTCTAGAAAGCAATGACTCCTCTTTAGTGGCTTGAGTCTTTGGTGGAGAAGTGGGAATAGGAGAAAGTCACTTTAGACATAGGTAAGAAGAAAATAGCTAAAATTTTAACTAAGTTTTAAGCACCAACTTGGGGATGGCATGAGACTTTAGAATCCCCAGTGGGACTTAAAAAAAGGTGAGTCTGCACATCTGTTACCTCTTCCACAGGCCTTTATCAAGTGTTAGGGAAGAATATAAAGGAAGAGCAGAAGAAGTGAGAAAGACCCACCTCACTCTGAAGCACAGGTGTGCTGGGCCTGCAGAAGGTTGGGGGAGGGCAGGGAAAAGAACTAGAGAAATGCTCTAGGCCCTCTGGGCCCTACATTCATTAACATTGGAATTGAAGCTGAGATATTATAGATCGTAGTGACAGTAAAAGGATAATAATGAGATATGAACAATTTTATGCAAATAAATGTGATAACTTACATAAAATGAATAAATTCTTTGAAAGAAAACTTACATAACGACACAAGAAATAGAAAATCTGAATAGCATTATATCTATTTTAAAAAATGAATTCATCATTCTAAAGTGTTCTATAAGATTTCCATTTCAAACCATCGTAGAATAACAAGGACTATTCCCCACCCCATCCCCAGAAGAGTAGGTGGAATAATTCTCACAGATTGCACAAGGCTGTGAATTGTTCATGTTCCAACCAGTCAAAGTGGAAAGACCTCATAATTCATGGTGTATTGAGTAGCTGCTCAGAATCCTCCTAGAAATAGAACTAAATCAGCCCTAGACTGAAAGGTACTCTGGATCCTCACTAACTATACATAAAAGCAACCCTCAGAAAGAATAAACTGATCCCAAAGAACATGGCTGCATTCCAGAAATTAAAAAAAAAAAAGCTATTTAAAGGAATGTAACAAAATTCCACACCCTGCAACATAAAATTCATAATGTCTAGCATTCACAACTGCATTCCAGAAATTTTTGAAAAACACTATTTAAAGGAATGTAACTAAATTTCACACCCTACAACATTGAATTCATAATGTCTGGCATTCAGTCAAAAATTATCAGTTATATATAAAGAAGATGGAAAATATAACCCAGAACCAAGAGAAGCAGATCAATAGAAACAGATCACAAAATACCAGAGATAATAGAATTGGCAAACAAAGACCTTAAAATAGCTGTTGTAAATATCCTCAACCTGTTAAAAAAATGTAGAGAAAAATCTGAGCATGATGAGGAGGGACACAAAAGATACTATCTAACCAAAAAGAAAACAAAACAAACAAAAAACAAATGGAACTCCTGGAGATTAAAACTATAATGTCTGAAATTTTAAAAAATATACAAGATGGGGCTAATAACAGATTGTACACTTCAGAATAAAAAAAATTAGTGAACTTGAAAACATAGCAATAGAAACTATCTCATATACAGCACACTATAAAAGCAAACTAAATATGGCCTGGAAAGGGCTTCATACTTCTATACTTGAGTCCTTGTGGATGAACTGTAACCTAACTTAATAGGTGGACAATATTGAAAACCTAACTTAAGAGTATGCACCTATAACAATAGCTGAGTCTTGGCCAATTCCAGCAGCCATACTTCAACCACCATTACAGTGCTGAATGCTTGAACTGTGTTCAAATAGGGCAAAGGCCAAGCTGTAAACAATCCAATTGTTTCTGTACCTCACTTCCGATTTATGTAGGTCATTTCCCTTTTGTTGTCTATAAATCATCTTCCACCACGTGGCTGTGGGGGAATCTCTCTGAATCTGTTGTGATTCTGGGGGCTGTCTGATTTGTAAATCATTCATTGCTCAATTAAACTTTAAATTTAATTCAGCTGGAGTTTTTCTTTAACATATGGTGTCAGAAGTGGGACCCAAACTAGAGCTTCTAATGAGCCCCAGGAGCACTGAGTGAACAATCAAGGCACCTGCCAGAACCACTTGTGTCCTTTGATTTCTCAGAGTAACTGGGGATTGTGGATAAGTTCTTTCTCGGATTTCAGAGCTCCACGGATTTGTGTTGTGAGCTCTCTGAGTTTCTTCAAGCAAATTTCTGATCCAAACTGGGTTTGGAAGTCATGACAGAAACTGGACTAGATCCAGGATCAGGTTTGATCTGGTAATTAACTGGCCTGGATCCAGTTAGAGGCCTCATATCTGACTGGGTCAGAAAGAAACTGGTAGTAAATGGTAATATTGCAGGGGTTGTAAAATTTGGCTTTTAAAAATTCACAGGGATTTTCTGTGTTCTGCTCCTTTGTTTCGTTTTTCTTGCATGCTTAGGTAGGAAAAATCATTGGCTAAGTTCAAGGGAACCTAAGAGCAAAGCCAATATTTCAGGTAAAAATGGGATCCTTAATTTCTGGAAAACTGAGTTCCTTTGGCTTATACATTAGGCCCAGGAAGTAGTAAAGTCTTAAAGAAATGAAAAAATCTTACTAAAGATAAATTACAGTGGAACATTCTGAATGAACAATGCATGGAAGTGCATTTAGACTCATCCAGGGATGCCTATTAATAAGCAGAAACTTCTAAAAAAAGGTTTCAATATTTTTACTTAAAGACTTTATGAAATGCAAATAAAAACCTTAAGTGACTAATTGATTAAAAAAATTAAATCTGCTATTTTTAGCTTAGTTACTATCCCAATCCAAAGGACGTAGACTGCAGCACCAATTGGCTGACTTTGGATAAATAATGGGGTACATTTTGCCTCAGTAAAGGATAGGATTGGGTTAGAGGCCCTTTCCTCAGTAAAGTCCCTTTTGGTTAGAAATGGATTAAAGATGATGAGGCCCAACGGGGGCAAGTTTAAGCCTTGCTGGTTTGATATCAGGTGCCAGGCAGAGTGGCTAATGTCTATGTTTTGTCACACATATTTTGCTCTGGCCAGAATGGAAAATGTTAATTTGGTTACCCCATGCAAACCCTTATTCAGCATCTTGCAAAATTGAGAGGATTTTGCCTGCGGTTCCATGATTTTCCTTACTGATGTAGCTTGGGCCCTGGAGCTATGGTGTGGTGCGCAGGATCACTAGTGCCACTCAGGGAAAGGGAACCCAGAAATCTGACATGCCAGCAAAAGGATAAAACATTCTTACAAGTCAGATTTCTGGCCTCTCTCTCTCTCTGTGCCCACTGTTCAAGATGGCCCAGCAAACTGGTCAGTAACAAACTTTGCTGCAGGTCTCTGAAACAACAACAAAAACTGCATAAAGTTTCCTTCTCATCTTGTTTCATGTCCTTGGGAGCTTGATCTTGTAACTATGTGGCAGTACTTTCTCTTGGTCTCTATCATCACAATGGCAGCCCTGGTTCAGGGTTCAATTCCTGGCTTAGGGAATGAGTCCTTCCTGGTTTGACATCTGTGTGACCTTTACCATTTGTTGATTCTCTTCCCCTCCACGAAGCATCTTACATTTTCCTTTCTCTGAGCACAGAAACATGGGCTGTTTGGCCTGGCTTAAGTCAGATAATAAAAGATTTAAAAGAACTTTTCTTTCTTTAAAGAGCACTGTGGTTAAAAGTCAGCTTAATTAAAAGTGGGTATTCAAGCTCTAAAAGATTGGGACTCCTTGGGAAAAACAGAGGAGGTGCCACAAACCCTGTTTTGGGAAAAACCTTTGTTTCCTTCATGAAACCCCAGGAATTGAAAGTGAATACATCCCCTCTCAAAATCTAAGGTTCTGTTCCATTTTCCATTGTATTATCTGATGTTTTTTACTTTGGGGTATCAGAGATTACTTCACATTATAAGAGAGCTTTAGTGTGTAATAACTAGGGAGAAAATATACTTTTAGGGATGGGTTAATTGCAAAATGGGTTCATTGGCTTTGGGTTGCCATGCAATAAAATGCACAGTAAAAGCATGGCACTATCTTCTCTTGTAGCACTTCTCTTTTTTTGGAGATCTAAGAGCTGATATAAAAATGGGATCCTTTCTTTTTTTTTTTTTTTTCCGAGATGGGGTCTCGCTCTGTCACCCAGCACCCAGGCTGGAATGCAGTGGCGCAATCTTGGCTCACTGCAATCTCCACCTCCTGGGCTCAAGCAATTCTTGTGCCTCAGCCTCCCAAGTAGCTGGGATTACAGGTGTGTACCACCACACCCAGCTAATTTTTGTATTTTTAGTAGAGACAGGGTTTTGCCATGTTAACCAGGAAAAATGAGACGCTCAATTTTGGGGATCTGTTTCTGTCTTCCAACTGTACTTGCTTATTAGGCCCTAGAAACTGTATGTTTTCCTAGCCCTGTTCCTTGAAGGCATCCATGCTGAGGCCAGTAATCCAATTAAGAAACTAGCAAATAAAAAAATATTACAACTACTGGATCTTCTTCTGTCTGTGTATTTATCTATGTGTTGTGTATCTGATGTTTATATAAAAGAGCTCTAATTAATGGGCTTAAAGAAAAATAAGCACTAATCAAATATTTTGAAAGAAAAATAAAAACTGTAACACCTTTTAGTCCATGTAATTTTAGTAATCTTTGGGAATTAAAAAGTTTTAAAGAGTATTGGTAAAATAAAGACACTTGGTCTAAATTAGGAAGGTCAGGTATAAGGCTTACTAAATACTTTAAGGTCATAAACTGCTTTGACTTTTGAAAATTGTTCAATTTACCTACCTTGGAGATATTAGACTCTCAATAAGGCCTGGGGACACGTGGAATTAGTCATCCCCCTAGCTATGCAAAGGTTATAGAGAAAAAAGATTTTATATAAGAAAGGATCTTCTATGGTAAATTCTTGTCCTAAAGTAAAATAACTATTGTTTAAAAAGAAGGGTGTTTAGGAGAAGTCAGAAAGACCAAGCATGTCATAGATGGTCTGTGTAAGTCATGAAAGGATTTGTGAAAGGAAATTTATGCACCAAAAGTAGAAGTTGCTCAGAGTTACTATTATAACATGTAATTGAGACTACTGAAAAAAACAGTTTTATATGCAAGGTGTGTAAGGAGAATGGAATGTGTTTTTGGTAAGAGATTATAAGAAGGCATAGGAATGTAAATTTTTGCCTTGTTTAGAGGGTTAAAGGATTGTTTTAAATTAGGTAAGATAAAGCTAAAGGCTTGAATAAGTTGTGGAAGGGTTGTAAAAATTAATCTTGTAAAAGAAATTATGTGTGTGAACATTTTGACTAAATTTGAAGGGGCATTATTTGGTTTTCCCACAAGCTGAACATCAAAATGAAAGCATAACAAGGTTTGGTTAAAGCACTGACCTGCTTTTAACAAAAATTGTAAAGGGTTATAAAAGGTTTATGAGAATCTCACCATATGGTCAAACTGATTAAAATTGAATAAATTTGTCTATATGGTTTTATTATAAATTTGGGTTGACATTAATAGTATTTTAATGCAAGGGTGAAATTTGGTTTTCTCTTTTGAACAAGATTTTCATGTAATATTAAAAGATAATGAAAGATTTTTTTTTTTTGCCTTTTGAATAAACTACCCCAAAAAGGAAGGGAAAGATAAGAGACAGTTTGTTTGGAAAGCTGACTTTCCTCTATCAATGAGTAAATGTTTCTGCCTTTTTAAAAAAATTTTGAGTCTTTATTTTGGCTAAATGAATGACTTATGGTAACCTGGAATTCTATTTCATAATATGAAGTTAAATATCAATATGTTAAACCTTTAACATATTCGATAGGCTTACCAAAATCAAATTTCAGCTTCAAAACTGTCTTTTCTGACCTCTTAACTTTGAGATGATACAGAGGGCCGCTGAAGCATCCAAAAAAGAAGTAAACAGGATTATTTGACATGTTAGGTTACATGGGAAGCATTGTCAAAATAAAATATGTTTAATCTTCTTCAGGTTTTATTTTAGTGAATGATAATATATATTCCAAAATTGTATGGGATTTCTAAAATTTTAATATGTCTGAGTATATGCTATCAATCATAATTATGGTTACTATGTTAGGTTATTGTAGACCACAGAAATAACTGATTTCCTTTTCAGTTATTTCTTTAACTATGGCTATTTAAAGTCATTTCCACAGTTAATTGCTTAATGCTGATGCAGTTTCTGAAAACTTCACATGCATGCAAAATCCTAGAATATAGTTTATTTTAGGAGATTCATGAAAGGATGGAAAGGACCCTGAAAAGCACTCTTGAATACAGGTTTCTAATAACTTTAAAATCATATTATGGAAAAGAATTCCCCATGGACTCCCCAATTCCCCAAAAATTGGACTGGATAGGAATTCCTGAAACTTTAATGAAAAGACTGACTGATTTATAAAACTTCTAACCCAAGTAGAACAAAAATTAACTGAATACCAAAGAAATACTTTGCTAGATTTTCATGCTAAATCAGCCTATACATAATAGTTTAGATATACAATTTGAATGAACTCCATGGTCTACATCAAATTACCTATGATAACCCATCAGTTATCAGTGCTATCACCTAATTTGGAGAAACAACTGTTATTTAAGAGGATATAAGTCTAATGTTAATTAAGCATGGACTCATGGAGAACCAGGACAGCCACCTTGTCCTTTCTGAGTTCTTAAAACTTTTGTTATTAAAAGTTCTGCATTCCGTGACTCATCATGGAAAATATAAAATTATCCAAATTAAATATATTGGTATGGTGATTTATAAATTGCTAAAATAGTTTATAACCAATGTTTGGCTTATCAAATCCATATCCCTGGGAAGATAATCAAAGCTTCAGGTACATATGGCTACCTGATGGGCCATTTAAACTTTTATAAAGGGATTTCATTCAATTGTCATTTTCAATGCATGTTATCTGGTTGTAAAAAACTCTCCCATGCAAGACGGCTGATGTTATAACAGTAGATTATTATGCCACATTATATTTTCACCAGGTAAAGAAAGCTTTTTATAATTCATGGAGGACAATCAACCCCTTCACAATCTAGAACCCAAAGATTGGATCTTCTGAGAACATCAGAGAAAGACTACCCTTGCCATTCACACTGCAACAAAACTTTGAAACCTTGAACTTTGAGTTCATTATCTCACAACTGAAAAGAGTCCCTCCACACTCTTGGAACTGTACGTCCATTGAAACCCCTAAGGTAAAGTTAACCAGGAAAGTTTCTCCCCAGGGAAGGTGGCATCCTTGATATGAACAGCATTCCCAAGATCAAGACTTCTCTACTATGATGAGACTTTTATCTTTGAATATTTTTTCCTTGTTTATGCCTCTTTGAAAAATAGAAATGAAAATGTTGTGTACACTTATGGGTATATTTTATTTGTGAAGGATTTTGCAGCCAGCCTTATACATGGATAACCTTATACTTTGATATATAAAAATGAAGGCCCAATGTAAGTGAGAAACTTTAATGGTGCATATGTTGCCTCATAACCAGTCAGAAACAGAACATTGGTTCACTCCTCTTAACCCACATCACGGGTTAAAGGGAACATTGCCAGGAGGCGTTCATTCTTCTAGAAGAGCATCATTTGTTAGGTTCTTTTTCTATGGTTTGGAGTAAAAGAGGTAATAATTAGATATGTATCCCTCATGAAAAGCTTTATAGCAGATTCTACTGTAAAGACTATAGTTACACAACAGACTTTAAATTCCTTTGTAAAAGTTATGCTAAATAGTAGAATTGGCTAAACAGAGAATTTTCTATGCATCTGCTGGCACCTGTGGCCTATGGAGAAATACATCAAATGTAGATTATAGAGATTTAGTTGTAGAGGATTAATGAAGAGACTGCTTAATTAAGTGAGTAGACTTTTTATCTAGCTCATTTTTTATCTAATTTTAGGTGGTTTGGTTTATGGCGACCCTGGGTAAGGGGCATACTCCAAACTCTTGGTATTATCCTCCCAATAGTCATAATAGTAGTCTCCCTGGTGCACCATGAGGACACCATAACCTACGAATGACATTCTGAGACTGGATACCCAAAATTATGGTAACTGAGAGTGGCACTAAGGTCTTAAGTTTTGGTCATACTCTCACCTAAGTGAGAACCTGACCAAAAAGGGGGAATATTTTTTAAACAAAAGTATGAGATGCTATTGTTTTGGACTGAGCTCATGCACTAGGCCCCAACAAACCAAACCAAACAAAAATGGAGTCACTCATGCTAAATGTGACATAATTAAACTAAGACTTTAAGGAAACACATAGGTCCTAGAACAGACCAGGATTTGTTTTTCTCCTGTAAATAGGATGTTCCAGAATAACAAGTTACCCTCTACTCAGTCCTTGTTCCTACCTTTGGAAAACTCACTGTTCTACTGTTTCCCAGCAGGTTTCAAAACCAAATAAGTACATTTATGATGGCAAAAGTGACATCAATGACTAACATTTTGTTCAATCTCTCAAAATTGAAAAAAATGACCAAAAGGGGCAAATTGTTAAAGCAAACTATATATGGCCTGAGGACTTCGTACATCTGTATTTGAGTCCCTGTGGACAAACTGCAACCTAATTTAATAGGTAGAAAAGATTGAAAACCTAACTTAGGAGTATGTGCCTGTAACAATAGCTGAGTCTTGGTGAATCCCAGCGGCCACACTTCAACCACTCATAGACTGCCAAGTGTTAAACTGTGATCAAATAAGGCAAACACTGAGCTGTAACCAATCAAGTTGTTTCTGTACCTAACTTCTGATTTCTGTACATCATTTCCCTTTGTTGTCCACCACGTAGCTGGGCTGGAATTTCTCTGAATCTGCTGACTCTGGGGGCTGCCAAATTCATGAATTGTTCATTTCTCAATTAAACTCCTTTAAATTTAATTCAGCTGAAGTTTTCCTTTTACCAACACAAAGGAAAAAGAGCAAAGAAATAAACAGAGACCAGTGACTTATGCAACAATATCAAATGGCCAGATATACTTGTAACTGAAGTCTTACAAGGAAAAGGGAGAAAAGAGAGAAATATATTTAAAGAAAGAATGGCTACTCCTTTTCCAAATTTGAGGAAAATTATTAGATAACAGGTCCAAAAATGTAAATCAACCCTAAAATAATAAGCATAAAGAAATACATAATTAGGCATGTCATAATTGAATCGGTAAAAACCATTGATAAAGAGATGATCTTAAAAGCACTCAGAAAAGGGAAATATTATATTCAGAGCAACAAAAATAATCAAGATATACTTCTCAGTAGTAACTATTGAAGCCATAAGAAAGTATTATAACAGGCTCAGCGTGGTGGCTCATGCCTGCAATCCCAGTGCTTTGGAAAGCCGAGGTAGGAGGATCACTGGAGGCCAGGAATTCAAGACTGACCTGGGCAACATAGAGAGACCCCATATCTATAAAAAAAAAAAATTAGCTGGTTGTGATGTGTGCACCTGCAGTTCTAGCTACTCAGGAGGCTGAGGTGGGAGGATTACTTGAGACCGGGAGTTCAAGGCTGTAGTGAACTATGATCACACCACTATACTCCAGCCTGGATGACATAGTGAGACCCTGCCTCTAAAAAAAATTAAATAAATAATAATAAAATAAAAATCTTTTAAAGAAAAGAATGTAACATCTTTAAAACAGTGAAAGAAAACTGTAAAGCTAGAATTCTATACATGGTAACACTATCTTTCAAAAATGAGGGTAAAATAAAGATTTTTTTGAACAAACAAGTTGAGACAATTCATTGCCATTAGACTTGCTCTACAAGCATTCTTAAAGGAAGTTCTTCAGGCACAAGAAAAATGATAACATGAAAATTTCAAAACACTAAAAAATGAAGAGCACTATAATAGGAAATACATGGGCAAACATAAAAGCCATTTTTCTCATTTAATCTTGTTTATTTCTTGTCTTTAAAAATTAATTTATTCCTTATAGAAGAAAAGAATAACAACATATGGTAAGGTTTGTAAATTATGTTACAATAAAATATATGACCAAGATTACGTAAAGGACAGAAGAAATGAAAGCATACATCTATAAAGTTCTTGTACTGTATATGAAAAGGTATAATATTATTCAAAGATATACTGTCATACATTAAAGATTTATGTTATAAACTATAGAGCAGCCATTAAAATAAGGCAAAACAGAGTTGTATAGCTTATAATTCAATAGCTACATAAAAATAATAAATAATTAATCCAAAAGAAGTTAGAAAACAATAGAATGAAGGAAAAATAAAATAAATAATAAACAAATGGCCTTTAGATCCTTCACAAAAAAAACTCAAAATGGATCATAAACTTAAATATGAATCATAAAACTACTGGAGGACAACAGGTGAAAATCAAGATGAACTTGGCTATAGTGATGACTTTTTAGATACAACACTGAAGGCATGATTTATGAAAGGAATAAGCTAGAATTCATTAAAAGTAAAGACTTCCACTCTGCAAAAGACACTGTCAAGAGAATGAGTTGACAATCCACATACTAGGAGGAAATATTTTTAAAAGACATTTCTGACAAAGCACTGTTATGCAAAATATTCAAAGAACTCTTAAAATGCAACCATAAGAAAATTAGTAACCTGGCCAGGCTCAGTGGCTCACGCTTGTAATCGCAGCACTGTGGGAGGCCGAGGCAGGTGGATCACCTAAGGGCAGGAGTTCAAGACCAGTCTGGCCAACATGGTGAAACCCTGTCTCTACTAAAAATACAAAAATGACCCGGGCATGGTGGTGCACATCTGTAGTCCCAGCTACTCGGGAGGCTGAGGCAGGAGAATCTCTTGAACCCAGGAGGCAGAGATTGCAGTGAGCAAAGCCACGCCACTGCACTCCAGCCTGGGCAACAGAGCTAGACTCCATCTCAAGAAAAAAACACACACACACACACACACACAAAGAAAATTAGTAACATGACTAAAAACTGGACAAAAGACCTGAACAGACACCTCACCAAAGAAGATACACAGATGACAGATAAACACGTGAAAAGATACATCACATCATATGTTATCAGAGAAATTTAATTAAAAGAATAATAGCCAGGTGCAGTGCCTCACTCCTGCAATCCCAGCACTTTGGGAGGTTGAGGTGGGAGGACCTCTTGAGCCCAGGAGTTCAAGACCATTCTAGGCAACATGGCAAAACCCTGTCTCTACAAAAAATACAAAAATTAGCTGGGCACAGTGGCACGTGTTTATAGTCCTAGCTACTCAGGAGGCTGAGGTAGGAGGATCATCTAAGCCTGGGAGGCAGAGGTTGCAGTAAGCCTAGATAGCACCACTGCACTCCAACATGGGTGACAGAGTGAGAACCTATGTCAAAAAAAAAGGAAAAAAGGATAGCACAACATACCCATTCGAATGGTCAAAATTCAGAATACTGAGAACACCAAATGCTGACAAGGATGTGGAGCAACTAGAACTCATTCACAGAGGATTTTTAGGACAGTGAAAGTATTCTATATAGTACTGTAATGGTGGATACATGTCAATGAATATAGAATGTACATGTCAAAACCTATAGAATATAGAGCATCAGGAATGAGCCCTGGTGTAAACTACAGCTTTGGGTGATAATGATGTGTCAACAGAAGTTCATCAGTTGTAATAGATGTACCATTTCAGTACGGGGTGTTGATGGTTGGGGAGGATGAGGTGGGGAATGGGTGGGGAGATATGTGAGAACTCTCTGTACTTTCTCCTCAATTGTGTGGTGAATCTAAAACTGCTCTAAAAATAAAGTTTATTTAACAAAATAGAAAGATAGTAAACTTAAACCTGATCATATAGGTAATTCTATTAAGTGCAAATTGTCTAAAATTCTAAATTAAAAGTCAGAGTTGTCAGATTAAAAAGCAAGACCCAACTGTATACTCTATACAGGGTACCCACTTTAAATATAATGGCAAAGATAGGATAAAGGAATGAAAACAAATCATAAGAAAACTAGAGTGGCTACATTCATGTTAGACAAAGTAGTCTCCAGAACAAGAGATGTTGTCAGGTATAAAGAAGCATATTTTGTAATGACAAAAGTTCTAGCACTTTGTAATTCCAGCACTTTGGAAGGTTGAGGCAGGTGGATCACTTGAGCCCAGGAGTTGAAGACAAGCCTGGACAACATGACAAAGTCTGTCATTACAAAACAAAAACAAAAACAAAAACAAAAACAAAATTATCCGGGTATGATAGCACACACCTGCAGTCCAAGCTTCTCAGGAGGCTGAGGTGGGATGATCATCTGAGCCTGGGGATGTTAAGGCTATAGTGAGCTATGATCACACCACTACACTCCAGCCTGGGCTACAGAATGAGACCTTATCTCAAAAAAAAAAAAAAAAAAGTTGGGGGGGACATGAAGTCAGGAAACTAAATGCATATGGAACTAATAATACAGCTTCAAAATATATGAAGGAAAAATGTATAGAATTGAAAAGAGAAATAAAAAACTCTCAATTATAGTTGGAAATTTCAATACTTCTCTCTCAGCAATCAATAAAACAAATAGAACAATCAACAAGGATATAACCTACTTGACCTAATTTACACTTAAACATTCCACCTCAAGACAGAAGAAAACATTATTTCCTAGTGCACATATAGCACCCAACAAGATTGACTATATTCCTGGCTGTAGAACAATTCTCAGACATTTAAAAAGATTGAATCATACAAAGTATGTATGTTCTCTGAGTGTGTATGTGGAATGATAAACACCCAAAAATGCCCACGCTCTAATCCCTGGAGCCTGTGCATTAGGTTACATGGGAAATAGGAATTAATGTTGCAGACAAAATCAAGGTTGCTAATCATTTTACCTTAAAATATAGAGATCATCCTGGATTTTCCAGGTAGACCCAATGTGATCCACAAGGTCCTTAAAAGTGGAAGGACTTAAAAGGTCTTCAGGGGCCAAGGGTAGGTAGTTACCAGGTGTATAAAATTCTCAAAAATGAACAAATTAAATACATAAGATGTGTGCAATTTAATGTATATAAAGTATATCTCAATTTTAGAAACACACAGAACATTTGCAAGGGCTAAACTCTACAGTTAAAACAAATGTTCACCACTGCTACTTCCACTGAGTACAAGATGCCACAAGTTAGGCCATACAGTTATCAGTGGGCTGTAGAGGCTGTCACTGGATCCACATGTAGCCTTCTTCTATAAACTAGATACAATAACACAGAAGTAATCATCATCTCCTGAGTGGATTCTACAAGGTCCATCCTTCCTCCTTTCACCAGACTTTTGCCAAGGACTCTGGTGGGGGAATTTGATTGGCAGCACCTAGGTCATGTGTCCATAGAAGGGATGCTCAGGACAGGAATATCTGACATTTTCAGGAAGCAAGCTCTACTTCTTACCAGGCATTTTTCACACGTAAGTCAAAGCTTCAGACATTGAGAGGTCAAGAAGTCTAACAAATATCCCCAAACTTACTTGTAACTTAGTCATGGTGAAAACACTGACCACTTAAAATTTTAAATTGAGTTTCCAAATAAGAGCTTTTTTAGAAATACAATGGTACATGTAAACACTGTTACTGAGAATTTTTGTATATCAGACTTACCCATTACCCTGACTCCTGCCTGTGGTGCACTTTGAGCTATTCAGGAGCTGAGGATATGGTTAAACCACTTTTTCTTTGTTTACTTTTCTTTGTTTACTTTCATTTTACCCCACTCAAATCTACCTCAGGCTACCAAACCACCTCAGTCAGAGGGAGCAAATTGCTCAGTCTGTCTTTTCATCCTCATTGTTTACAGGTTTTACCTTATTTCTAGCCTCTCGAATATACTGTCCTGCCCAGTCCCTATAACCAATCCTCACCTGAGACGGTGTAAAATTTTACCACACCCACTCTCTGGTGCACAACAGTGGATCACACTCTCTGCTAGACATTGTTTTGACTTCATATCCCATATCCAACAGCTGTGCTAAAGACTTTAAAGGAAACTAAGGACACTCTACCTTGAACATGGTTCTGGTAAGTCCATCCATTTTATATCCTTAGGCTAATTTTTCTAGGAACTGGAGTTTTGCTTTGGGTTTGGGACTATACGCAAAAACTCTTCTGCTTTTAACTACAACCATGAAACACCCATAGCTGCCGATACTACGTTGAGGACACCATGTAGCTTTTTATAAAGGCAGTTGGGCCTTTCAAATATAAAGCCATTTCCACCTTTTGTTTCCCTTTATGCCTCTTCTACAAGGAGGCCTCAGCCAAACCTAGTTAGGTTCACAGTCATGATGATTATATGAACTAATCTTGCAATGGCTTTCCCTTAAACTTTTCATTCTTTGAGCATGTTATGGTTCAAATGTGTCTCCCAAAAGGCATGTGTTCGAAACTTAATCCCCAAGGCACAGGTGTTAGAAGGCGGAGCATAATGTGAGGTGTTTAGGTAATGAAGGCTCCAATTACATGAAGGGAATCATGCTGATTATAAAAGGGCTTGAGGCTCTGAGTTCAACCTCTTGTTCGCTCTTGCTCTCTCTTGCCCTTCCACCTTCTGCCATGGGATGATGCAGCAAGAAGGCTCTTGCCACAGATGTGGACTTCTTAACCTTGGATTTCCCAGGCTCCAGAACTGTAAGAAATAAGTCTTTATAAATTACCTAGTCTCTGGTATTCTTTATAGAAGACAAAGTGGACTAACACAGACCACTTCATGATTTTCATTGTTTCATCACAGCAATGATTTTCCACCAGAGTTGTACTGGGACCACCTTCCCCAAAGGATGTTTGAAAATGGGTGGAGGTATTTATTGATAACACATTGATGGAAGGTGTTCCTATCACTTAGAGAGTAGAACCAGAGATACTAACTGTCCTGCAGTGCTCAGCAAAGAGTTACACAATAAAGAATTGTCTTACCACAGATGCCAAGAATCACAATTTTTAGTCAGAAAAATCCCAAGTCAAGTCTAGCTTCCATCAGATTGAGTCTTGGGAAGGATACTAAATCTCTCTCTGAGTCTTAGTTGTTTTTATAAAACTCTCCTTAAGAATAAAATAATAGTATTTATCTCAGATTTTGGAAGGAAAATTGAACAATTATATATCCACAATATGGTAAACAGTAAGCATTGGTATATTAATTGTAATATTAGGAACATCAGTAGAAGAGAGAGTATTAATTTTAGAGAGTAGATATGAAAAGTATCAAAAGAATATTGCACCTAATATTCAGTTTGGAAATACAGAGGGATTCTGGATGACAAGCATCATATGTATGCTATTCCCATTTGAGAAAAATACAATATAGAGTTTTTTCTTAATCCAGAGTAAACAATAATGTAATCTGAATATTTTCCTTTAGGCTTCAAAAATATTCTTTTTTATATTACTTGTTATAATTACAAAAGAGGGTTACTTTTGTCTTTCACAAAACATCCAATATTCATTATAGCATCTCTGGAAAAAAAGAGCTGTAGCTTCTATCGTACTCACCACCTTGTCTATCCAGATTAAGAAAGCAATCAAAATGGTTCAAAACTAGATGAACATCAATCACTGTCATATGCACATACAGAGCTAAGAAAATGCTATACATACTTATTTTTTTAAGTTGACAGTGAATGGGGAATAGCAATAATGAGAGAGGCTGTGCGTGTGGAAAATAGGAAATCTCTATTGTTTCCTGTCAATTTCTCTGTGAACCTAAAACTGTTCTAAATAATAAAATATTTTTAAATAAATCTGTTATGTAAAAATATAAAGCTCAATAAAGTTGCTATATCTAAAAATTGAATGCTGCCTTGATGGCATGGGAAACAACTGGAATAAAAAGTGTCTTTTACTAATATAGATACTAATTAATGGTGGAGCATGCTCTTTTCATGTCCTTAAAAGAAAGAAGCACATTACTTGATCTTTCTTTAAAACTTGCATACACTACATTAAAAAGAAACTTGAACCGGGCATGACTTACTTATTATGAATGGCACACTGAGCCTGATTTAGAGTAATAAGCATACTGTCATAGGCATAACTCATTGCCAGAAATATATAAAATTTCCTTTCCTGCAATTATTAAAATATATTCTCCAAGCAAATATGGTTTCAAGCATCAAGAATCTTCCCAAATTTCACCATCAAATATTTCACAATTAAAACATTAAATACATTTACTAAAAGAGGTCAAGTAATAGTATAATCCATCCTAATTTTTTTTTTTTTTTGAGACAGAGTCTTGCTCTGCCACCCAGGCTGGAGTGCAGTGGTGTGGCCTCAGTTCACTGCAACCTCTGCCTCCCATGTTCAAGCGATTCTCCTGCCTCAGCCTCCCCAGTAGCTAGGATGACAGGCATGCACCACCTTACCCAGCTAATTTTTGCATTTTTAGTGGAGACAAGATCACCATGTTGGCCATGCTGATCTTGAATTCCTGACCTCAAGTGATCCTCCCGCCTCGGCCTCCTAAAGTGCTGGGATTATAAGCATGAGCCACCTGGCCTAGTCCATTCTAATTTATTTTTTATTTTATATTTTATTTTATTTTATTTTATTATTTTATTTATTTTATTTTATTTATTTTATTTTGAGACAGAGTTTCACTCTTGTTGCCCAGGCTGGAGTGCAGTGGCACGATCTCTGCTCACTGCAACCTCTGCCTCCCAGGCTCAAGCCATTCTCCTGCCTCAGTGTCCCAAGTAGCTGAGACAACAGGCACCCACCCCCATGTCTGCTTGAACTCCTGGGCTCAAGCAATCAGGTGCCTTGTCCTCCCAAAACACTGTGTTTATAGGCATGAGACACTTGCACCCGACCCCCTTTCTATTTTTAGAAGGCAGTGTGAAACAGGCTCACCGTACACCAGTATCAGTCCCAGGGGAGGACTCTGCACACCTTGCCAATGCCATGCACTACTATCAGTCCACTTGCGTGAGACTGGTGAGATAGAGCTCACACAACAAATTAAGCAAAGCAACTTTATTACCCACAGGTAGGCTGCAAGGGACAATAGAAGTCTAGGATTCATGGCAAGCTGGTCCTTTAAGGCTCAGGAAAGCTGTCCAGGGCTGATGGAGTCTCATCTGCACATACCACATGTGACACTGCAGCTGAAGTGCCCCCTAAAGGCACTTCATTCTGGGTTTTATACTGGGGATCAACTTAACACACTGGGTAAAAAGTGTTGCTGGACATTCCACTCTAGGAAGGACAAGAACAGAGCCCCGCCTGCTCAGTTCCTCTTTATCTCTGGATGTTACATTCCTTGCACATTCTACAGTTATTCTTGAGAATTAAAAGCAAGAAAGGTGGGGAAGAACAGGGTCACCAAGGCCAACTGGGGTCTTGTCCTGCAGGCATATAATTTCAGAAAGTACTACTATTAATATACGCACCCAGGTTAAAATGTAGTACTGCATAATGCTATACCTGCCAATCCTAAATGAACAGACACAGAGGCAGCAGGGACAGAGGGCATAGTATAATTTAAGGCAAAAAATACATATATATCAAACTTCAACATGTGAAATATCTATCTGCATTTATAGAATAAAAAATAGATTAATATTTTTCATGTCAAACATGATGTCTATTTAAAACGAAATAAACTTAGCATCCAGAATATTTAAACATTATTATGATATGAAACACATTTAAATTATCTGCTTTTTTTCTTATTTTCAGTAAGATTTTCATTATGAAAGACAAGGGTTTCATGATACACACTGATATTCATAAATCAGTAATTTACTAGCATCTTGTCCCTTTACTATGTACTTTCCATCTGACACAAATTTTTCAACACCATTGGCTTGTTCTTAATAAGTTTGTAAAATAATATTATTAATAGGGAATAAGTTGATTTTTCATTATATAGTATAAAACACGTATATAAAATATGCACATCCTTGTATATTTTTATCATGTGCTTTATAGAAATATGCAGCTTTAAAATTTCTTTTACAGGAATTTCATTCCCTTTGAGATATTCTTATTCTGGCAATTTGACACTAATCCTGTACCTTAGAAAGTACAACATAGGCCTGACAAGATTTAATATGATCTAAAGGAATCAAAGCTAAACTCCAAACTCCAAAAACTAGTGGTAAAATAGAAAGGTAATAACATATCATGAACTAGAATTGTAAGATAGCTGATGGACCCCATGCAAAAACACAAGCAATAGAATTTTTTCCTACAGAACATCTGAATAGCAGGCTCAAAAAAAGAAGTTTTGTTTCTTCTCTACTTCTTTTTGTATTCAATCTATTAAATTAAATTACTATTTTTTAATAATTATTATACATTTCCCTGCACACACTGCTATGGTTGCTACAGAGGCTTTTCAAGAGAGAAACTGATTATAACAACATATACAACAACATGAAAAAACTGATGCTCAGAAATGATGCCAATCTAGTAGATAAACCTGAGAACTGAGCACACTGAGTGACTACAAAATCAACCACACTGCTATGCATTTATTTTAGTACTGCTAAAAGATATATAGACTAGTGTGAAAAATTATTGCTAGTTTCATTATTATCTCTGTTATTTGTATGGAAATATAACAATGCATTATAGTTGAATTTAACACATAGTATTTGGAAGAAAAGAGGAAAAGAAATCAAAGGGCAAGGAAGGAAAGGGGAGGAAAGAAGGCAAGAAGAGAAGAAAGGCTGGAAGAAACTGAGCATTCTGCAGACATAACTTCCATCCATTCTTATAGGATAAGGATTCTATAATTGAGAGATATTATTGTCCATATTTTATATATAAGAAAACTAGTTAGGACATATTATCTTTCCCAAAGTAAATATATTACAAAACTGGCATTTAAATCTAGTTTAAATGGAATCCAAAGTCCATACTCTTTTCTCATCCCCTGGATACCTCCTCCAGCCACCTACTTTTTGACTTAGGAATAATGTCAATGCATGCGAAAAACCAAGTTCTATCCAGTGGGGAAGATTGAGCTCCCTCTGATAAATTCTGCATTAGGCAGTCAGTTGACTATTGGATGAGTGTCTAACCATTCCACAATGATTTTTTCTCTCTCTGACCACAGCAAGTGACAGAGAGATTTCTCACCTTCTAGTTAGTATCCATTAGCAAGCAACACTTTGGAAGTCTAGTCCTCAGGAAACCACAATGCAACAAATGTGTTCAAGATAATGCACAGCCAAGCTTAGAATGCTTCACCTCCTGCCATTTTCTCCCTCTGGGTTCATCACCCATTGTTATCTATTATTTATATTGCATCATAAAGTGTAACTTTATTGATGAGGTAAATCCTGTGTCAGAAACGTCACAGACTTAGTTCACTTCCTGTGCCTTCAGCAATTCTTTAATTCATTCGCTTTTTAAAAAATTAATATGTTTTTTGAGTGCCTAATTGAGTGGAAAACCCATCAACATTTAATGAAATTGTTGAACCATTTTCATATACATAAGAAGTATATAAACCTAATTAATATTTGGCTAGAGTAATAAACTTTAACTTCTAAAGAACTTTGCCCATTTTAGAAGTAGTCTCCACATTGAAAGATGAGCCAAAGTGTCACCAAGGTGTCACAGACCTCAATAGCAGAAGCAAAAGTCAATTATCGTTCAACATTTTGAGTTCAGTTCAGGTGAAACAACACACATTACTAAAAAATAATGTCATTCCCTAATCCTAATATTGACCCCATAAATCAGGGTGGAACTGTCTCCCTAGAAGGCATCCTAAAATGTAGAGGGAATGTGCTATACACAACTAGTGACTGGGGCATAAGTGAGGGTTGGGAGTGAGGAAAAATGAAAATTATTTGGCAATGTGCAGGACAGTCCTTTACAAGAAAGAATTGCCCACCCAATGTCAATAGCACCCAGTGAAAAATACCACATCGGCCTATTTAAAAAAACAAATAGAACATCATTAGCCCAATCTACATTATATTTGGCTTTCATGATGCCTTAAAATAAATTTAAATAGAGTATGTGCATTTCAGGATGACAGATACTTGTCACTCCATTTTCTTAAACCTATCTTTGTGGCTCAATTAAGTTATTTGTCAGTCCCCTAAAAGCATTTAAAGATGAAAACTCCTAAATCCTGATTATTATACCAGTATGTAAATGGATGACTCCATCCAGATTGGGCAAATGATACATTCTTTAAAACTCTCTTAGTTCTGTACATGTAGACCAATCACAGGTCCCAAAATCTTGAGCAGTTCATTTTTCCTCATTAGAACTCAGGAAAGAGAATATAAAATCAACAAAATTATTGAATTATATGCAGATTTAAGAAAGTTTTAAAAATTGAGTTTTTCCAAAGCCTCCAAAAAGTATTCTACAACTGTTCTACAGCCCCTGAAAGCTCCCTTATAGAGAGAGCTAAAATGTATTAATTTTCTTCTTTGTCAAGTCAGACTTTATATCTACAAATAAAAAAGTATTTTTTATGTGAACTTCAAATACGAGAATTGTTTTGTTAGTGTCAAGTTTTATTGCAAGTTCTCAATTATGTGCTGTAATTTATTGATCTGGATTATAAAATGATTTCTCAAATCTGTGATAATTGCTAAATTCTTTGGTTTAACCTTATTTTATTTTTTTAATTTTAAATTTCAATTGTAAAAGAGGTTCTTTGAGGCAAATGAAATGATAAAATACTAACATTTAAGATGTTTGCATTATAAAATCCCTTGACAAAGCTAAACCATATCCTTTTTCTGTGACCTTTATAATCACAGTTCCTTACCAATGGTAATCTCTGACTTTTGACAGAATGCAGATCAACTCTGTTCATTTTTTTTAACTTAGAAAGGCATTATATACTATATACTCTTTGGGGTCTGGATTCTTTTGGTCAAGATTATGATAATAAGATTTATCCAAATTGCCAGGAAATTAACTTTTAATACATACTAGAGCTGTCCCGTGACCACCTGCATCATAATTATCTGGGAATGCTTCACTTTTGAAAAGGCAGGGACCCAGGTCCCAGCCTAGGCCTAGAGAATCTAAAACTCTGGGAGGAGGAAGGAGATTAAGTCCAAATCTCTACCTTGTATAAGCTCCTCTACTAATAATTTTGCCTATCAAAGCTTTAGATTCTACACTAAAAACTTAATGTTTCTATTCACTTTCTTAATTCTAAGATAATTTTTACCAAAGACTTTTTTTTAGAGAGGCTGTTCTTTTTATGGCGTCATAACAATTATAGAGATACTTCAGACCCAAAACTGATTAGTTGTACTTTTAATAGTTTTAACAACCTGCAAAATCCCTTAATAATTTTTTTCCAAATTCAGTATCTTAGCACATGTATTTCTTAAGAGAATCATTCCATAGTCTTAAAAATTTTAGTATCACAAAAAATTAGATTTATTAATTCCACAACATATATATACTTCAAAACTTCATGTATATGATAAATACCTACAATTTTATGTGTCAAATTAAAAAAACAAAAACAAAATTTTACAATATCTGTTTGTGGTGTGTTTTTAATTTTTTCTAAAATGTCTTCTGCCTTTCATTATGCAGTCATTAAGTGCTTGAAATTGAATAGAACCAAGTTAATTGTGATGGTTGTCTTAAACCTACATGTAATATAATGACAGTTTTACTATTTAAGGACCACGCTTTCTAGTAAAATTAGGATGAAAAAACAGTAGAGAAACATACAATGAACCTAACAGTGATGAAACTTATCTGGGGCTCATTGCTATACGATGTATTGTCTTTCTCCTAAAAAGAAGAATGGCAAGAGAAATTGTATTTCAAATACCCCTTGATAATTCAAAAGATGTAAGAACTTGCTGAAATGTCATGGTCATTTGCTTGTGGCTAACATTAGAAGTGTTAAATCACAATTAGATTTAACACATATAATCAGGCTGGAGGAGTCTCTAGTAGTCTCCAGTAAAGACTCTCTCTCAGCAAGATCTTGTACAAATATCTCTCTGATGACACCATCGTCATATTAAGTATGAGTGAATTTCAGAAGCTTATTGCTGCCTCTTCAAACAAACTAGTACTTGCTGAATGGTATGAGCTTTTTAAAGATGTCCTTAATCTGTTTCTTTTTCAAGACATGTCAATTTGTTTCTGAGGGAGACTCTTCAATATGACAGAACCCACATATGGTTCTTTTTATTCCCAGATACTTCATTTATTTATTTGTCTATTTATCTATTTACTTATTTTTATTTCAATAGCTTTAGGGGTACAAATGACTTTTGGTTGAATGGATGTATTATACAGTGGTGAAGTCTGAGCTTTTAGTGTACCCATCACCACCTGAATAGTGTACCTTGTACCCAATAGGTAATTTTTCATCCTTCATCCTCCTCCCTCTCTCTCCCTGTCTGAGTTTTCAATGTCTATTATACTGTACTTCCCTGTGTACTCATAGCTTAGCTCCCACTTATAAGTGAGAACAGCAGTATTTGTTTTTTTGTTCCTAAGTTGTTTCACTTCGGATAATGGCCTCCAGTTCCATTCCAGTTGCTGTGAAAGACATTCTTTCATTATTTTTTATGACTGAGTAGTATATCATAATATTTATATACCACATTTTATTTATCCACTCATCAGTTGATGGGCATCTAGGTTGATTCCATATATTTGCAATTATGAATTGTGCTGTGATAAATGTATGAGTGCAGCTATATTTTTGATATAATTACTTCTTTTTCTTTGGTTAGATACCCAGTAGTATGATTGCTGAAGACCCCAAAAGCAATTGCAACAAAAACAAAAATAAATAAATGGGACTTAATTAAACTAAAAAAACTTCTGCACAAAAGAAATAATCAATAGAGTACATCAACAACCCTATAGAATGGGAGAAAATATTCACAAACTCTATATACAATAAAGGACTAATACTCAGAGTCTACAAGGAATTCAAACAAATCAGCAATAAAAAAATGAATAACCCCATTAAAAAGTGGGCAAAAGACATGAAGAGATATTTTTCAAAAGAAACTATACAAATGGCCATCAAAGATATGAAAAAAATGCTTAATATCACTAATCATCAGGAAAATGCATATTAAGGTCACAATGAGATACTACCTTACCCCAGCGAAATGGCCATTTTTTTTTACTTTTATTTTAACTTCAGGGAAACATGTGCAGGTTTGTTATATAGGTGAACTTGTGTCTGGGGAGTTGTTGTGCAGACTATCTCATCACCCAGGTATTAAGCCTAGTACCCATTTCTGATCCTCTTCCTCCTCCCAACCTCCACCATTTGATAGGCCCCAGCGTGTGTTGTTCCCCTCTATGCGTCCAGGTGTTCTCATCATTTAGCTCCCACTTATAAGTGAAAATATGCAGTATTTGCTTTTCTGTTCCTGTGTTAGTTTGCTGAGGATAACGGCCTACAGCTCCATCCACTTTCCTGCAAAGGACATGTTCTCACTCTTTTTTATGGTGACATAGTATTTCATGGTGTATATGTACCATGCTTTCTTTATTCAGTTTATCACTGATGGGCATTTAGGTCAATTCCATGTCTTTGCTATTGTGAATAGTGCTGCAAAGAACATACACATGCAAGTGTCTTCATAATAGAAGGATTTATATCCCTTGAGGTATATGCCCAGTAAGGGATTGCTGGGTGGTCAAATGGTATTTCTGTTTTTAGGTCTCTGAGGAATCACCACACTGTCTTCCACAATGGTTGAACTAATTTACACTTCCACCAACAGTGGATAAGCATTCCTTTCTCTCTGCAACTTCACCTGCATCTATTATTTTTTGACTTTTTAATAATAGCCATTCTAACTGGCATGAGATGTTATCTCACTGTGGTTTTTATTTACATTTTTCTAATGATCAGTGATACTAAGCTTTTTTTTAAATGATTGGCCACATGTATGTCTTCTTTTCAATAGTGTTCATATCCTTTGCCCATTTTTAATGAAGTTGGAAAACAGCCATTATTAAAATGTCAAAAAACAATAGATGGCACAGATGTGGTGAAAAGGGAACACTTACACACTGTTGGTAGAAATGTAAATTAGTACAACCTCTATGGAACACAGTATGATTCTTTAAGACTGTAAAGCTCAGTGCTAGTATTATGCAAAATGGATCCTAGTTTACACTCTTAGGTCAATGATACTTCTTTTTTTTTTTTTTTGAGATGGAGCCTCACTCTACTGCACAGGCTGGAGTGCAGTGGCGCGATCTCAGCTCACTGCAAACTCCACCACCCGAGTTGAAGTGATTCTGCTGCCTCAGCCTCCTGAGTAGCTGGAATTACAGGCATGTGCCACCACACCCGGATGATTGTTGTATTTTTGGTAGAGACAGGGTTTCACCATGTTGGCCAGGCTTGTCTCAGACTCCTGGCCTCAAGTGATCTGCCTGCCTCAGCCTCCCAAAGTGCTGGGATTACAGGCATGAGCCACCACATCCAGCCAGGCCAGTGATTCTTGACTGGATAAGCTCATGAGTTTTAGTTTTAAATACTGAAATAGGGTTGCTAAAGTTCAAAGAAAATTTAAAAATATTTTAGAAATGCCAGATTATTCAGACAGAACAAAAAAAATATTTTTTGCATGGAAAGCCACTTAAAATAGCTTAAGATAATAAGTTTAAGTAAGCAAATACAGTGTTTACATTTGTGAATCTCAAAAAAACGTTGTGCAGTTTTGGCATCACACTGGGCAGAAACAATTTTCAAGGGATTCCCTAACTCATTTTCTTGCTTTCATGAAGCAGGATGATTTTCCTAGTTTTCAAGGTATTCAGAAAGAAAGAACCCACATAATAATTTTTTAAAGAGTTATTTCTTTCCCTCTAATGTTTATATCTAAGACATACCATTCATGAACCCGGGAGGTGGAGGTTGCCGTGAGCCAAGATTGCACCACTGCACTCCAGGCTGGGCGACAGAGCAAGACTCTGTCTTAAAAAAATTAATTCATTTTTTAAAAAATAAAGACATACCATTCATTAGTCCATTTTTTAAGCCTTTAATTCTATAACTTAGAGTTATTGTTATATAGACAAAATTCTTCTCTCCCATTATGTCTTCATCTTGGACCACAGAGAAGATAATGCCATTCTCTTGGAGGAGGAATCTTCTGTACTTCTCTCCAGCTCTTACTCTAGTTATCAATGGAAAAGTAGCTATGAGGGCTAGACTCCCTGTGAGGCATGTCCCACGAATTGGGGGTGAGGTTACTTTGTTTCAAAAGCAGGTTAACAAGTCTCATCATTTTGTCCTTGTTTTACTCAGGAATTTTATTCAGTCTTCATGACAAGCAGGCCACAAAGGAAATGACTCTTCAGGATCAAACAATTCTTTGTCCCTGTTCTTGCAGTGTCTTTATCTGTCACTAAAAGGATAAGTCACTTTACGCCTTTTTTTTTTGTCTTTTTTTTTCCTTTTTGTGGAGAAGGGGGTCTCACTATATTGCCCAGGCAGGTGTCAAACTCCTGGGCTCAAGCTATCCTCCCACCTCTTGCCTCCCTGAGAGCTGGGATTACAGGTGTGAGCCACCATGCCCGGCCGGTAAGTCACTTTAATCTTTTGCAGAAGGGCTCATTATCTTCAAGAGAGGGGGAAGCCTCAAAAATGTGGACCTCAAGTCTTAGTCATCTCAATTATAAATATGGAGATAACAATTCCTTATATGATGAACTGTAGAAAATAAATGAAACCATATAAAGTGTGGTGCAAACAATGAAGCACTATACAAATGCATGTTCCTTGGGAATAATTTCTATCATCTAGAAAATAATGGAGTTAGATTAAATTATTTTTAAGGAACCATTACTTTCTAACATTATCTCTAGTCCAGACCTATCTACTGAGACTCAGACCCTTAATCCAATTGCCTAATTATATTTTTACCTAATGAATACACATTAGGTAACCATATAAATACTTAAACAAGCCACCTGGCTATTTCACAGGTCCAAATTCAACATGTCCAAAAATAAACTCACATCTTTCTTCCTGGTTTTCAGTCAGTGTTCCCTATTTTCACAAAATGTCATGTCATCTACCTGATGACCCAAGTCAGAAACCAGAAAATTATTCTTGACTCTTTTCTCACACTCAAATCCAATTAATCACCAACTGTTGTGAATTCTTCCTCCTAAACATCTTTCAAATTGGTCCTCAGGTCTCCATGTACACTGCCAGCACCCTAGTTCAAGTCACCATTGTCTCTCACCTGGACTATCGCCATCACTTCTGAAAGAGACTCCACAAGTCCTTAATTTTCCCCTCTCTCTAAACTTCATCTCACTGGAGACAGAGTGAGGTGAAGTTTAGAATACAAATCTGGCCATGCCATTCTTCTTAAAACACACACAGTATCCTGTTGTTGTTAAGATAAAGTCCAAGTCCTTAACATATCTAAAAATGTCCCGGCCTGATCCAATACCTGTTTCTTTCTGCAGCCTCTCCTTATACCTTGCCAATGCATGATTGCCATTCTCCAATCATTCTGCCTTTCTAATCCCTTGAGAGTCCTATGTCCCTCTCCCTCACTTATGTGCCTTCACAGCTCATAGTCATTCTTTAGTTGTTCACTTCAGTGTTACTCTCTCATAGAAGACTTCCCTAATTCCCTCTCACCGCATTTTCAAGTGAAATTTCTTATTATATGCTCACTTAATATGATGTAGTTCTCCTGTGTGGCATATGTCAGATGTAGTGAGTTATGGGGTTTAATGATAAACTGATTATTAATAATAATTAATATGAATATATATTATTATTAGGTTTACTGATAAACTCAGACTTTGTAGGGAGAAAATGTGTTTATCTCAAAATGGCTGTATCTCAGCCATCCTGTGCTTGCCTGGCACACTTATAGATAGAAAGAATTAAAGGATGGAGTGAGGGATGGAGGGATAGAGGAAGAGAAATCTCATACATCACATTGAATATAAATTAAACATATATAATCCAAACATAGTACCATCATGTTTCTCATGGTGTTTGCTTTTTTTAGAAATAAGTGTGTACAATACAAATAAAGATCTATGACTTCTGTTTCTACCAAATTTTAAAGTCCCCTTATATGTAAACTCAAGGGTTTCCTGATTTTTATTGTTGCCTAGTAATAATAGATCTTTAATAACAATAATTGTGTGTCAGTAAAATAAAGCCCTTCAAGAATAAATTTTAAAGCCATAATGGTATTTTTAAGGCCATGTACAGTTTTGATGGATTAGGAATAGCATACTAAAAATTAAGAAGGTCTTATCAATAAGTTGTTTGTATTAGTTAGGGTAATACTAGCTGCAGTAACAAACCCAAAAATATATGATGCCTCAAACACAATAGAAATTTATTTCGTTTGTCTAAAGTCCAACTTTTTTTCTGAACACCAAAAGACCCTCATCTAAGTAGCAATTCAGAGAGTAAGGGTCTTTTTTTCTGTGACTCCATATTTCCAATATGTGCCTTCCAAGGCCACTGGGCCCAGCTGTGCCAAGCTGGTGAAAGAAGAAAAAGGTTCAAAGGTTGCCTCAGAGTTCTATAAGCCAAACCTGGAAATGGAGCCTGTCACTTCTGCTCACATTGCAATGGATAAATCTCCAGTACATGGCTGCAACTGAGTGCAAGGGAGGCTGGAAAGTACAGGTTAACTCTATGACTAAGGAGAGGAATTGGTTTGAACAGCTGGCCAGTCTCCACCATACCACTGCTTCTCCACTAAGATTTCTCACTGGTCTACTCTCAATACACTCACCTCAATTTATTTTTCCTCAAAGTTTATTCTTCAAAGTTGACAATTATGACCAATAACAGAATATTTAAAGTATAATAATATAATTATGTACAGCATACAATCTCAACCTTATAATACTTGTATAATAATTTTCTCTTGAATAATAATTTCATGCAAATGAACTCATATCCTTCCCATTGTTAACTTTCTACTTATAATTCTCCCTTTCTAAAAAATAGGAAAAGGAAATAATCTTCATAGGTATATTTATAAAGAAGTATAAAAACAAAGTTAGTAAGAGAATGACTTTAGCTTAGAAACTATTCATTTTATAACAATTGTATAAAGAAACTTGAATGACACAACTTAATTTATGCACATGCTAAATATGAATAATAAAATTAGCACTTAGTGAATGTCAGCTACACTTATCTGTATAGTAATATTCATTTGCATGAATTGAGAATTCTCCATTATTGATACAAGAAAAAAGTGAAACAAAAAGAAGCTACAGAGACTCATAAGTCTTTCAGAGTAACTATAATGGAGGAAACACAGATATTCAACAAAGGCTCGATGTATCCATCTCACTCTTAAGCCAAATTTGATTGCACCATAACATTGAAACTTGCTTCAGTGAAACTGCCAAACAAATGTTTTTGACACTTCTCAATCTCCTTGGATTTTTTCACATGCCCTACCCAAATTCCAAAAACCTTTTAAGAACCTGAAGTATCTGGAGGCACTCTGGGATGTGATGTCTTATGATAGTACATGAAAGCAATAGTGAAATGTCTACCCATCTAAAACTTAGGTCATGATCTAAAAAATAAACAATTAAAATATTAAATATGTAAATAAATTCAAAGCTTTAAATCTACACAGTCACACAGAGCAGAAGGGTTTATCTAAGTGCAACGGTGAATCAAGGTAATGTCTGTGATATGACTGCAAAGTTTAGATACACAAAAACACCAATTAACAGAGGCATACAATGCCAACTGAGTCAATTTGAAACATAAACAATTACTCAGTATCCTAAGAAAGAATGAGAAAACAGATTGTTTATAGGTGGTCAACTTTGGAGCACAGATAACACCAGAAGTTAGTTTTTGAGCAAGTACAACATGGAGAGAGGGTGCCCTGAACCATTCATTGACTTATGCATTCTGTTTTCTTGTTTATCACACAATTACTTGTGATAATTCTATCCCCATCAAATTGTCTTCTGATTATAATTTAGTTTCCCACATAGCTCTGCCTAAAATGAGATAATGTGTTAGTCATGCTAACATGAATAGGTCAGTCCATTTAACAGTCACATTTCTCATTGTTCATAGATGATTTGTTTCTATGCGCTTGATTACCATAACTCTGCTCCTGAGAAATGGATCTACTCTCAGTTTCCAAGAAAAGCAAATTTCTGATCCTAAAAAATCAAGTCAAAAGACCCTAGACTGTGATTATTGCAACATAGTACATTCCATTTTGAAATCCCCTGGACAGCCTGCCAGGCATATAATCAATATCACTTCATTCCAGTTACAATAATGTGGTGGTACTTGCCAGCCAACAAACAAGTACATGAAAATTAGGGCACTCCCAAACACAACAAATTAAAAATATATAATTGCTGATGTATACCTCTACTTTGAAAAGGTGGCTCCAAATAAAACTTCTAATATGATATCTTTTTTATGTTGCCCTTAACTCCTTTTTAAAAATTTTGTATTTCCATAGGTTTTGGGGGAACAGGAGGTATTTGGTTACATAAGTAAGTTCTTTTGTGGTGATTTGTGAGATTTTGGTGCACCCATCACCCAAGCAGTATACACGGAACCCAATTTGCAGTTTTTATCCCTCACCCCCTCCCACCCTTTCCCCTGATCCCCAAAATCCATTGTATCATTCTTATGCCTTTGCATCCTCATAGCTTAACTCCCACTTAGGAGTGAGAACATATGATTTTTGGTTTTTCATTCCTGAGTTACTTCACTTAGAATAATAGTCTCCAGTTCCAACCAAGTTGCTGCGAATGCCATTAATTTATTCCTTTTTATGGCTGAATAGTATACCATCATATATATGTACCAAAATTTCTTTATCCACTCATTAACTGATGAGCATTTGGCTGGTTCCATATTTTTGCAATTGCAAATTGTGCTGCTATAAACATGTGTGTGCAAGTATCCTTTTTGTATATTCACTTCTTTTCCTGTAGGTAGATACCCAGTAGTGGGATCACTGGAACAAATGGTATTTCTACTTTTAGTTCTTTAAGGAATCTCCAAACTGTTTTTCACGAAGGTTGTACTAGTTTACATTCCCACCAGCGTGTAGAAGTGTTCCCTTTTCACCCCATCCACACCAACATCTATTTTTTTTTATATTTTGATTATGGTCATTCTTGCAGGACTAAGGTGGTATCACATGGTGGTTTTGATTTGCATTTTCCTTGTAATGAGTGATGTTGAGCATTTTTTCATATGTTTGTTGGCCATTTGTTTATCTTCGTTTGAGAATTGTCTATTCATGTTATTAGTGCACTTTTAGATGCAATCATTTGTTTGTTCGTTTTCTGGTTAATTTGTTTGAGTTCCTTGTAGATTCTGGATATTAGTCCTATGTCAGATGTATAGATTGTGAAGATTTTCTCCCACTCTGTGGATTGTCTGTTTACTCTGCTAACTGTTCCTTTTTACTGTGCAGAAGCTCTTTAATTAAGTCCCACTTATTTATCTTTGTTTTTGTTATTTGCTTTTGGGTTCTTGGTCATGAAGTCTTTGCCTAAGTCAATGTCTAGAAGGGTTTTTTCAATGTTATCTTCTAGAATTTTTATAGTTTCAGGTCTTAAATTTAAGGCCTTCATCCATCTTGAGTTGATTTTTGTATAAGGTGAGAGATGAGGATCCAGTTCATTCTCGTACAAGTGGCTTGCCAATTATCCTAGCACCATTTGTTGAATAGGGTTTCCTTTCCCCACTTTATGCTTTTGTTTGCTTTGTCGAAGATCAGTTGGCTGTAAGCACTTGGGTTTTATTTCTGGGTTCTCCATTCTGGTCCATTGGTCTAGGTGCCTATTTTTTATGCCAGTGGCATGCTGTTTTGGTGACTATGGCCTTATAGTATAGTTTGAAATCAGGTAACGTGATGCCTCCAGATTTGTTCTTTTTGCTTAGTCTTGCTTTGGCTATGCAGGCTCTTTTTGGGGTCCATATGAATTTTAGGATTGTTTTTTTCTAGTTCTGTGAAGAATGATGGTGGTATTTTGATGGGATGGGAATTTCACTGAATTTGTAGATTGCTTTTGGCAGTGTGATTATTTTCACACTATTGATTCTACCCATCCATGAGCATGGGATGTGTTTCCATTTTTTGTGTCATCTATGATTTCTTTCAGCAGTGTTTTGTAGTTTTCCTTGTAGAGGTCTTTTACCCCCTTGGTCAGGTATATTCCTAAGTATTTTTTTTGCAGCTATTGTAAAAGGGGTTGAGTAGTTGATTTTATTCTCAGCTTGGTCACTGTTGGTGTAAAGAAGAGCTACCAATTTTCATACGTTAATCTTGTATCCAGAAACTTTGCTGAATTCTTTTATTAGTTCTAGGAACTCTCTGGAATAATCTTTAGAGTTTTTGAGGTAAACTATCATATCATCAGCAAAAGTGACAATTTGACTTCCTCTTTACTGATTTGGATGCCCTTTATTTATTTCTCATCTGATTGCTCTGGCTAGGACTTCCAGTACTATATTGAAGAGGAATGGCAAGAGTGGACATCCTTGTCTTGTTCCAGTTCTCACAGGGAATGCTTTCAACTTTTCCCCATTCAGTATTATGTTGGTTATGGGTTTGTCATAGATGGCTTTTATTACCTTGAGGTATGTCCTTTGTATGCTGATTTTGCTGAGGGTTTTAATCGTAAAGTAATGCTGGATTTTGTCAAATGCTTTTTCTGCATCTATTGAGATGATTATGTGAATTTTTTAAAATTCTGTTTATGTGGTGCATCACATTTCTTGACTTGCATATGTTAAACCATCCCTGCATCCCTGGTATGAAACTTGCTTGATCATGGTGTATTATCTTTTTGATATGCTATTAGATTTGTTTAGCTAGTATTTTGTTAAGGATATTTGCATCTATGTTCATCAGAGATATTGGTCTGTAGTTTTCTTTTTTTGTTATGTCCTTTCCTGGTTTTGGTATTAGGGTGATACTGGTTTCATAGAATGATTTAGTGAGAATTCCTTCTTTCTCTATCTTGTAGAATAATGTCAGTAGGATTGGTACCAATTCTTCTTTGAATGTCTGATTGAATTCAGCTGTGAATCCATCTGGTCCTAGAGGGTTTTTTCTTGGTAACTTTTTTATTACCATTTCAATCTTGCAGGTTGTTATTGGTCTATTCAGGGTTTCTAATTCTTCCTGATTTAAGCTAGGAGGGTTGTATATTTCCAGAAATTTATCCATCTCCTCTAGGTTTTCTGGTTTATGTGCATAAAGGTATTCATAGTAGCCTGGAATAATCTTTTGTATTTCTGCAGTGTAGGTTGTAGTATCTCCCATTTCATTTCTAACTGAGCTCATTCGAATCTTCTCTTTTCTTTTCTTGGTTAATCTTGCTAATGGTTTATCAATTTCATTTATCTTTTCAAAGAACCAGCTTTTTTCAATTTCTCTTTTGTGTTTTTTTGTTTCAACTTCATTTAGTTCTACTCTAATTTTGGTTATTTCTTTTCTTCTACTGGGTTTGGGTTTGGTTTGTTCTTGTTTCTCTAGTTCCTTGAGGTGAGACCTTAGATTGTCTATTTGTGCTCTTTCAGACTTTTCGATGTAGGCATTTATGACAATAAACTTTCCTCTTAGCACTGCCTTTGCAGTATCCCAGAGGTTTTTATAGATTGTGTCCCTATTGTCATTCAGTTCAAAGAATTTTTTAATTTCCATCTTGATTTCATTGTTGACCCAATGATTATTCAGGAGCAGGTTATTTAATTTCCATGTATTTGCATGGTTTTGAAGGTTCCTTTTGGAGTTGATTTCCAATTTTATTCTACTGTGGTCTGAGAGAATACTTGATATGATTTCAAATTTCTTAAATTTATTGAGATTTGTTTTGTGGCATATCATATGGTCTATCTTATAGAAAGTTCCATGCACTGATGAATAGAATGTATATTCTGTGGTTGTTGGGTAGAATGTTCTTTAAATATTGGCTAAGTCCATTTGTCCTAGGGTATAGTTTAAATCTATTGTTTCTTTGCTGACTTTCTGTCTTAATCACCTGTCTACTGCTATCAGTGGAGTATTGAAGTCCTCCACTATGTTGTGTTGCTGTCTATCTCATTTCTTAGATCTAGTAGTAATTGTTTTATAAATTTGGAAGTTCTAGTGTTAGGTGCGTATATATTTAGAATCATGATATTTTCCTGTTGGACAAGGCCTTTTATCATTATACAATGTCCCTTTTGTCTTTTTTAACTGCTGTTGCTCTAAAGTTTATTTTGTCTGATATAAGAATGACTGATCCTGCTCGCTTTTGGTGTCCATTAGCATGGAACATCTTTTTTCACCCCTTTACCTTCAGTTCATGTGAGTCCTTATGTGTTAGATGAGTCTCTTAAAGGCAGCAGATATTTGACTGATGAATTCTTATCCATTCTTCAATTCTGCATGCTTTACATGGAGCATTTAGGCCACTTACATTCAACATTGTATTGAGATGTGTACTATTCAGTTCATTGTGCTATTTGTTACCTGAATACCTTGTTTTTTTAAATTTATTGTATTTTTGTTTTATAGGTTGATATGGTTTGCTGTGTCACCACCCAAATCTTACCTTGAATTGTAATAATCTCCACATGCCAAGGGCAGGGCCAGGTGGAGATAATTGAATCATGGGGATGGTTTCCCCCATACTGTTCTCATCGTAGTGAATAACTCTCATGAGTTCTGATGTTTTTATAAAGAGCAGTTCCCTGGCACAAGATTTCTCTTGCCTGCTGCCATGTAAGACGTGACTTTGCTCCTCTTTGGCTTCCACCATGATTGTGAGGCCTCCCCAGCCATGTGGAACTGTGAGTCAATTAAACATCTTTCCTTTATAAATTACCTAGTCTTGGGTATGTCTTTATTAGCAGCATGAGAATAGACTAATACAGTAAATTGGTACCAGGAGTGGGGTGCAGATATAAAGATACCCAAAAATGTGGAAGCGACTTTGGAATTGGATAACAGACAGAGACTGGAAGTTTGGAGGGCTCAGAAGAAGACAGGAAAATGTGGAGAAGTTTGGAAATTCCTAGAGACTTAGAGGGCTCCAAAGAAGACAGAAATATATGGGAAAGTTTGGAGCTTCTTAGAGACTTGTTGAATGGCTTTGACCAAAATGCTGATGGTGATATGGACAATAAGGTCCAGCCTGAGGTGGTCTCAGATGGAGATGAGAAACTTGTTGGGAACTGGAGTAAAGGTCACTCTTGCTATGCAAAGAGACTGGCATTTTGCCCCTGCCCTAGAGATTTGTGGAACTTTGAACTTGAGAGAGATGATTTAGGGTATCTGGTAGAAGAACTTTCTAAGCAGCAAAGTGTTCAAGAGGAAGCAGAGCACAAAAGTTTGGAAAATTTGTGCCTGACAATGCGATAGAAAAGAAAAACCCATTTTTCTGGAGAGAAATTCAATCTGGCTGCAGAAATTTACATAAGTAATGAGTAGTTGAATGTTAATCCCCAAAACAACAGGGAAGATGTCTCCAGGGCATGTTACAGACCTTCACAGAAGCCCCTCCTATCACAGAGATGGAGGCTTAGTGGGGAAGAATGGTTTTGTGGGCCAGGCACAGGGCTCTCCTGCTCTATGCAGCCTTGGGACGTGGTGCCCTGTGTCCCACTTGCTTTAGCTCCAGCTGTGACTAAAAGGGGCCAACATACAGCTCAGGTCATTGCTTCAGAGGGTGAAAGCCCCAAGTCTTGGCAGCTTCCACATGTGTTGGTCCTGTGGGTGCACAGAAGTCAAGAATTAATGTTTGGGAACCTCAGCCTAGATTTCAGAGGATGTATGGAAACGCCTGGATGTCCAGGCAGAAATTGGCTGCATGGGCGGAGCTGTTATGAAGAACCTCTGCTAGGGCAGTGCAGAAAGGAAATGTGGGGTCAGAGATCCCACACAGAGTCTCCATGGGGGCACTGCCTCTTGGAGCTGTGAGAGGAGGGCCACCATCCTCCAGATCCCAGAATGGTAGATCCAGCAACAGCTTGCACTGTGTGCCTGGAAAAGCTGCAGATGCTCAACACTAGTCCATGAAAGCAGCCAGAAGAGGCTATATCCTGCAAAGTCACAGGGTTGGAGCTTCCCAAGGCCATTGGAGCCCACCTCTTGCATCAGTGTGACCTGGATGTGAGATATGGAGTCAAAGGAGATCATTTTGGAGCTTTAAGATTTGACTGCCCCATTGGACTTTGGAATTGCATGGGGCCTGTAGCTCTTTCATTTTGGCCAATTTCTCCCATTTAGAATAGGTTTATTTACCCAGTGCTTGTACCCTCGTTTTATGTAGGAAGTAAATGACTTGCTTTTGATTTTACAGGCTCAGAGGCAGAAGTGACTTGCCTTGTCTCAGATGAGACTTTAGACTGTGGACTTTGGAGTAAATGCTGAAATAAGACTTTGGGGGACTGTTGGGAAGGCGTGATTGGTTTTGAAATATGAGGACATGAGATTTGGGAGCGGTCAGGGATGGAATGATATGGTCTGGCTGTGTCCCCACCCAACTCTCACCTTGAATTGTAATAATGCCCACACATCAAGGGCAGGGCCAGGTGGAGATAACTGAATCATGGGGACGGTTTTCCCCATACTGTTCTCATGGTAGTGAATGAGTCTCATGAGATCTGATGGTTTTATAAAGGGAAGTTCCAATGCACAAACTCTCTCTTGCCTGCAGCCATGTAACATGTGACTTTGCTCCTCCTTGCCTTCCACCATGATTGTGAGCCCTCCCCAGCCATGTGGAACTGAGTTAATTAAACCTCTTTCCTTTATAAATTACCCAGTCTTGAGTATGTCTGTAATAGCAGCATGAGAACAGATGAATACGTAGGTCCTGTGAGATATATGCTTTAAAGTGGTTCTGTTTTGACATGTTTCCAGAATTTGTTCCAAGATTTAGAGCTCCTTTTAGCAGTTCTTGTAGTGCTGGCTTGGTAATGGCAAATTCTCTCAGCAATTTCTTTGTCTGAAAAAAGACTGTATCTTTCCTTCATTTATGAAGCTTAGTTTCATTGGATACAAAATTCTTGGCTAATTGTTTTGTTTAAGGAGGGTGAAGATAGGGCCCCAATCCCTTTTAGCTTGTAGGGTATCTGCTGTTAATCTGAAAGGTTTTCCTTTATAGGTTACCTGGTGCTTTTGCCCCACATTTCTCAAAGTGTGTCCTTTATTTCCTGAAATTGTGATTTTTTTTTTATTTATGCTATCTATTTCACTGAAGATTTCTCTTCTCATGTTTTACATCTTTTTTTATTTCCTTAAGTTTGACTTCACCTTTCTCTGGTGCCTCCTTGATTAGCATAATAATTGACCTTCTGAATTCTTTTTCTGGCAATTCAGGGATTTCTTCTTGTTTTGGATCCATTGATGGTGAGCTAGTGTGATTTTGGTGGGCTACTAAAGAACCTTGTTTTGTCATATTATCAGAATTGTTTTTCTGGTTCCTTCTTATCTGGGTAGGTTATCTCAGAGGGAGGATCTGGCACTCAAGGCTACTGTTCAGATTCTTTTGTCCCACGGGGTGCTCCCTTGATGTAGTACTCTCCCCCTTTTTCTAGGGATGGGGCTTCCTGAGAGCCAAACTGTAGTGATTGTTATTTCTCTTGTGGATGTAGCCACCCAGCAGGGCTACCAGGCTATGGGCTGGCAATGGGGGGTGTCTGTACAGAGTACTTGATGTAAACCATCTTCAGGTCTCCCAGCCATGGATACCAGTACCTGCTCTGTTGGAGGTGGCAGGGGAGTGAAATGGAATCTTTGAAAGTCCTTAGTTGTATTATTATTGTTTATCGCACTATTTTTGTGCTGGTTGGCCTCCTGCCAGGAGGTGATCTTTTCAAGAGAGTATCAGCTGTGGTAGTATAGGGAGGATCAGGCAGTTGGAGGGACCCTGGAACTCCCAAGAGAATATAACCTTTTCTTCAGCTACCAGGGTGGGTAGGGAAGGGCCATCAGGTGGTGGCAAGCTTAGACGTGTCTGAGCTCAGACTCTCCTTGGGCAGGGTTTGCTGCTGCTTCTGTAGGGGATGGGGGTGTCATTTCAGGTCAATGGAGTTATGTTTCCAGGAGGATTTTGGCTGCCTCTGCTATGTCATACAGGCTATTAGGAAAGTGGGGGAAAGCCGGCAGTTACAGGCCTCACCCAGCTCCCATACAACCCAAAAGGCCAATCTCACTCCCACTGTGCCCCACTCCCAAACAGCACCAAGTTTGTTTCCAGGCAGTGGATGAGCAGGGGCGAGAACTTGCCCCAGACTACCAGCCCCATGGCTGAGAAAGCAGCAGGACTCTCACACTTCCCCTGCCTGTCGAGTCTGCAAACCAGATCACACCCTCTCCCAAGTTCTGGCTAGGAAACTTCATATTCAGCTGGAATTGTTACAGTTCAACTGCAGGGTTCCTTCTCCCTGTGGTCTTTTCCAAGTTTTCTGGCAGTCCTTCCCAAGGACCCCTGTGAGACAAGGCAGAAATGGCTTTCCTGGGGAAAAAGAGAGCCCACAGAACTTTTCCCACTGTTTTCTCTATCCATGTATTTTGCCTGACTCTCTAAATTGACTCAGTTCCAGGTAAGGTCAGAATCTTCTCCAGCAATTTGGACCTTCAGGTTCCCCAGTGAGGGTGTGTGTTCCGAGGCAGATGATCCCCCTTTGCCACTTTCACAGTTTGGGCACTCACTTTTTGGACTGGTCTCCCGGGTCCTGAAAGAGGAATCCACTTCCTTCAAAGGGTCTGCGGATTCTTTCAGCTTTCTTGGTGTATTCCTGAAGTAGTTCTTGGAGCAAAAGTTCACAATGTGAGCCTCCACAGGCTGCTCTGTCCATCAGATGGGGAGCTGCAATTTATTCCTGCATCCTATCCACTATTTTTTCCCTCCCCTTAACTCCGTTTGACTAGTCATTTATTCTGGTCCCACTTACTTTGTCTATTTTTGGTGGGGCCCTGAAATATGTCCTTCTTTAAAAATATAATGACGTAGAATATTTTAATTTCTTTTTGGAGAGAGGAACATGTCATAGGCATATCAAGTAATGTTAGCATCAAGTGGTTCCATTATTTTCCTGTGTTCTTCTAACTGACTAGCAACAACTCCCAGGAAACTGGCCAAGAATACCGGATCAAGCATAGCTGAGGAGGGAACTAAAAACTTACAGAAAATATGGACATTCTGTCTCTGATCTCTTAACTTCAGAGAAGTACACGTTATAGAATATAAGATAAAAATTGATATTGACTCACTATTACTTTATATACTAATGAAAAGAAAAATACTGACCAAACTATGACACACTATTAATTATAAGATGTATCTTCATTTCAGAGAGTTAAAAGGTATACAAAAAATGTGCAACTCAGAATTAGTAAGCTACAGTATTGGCTTTTACTCCTTCTTACTGAGCTCCACATTCACTAAAGTTGACATAACACCCAAGGCACCATTTCTTAAATAGATGTGCTACAGGAAGAGGATTTCAACAGCCCACAATGAGTCTTAGCCAGCTAGCTCAATGTCCCAACAAGTACTTCTAATCTAGCTGCTTCAAATTATTTAAATGTCCACTCATCCACTGACATTTTTGTCCAGAATTCTTTAAGTTTTTTTTTAATGTACTTTAAGTTCTAGGGTACATGTGTACAATGTGCAGGTTTGTTACATATGTATACATGTGCCATGTTGGTGTGCTGCACCCATTAACTCATCATTTACATTAGGTATATCTCCTAATGCTATCCCTCCCGCCTCCCTGCACCCCACGACAGGCCCCAGCGTGTCATGTTCCCCACCCTGTGTGCAAGTGTCTCATTGTTCAATTCCCACCTATAAGTGAGAACATGCTGTGTTTGGTTTTCTGTCCTTGTGATAGTTTGCTCAGAATGATGGTTTCCAGCTTCATCCATGTCCCTACAAAGGACATGAACTCATCCTTTTTTATGGCTGCATAGTGTTCCATAGTGTATATGTGCCAGATTTTCTTAATCCAGTCTATCACTGATGGACATTTGGGTTGGTTCCAAGTCTTTGCTATTGTGAATAGTGCTGCAATAAACATACGTATGCATGTGTCTTTATAGCAGCATGATTTACAATCCTTTGGATATATACCCAGTAATTGGATGGCTGGGTCAAATGGTATTTCTAGTTCTAAATCCTTGAGGAATCACCACACTGTCTTCCACAATGGTTGAACTACTTTACAGTCCAACCAGCAGTGTAGAAGTGTTCCTATTTCTCCACATCCTCTCCAGCACCTGTTGTTTCCTGACTTTTTAATGATCGCCATTCTAACTGGTGTGAGATGGTATCTCATTGTGGATTTGACTTGCTTTTCTCTGATGGCCAGTGATGATGACCATTTTTTCATGTGTCTGTTGGCTGCATAAATGTCTTCTTTTGAGAAGTGTCTGTTCATAACCTTTCCCCACTTTTTGAGGGGTTGTTTGATTTCTTCTTGTAAATTTGTTTAAGTTTTTTATAGATTCTGGATATTAGCCCTTGTCAGATGGGTAGATTGCAAAAATTTTCTCCCATTCTGTAGGTTGCCTGTTCACTCTGATGGTAGTTTCTTTTGCTGTGCAGAAGCTCTTTAGTTTAATTAGATCCCATTTGTCTATTTTGGCTTTTGTTGCCATTGCTTTTGGTGTTTTAGTCATGAAGTCCTTGCCCATGCCTATGTCCTGAATGGTATTGCCTAGGTTTTCTTCTAGGGTTTTTATGGTTTTAGGTCTAACATTCGAGTCTTTAATGCATCTTGAATTAATTTTTATATAAGGTGTAAGGAAGGGATCCAGTTTCAGCTTTCCACATAAGGCTAGCCAGTTTTCCGAGCACCATTTTTTAAATAGGGAATCCTTTCCCCATTTCTTGTTTTTGTCAGGTTTGCCAAAGATCAGATGGTTGTAGATGTGTGGTATTATTTCTGAGGGCTCTGTTCTGTTCCACTGGTCTTTATCTCTATTTTGGTACCAGTACCATGCTGTGGCCTTGTAGTATACTTTGAAGTCAGGTAGCATGATGCCTCCAGCTTTGTTCTTATGGCTTAAGATTGTCTTGGCAATGTGGGCTCTTTTTTGGTTCCATATGAACTTTAAAGTAGTTTTTTCAATTCTGTGAAGAAAGTCATTGGTAGCTTGACGGGGATGGCATTGAATCCAAAAATTACCTTGGGCAGTATGGCCATTTTCACAATATTGATTCTTCCTATCCATGAGCATGGAATGTTCTTCCATTTCTTTGTGTCCTCTTTTATTTCATTGAGCAGTGGTTTGTAGTTCTCCAGTTCTCCTTGAAGAGGTCCTTCACATCCTTTGTAAGTTAGATTCCTAAGTATTTTATTCTCTTTGAAGCAATTGTGAATGGCAGTTCACTCATGATTTGGCTCTCTGTTTTTGCTGTATAGGAATGCTTGTGATTTTTGCACATTGATTTTCATCCTGAGGCTTTGCTGAAGTTGCTTATTAGCTTAAGGAGACTTTGGGCTGAGATGATGGGGTTTTCTGAATATGCAATCATGTCATCTGCAAACAGGGACAATTTGACTTCCTCTTTTCCTAGTTGAATATCCTTTCTTTCTTTCTGCTGCCTGATTGCCCTGGCCAGAACTTCCAACACTATGTTGAATAGGAGTGGTGAGAGAGGACAACCCTGTCTTGTGCCAGTTTTCAAAGGGAATCCTTCCAGTTTTTGCCTATTCAGTATGATATTGGCCGTGGATTTGTCATAAATAGCTCTTATTATTTTGAGATATGCCCCATCAATACCTAGTTTATTGAGAGTTTTTAGTATGAATGGCTGTTGAATTTTGTCAAAGGCCTTTTCTGCATCTATTGAGATAATCATGTGGTTTTTGTCTTTGGTTCTGTTTGTGTGATGGATTACATTTATTGATTTGTGTATGTTGAACCAGCCTTGCATCCCAGGGATGAAGCCAACTTGATCATGGTGGATAAGCTTTTTGATGTGCTGCTGGATTTGATTTGCCAGTATTTTATTGAGGATTTTTGCATTGATGTTCATCAGGGATATTGGTCTAAAATTCTCTTTTTTTATGGTGTCTCTGCCAGGCTTTGGTAAAACAGGATGATGCTGGCCTCATAAAATGAGTTAGGGAGGATTCCCTCTTTTTCTGTTGATTTGAATAGTCTCAGAAGGAATTGTGCTAGCTTCTTCTCGTACCTCTGGTAGAATTCGGCTGTGAATCCATCTGGTCCTGGACTTTTTTTGGTTGGTAGGCTCTTAATTATTGCCTCAATTTCAGAGCCTGTTATTGGTCTATTCAGGGATTCAACTTCTTCCTGGTTTAGTCTTGGGAGGGTGTATGTGTCCAGGAATTTATCCATTTCTTCTAGATTTTGTAGTTTATTTGCATACAGGTGTTTATAGTATTCTCTGATGATAGTTTGTATTTCTGTGGGATCGGTGGTGATATCCCCTTTATCATTTTTTATTGCATCTATTTGATTCTTCTCTCTTTTCTTCTTTATTAGTCTTGCTAGTTGTCTATCAATTTTGTTGATCTTTTCAAATAACCAGCTCCTGGATTCATTGATTTTTTGAAGGGTTTTTTGTGTCTTTATCTCCTTCAGTTCTACTCTGATCTTAGTTATTTCTTGCCTTCTGCTAGCTTTTGAATGTGTTTGCTCTTGCTTTTCTAGTTCTTTTAATTGTGATGTTAGGATGTCAATTTTAGATCTTTCCTGCTTTCTCTTGTGGGCATTTAGTGCTATAAATTTCCCTCCACACACTGCTTTAAATGTGTCCCATAAATTCTGGTATGTTGTGTCTTGGTTCTCATTGGTTTCAAAGAACATCTTTATTTCTGTCTTCATTTCATTATGTACCCAGTAGTCATTCAGGAGCAGGTTGTTCAGTTTCCATGTAGTTGAGCACTTTTGAGTGAGTTTCTTAATCCTGAGTTCTAATTTGATTTCACTGTGGTCTGAGAGACAGTTTCTTGTAATTTCTGTTCTTTTACATTTGGCGAGGAGTGCTTTACTTCCAACTATGTGGTCAATTTAGGAATAAGTGTGATGTGGTGCTAAGAAGAATGTATAATCTTTTGATCTGGGGTGGAGAGTTCTGTAGATGTCTATTAGGTCTGCTTGGTGCAAAGCTGAGTTCAATTCCTGGATATCCTTGTTAACTTTCTGTCTCATTGATCTGTCTAATGTTGACAGTGGGGTGTTAAAATCTCCCATTATTATTGTGTGGGAGTCTAAGTCTCTTTGTAGGTCTCTAAGGGCTTGCTTTATGAATCTGGGTGCTCCTATATTGGGTGCATTTATATTTAGGACAGTTAGCTCTTCTTGTTGAATTGATCCCTTTACCATTATATAATGGCCGTCTTTGTCTCTTTTGATCTTTGTTGGTTTAAAGTCTGTTTTATCACAGACTAGGATTGCAACCCCTGCTGTTTTTTGTTTTCCCTTTGCTTGATAGATCTTCCTCTATCCCTTTATTTTGAGCCTATATGTGTCTCTGCACCTGAGATGGGTCTCCTGAATACAGCACATTGATGGGTCTTGACTCTTTATCCAATTTCCAGTCTGTGTCTTTTAATTGGAGCATTTAGCCCATTTACATTTAAGGTTAATATTGTTATGTGAGAATTTGATCCTGTCATTATGATGTTAGCTGGTTATTTTGCTCACTAGTTGATGCAGTTCTTCCTAGCATCGACGGTCTTTATAATTTGGCATGTTTTTGCAGTGGCTGGTACCGGTTGTTCCTTTCCATGTTTAGTGCTTCTTTCAGGAGCTCTTGTAGGGCAGGCCTGGTGGTGACAAAATCTCTCAGCATTTGTTTGTCTGTAAAGTATTTTATTCCTCCTTCACTTATGAAGCTTAGTTTGGCTGGATATGAAATTCTGACTTGAAAATTCTTTCTTTAAGAATGTTGAATATTGGCCCCCACTCTCTTCTGGCTTATAGGGTTTCTGCTGAGAGATCTGCTGTTAGTCTGATGGGCTTCCCTTTGTGGATAACCCAACCTTTCTCTCTCGCTGCCCTTAACATTTCTTCCTTCATTTCAACTTTGGTGAATCTGACAATTATGTGTCTCGGAGTTGCTCTTCTTGAGGAGTATCTTTGTGGCATTCTGTGTATTTCCTGAATTTGAATGTTGGGCTGCCTTGCTAGGTTGGGGAAGTTCTCCTGGATAATATCCTGAAGAGTGTTTTCCAACTTGGTTCCATTCTCCCCATCACTTTCAGTTACACGAGTCAGACATAGATTTGATCTTTTCACATCGTCCCATACTTCTTGGAGGCTTCATTTGTTTCTTTTTACTCCTTTTTCTCTAAACTTCTCTTCTCATTTCATTTCATTCATTTGATCTTCAATCACTGATACCCTTTCTTCCATGTGATCAAATTGGCTACTGAAGCTTGTGCATGTGTCACGTAGTTCTCATGCCATGGTTTTCAGCTCCACCAGGTCATTTAAGGTCTTCTCTACAGTGCTTTTTCTGGTTAGCCATTTGTCTAATCTTTTTCCAAGGTTTTTAGCTTCTTTGCAATGGGTTCGAACATCCTCCTTTAGCTCAGAGAAGTTTGTTAATACTGATCATCTGAAGCCTTCTTCTCTCAACTCGTCAAAGTCATTCTCCATCCAGCTTTGCTCCGTTGCTAGCAAGGAGCTGCATTCCTTTGGAGAAGAAGAGGTGCTCTGATTTTTAGAATTTTCCGCTTTTCTGCTCTGGTTTCTCCCCATCTTTGTGGTTTTATCTACCTTTGGTCTTTGATGATGGTAACATACAGATGGGGTTTTGGTGTGGATATCCTTTCTGTTTGTTACTTTTCCTTCTAACAGTCAGGACCCACAGCTGCAGGTCTGCTGGAGTTTGCTGGAGATCCACTCCAGACCCTGTTTGCCTGGGTATCACCAGCGGAGGCTGCAGAACAGCAAATATTGCAGAACGGCAAATGTTACTGCCTGATCCTTCCTCTGGAAGCTTTGTCTCAGAGGGGCACCCAGCTGTATGAGGTGTCAGTCAACCCCTACTGGGAGGTGTCACCCAGTTAGTCTACTCGGGGGTCAGGGACCAACTTGAGGAGGCAGTCTGTCCATTCTCAGATCTCAAACTCCGTGCTGGGAGAACCATTACTCTCTTCAAAGCTGTCAGACAGGGATGTTTAAGTCTGCAGAAGTTTCTGCTGCCTTTTGTTCAGCTATGCCCTGCCCCCAGAGGTGGAGTCTGCAGAGGCAGGCAGGCCTCCTTGAGCTGCGGTGGGCTCCACCCAGTTCCAGCTTTCCAGCTGCTTTGTTTACCTACTCAAGCCTCAACAATGGCAGACACCCCCCCCCCCCCCCAGCCTCGCTGCTGCCTTGCAGTTCAATCTCAGACTGCTTTGCTGGCAGTGAGTGAGGGTCCATGGGCATGGGACCCTCCGAGCCAAGCACGGGATATAATCTCCTGGTGTGCCATTTGCTAAGACCATTGGAAAAGTGTAGTATTAGTGTGGGAGTGTCCCGATTTTCCAGGTACTGTCTGTCACAGCTTTCTTTGGCTAGGAAAGGGAATTCCTTGACCCCTTGCACTTCCCAGGTGAGGCGATGCCCTGCCCTCCTTCAGCTCACACTCTGTGGGCTGCACCCACTGTCCGACAAGTCCCAGTGAGATGAACCCAGTACCTCAGTTGGAAATGCAGAAATCACCTGTCTTCTGTGTCGCTCATGCTGGGAGCTGTAGACTGGAGCTGTTCCTATTTAGCCATCTTGGAACCTCCCCCCAAGGACTCCAGAATTCTTTAAGTTCTAAAGAATCAACCTCTTTGCTAAAACTTCACTTAAATGCAGCCCATCTACATAAGAAAAGTTTTGGGAATGTTGATGGATATATTAAATCTCCTGCTGTGGTGATGGTCCATACCAATGGGTGTAGATATACATCAAAGCTCATCAATTTGTACACTTAAAATATATGCAATTTATTTTACGTCAGCTATATTGTTAAAGCTGTTTTTAAAAATAAATAATGTTCAACACTGGAAGGAAAAAGCAGCCCATATATTCCAATGAACTTCTTTAAGGGATGATAGTCAAGTGTAGAAGACAATCATATAAACAAATATGCACACTGCAATGGAAAGTTTGAAAGAGCACTGGGGAACCAGCCACTACCTGGAAGATAATTATCTGCATGTGGAATTTGAGGAAGTCATCCTGGAAGAAATGATGTCTCTGATACGACTTGAAGTTAGATGGCAATAGAGGTAAATCACCAAGCAGAAAAGAGGAAGGATGAGCCTCTAAAAATTAGTTTTTGTCAGTTGGCTAGTTCATTGCATTGTTAAAAAGAAATTTTTAATCATGCCTACACCATGTAGTTTCTGCTTTTATAAGAAATGGTAAATGATGTATGTCCTTTTCATATGTGTATATGTGTGTATGCATGTATATGTATGTGTGTGTGTATTTATATACATTCATATGATACATATAAATGCATATCATAGTAAATATATATGGTATATATATGGTATGATACATAAATATATATATTATATATATATTATATATATATATATATATGGTATATATCCCCTTTTCTTTTTCCAGGTTTTATTAAGTATTTTTTGCTTTATAGATAAGGTGTATATGAGGATGAACTACATAAATGCATGAAAGCTAGATGACAACATAACAGAAATTTATTAGTATCTTGTGAGTTTTGCAGTGGAAAATTGAGTAGGTACATTTGGGCATGCTTCAAGGAGATACCACATGTTAATTTTAAAGGTTACTTTATGACTGTGTACTTAGAAGACAACCTTGGCAAAAATTTTTTGAACTGGGTCCAGGGTCCCTTAAAAAGTACTATGTCATAATAACACAATTTCTTAAATACTTGCAAGCATATAGTATTTATATGTAAACCTAGCAACTTGCTAGCAATACTACAGTGTGGATTTAGTCACCAATGCTGTATTTAACATATAAATGTATGATTTCGCTGTAGCTATTCCCTTCACATTCTCAAAGTACTTCTGAGCTCCAACTTCTGTTTACCTCGTTACTGCTGACAGGTCTGAGCATAAATACTGCCTTAGATTCCAAGGGCTGCAGTCACAAAGTATCACAAAGTGGGTGGCTTAAAATAATAGAAATGTATTCTCTCACAGTTATGAAGGCTAAAAGTCTGAAATTAAGGTTTGAGAGGGTTATGTTTCCTCTGAAGGCTCTAGGGAAGAATTCTTCATTGTCTTTTCCAGCTTCTGGTGGTTGTCAGTGATCCCTGACATTCCTTGGCTTGTAAATGCATCCCTGTAGTCTCTCCTTCCAGCTTCACATGGACTTGTCCCCTGTGTGTATGTCTCTGCTTCTTCACGTGGACTTCAAATAAGGACATGAGTCAGGGAATTTAGGGTCTACCCTAATTCAGTATGACCTCATCTTAACTAATTACATCTGCCATGACCCCATTTCCAAGAAAGATCATTCCAAAGTTCCAGGTGGACATGAATTTTGGAGGAACACTATTTAATTCAGTTAAGTCTGCCTCTGCCCCCCAACATTGACATTCATCCCACAAATAAAATACATTCACCGCTTCTCAAAAGTCTTCAGCCATTCTAGCATTAACCCTAAATCCAAAATTCTGTCTAAATACAAGCATAAAAAGTCCCAAATTAGGTCATCTAAATAATTTAAATCAGGTATGGGTGAGACTTTGGATATGGCTCCTCCTGGGCAAAATTCCTCTTCCTCTGTGAACATGTGAAACTAGAAAATAAATTACCCACTTCCAAAATACAATGGTGGGACAGGCAGAGGATAGATTTTCCATTCCAAAAGAGAGAAATTGGAAGGAATACAGGGGTCACAGATCTCAAGCAAGCCCAAAATCCAGCATTCCACTAGGTTTCAAGGCCCAAGAGTAACACCATGGTTTGATATTTTGTCCTCTGGGCCCTACAGGGCAGTCCCACCCTCTTGATCATTTATTTGGAAGTCATTTTCTCAATCACAGTTTAAAATTACCAATTTGGCCAGGCACTGTGTCTCACACCTGTAATCCCAGCACTTTGAGAGGCTGAGGTGGGTGAATCACTTGAGCTCAGAAGTTCAAGACCAGCCTGGGTAACATAATTAAACTCTGTCTCTACCAAAAAAAACAAAAATTAGCTGGGCATGGTGGCACGCACCTGTGGTCCCAGCTTCTCATGGGGCAGAAGTGGGAGGATCACTTGAGTCTGGGAGGTAGAGGTTGCAGTGAGCCAAGATTGCGCCACTTAACTCTAGCCTGGGTGACAGAGTGATACTCTGTCTCAAAAAAAATAAATAAATAAAAACACAAATACCAATTAGACAAATAATAATTTAATATTCTTTAAAAAGTACTTCATTTGTGTAGTTTTAAATATGATTCACTTGATAGAATCTACATCAATGTAATATAGCCTATATCTTCATAAATATAATTTTAAAAAGACAGAAAATTATAGAAATACTTAGAAAGTTTAATATTCTATACTAATATATTTCTATTATTTTCCAGCACTATAAGGAAACTTGTAAAAGCCCAAATCTTCCTAATTTAAGCATCTGGTATCTCTTTTTTTAAAAAAAATCTAATTAATTTCAAAACTTACTGTCACCTTCTAATATTCTGAAAATATATGTCTAATTATGTCACTTAAGTCTAAAATAAAAGTAACAATTGTTAAAGGCAAATTTAATGAACTTCAGTATTAACATAAAATAGCACTTAAAGTTGTGATGTCCATTGAAATTGAAAATAACTTACTCATAGCTCTGCTTAGAGGAACTTGGGTCACAAACTAATAAACATTGGTACACTATATACATTCCCTATAAAGCACACCTTAAAAATAAATTACAGTATATACAGTTGAGTTTATGTAGACATTAGATATAGTATATATGTTATTCATAATCCAATATTTTATATTACTTTTCTTAGAATTTATTTATTTCTTAGTCTATCTTTACATCTACAAATGAGGTGTCTTAATCAAAACAGAATAATTTCGTGTTTTGTTCTCTTCCAATGTGTTATATAACTTTTTAAATGTCATTTAATTTAGCTGAGTACTTTAGTTCTTTTCCTATCTATGGAAGTTGATTAGCTAATGCCTGAAATTTCTTAACAATATGCTACATTGTTATGTAAAGCAATCATTAACTAGTTTGTGTCAAATTGTCATTATTGATTGACCAGAATACTAGTTGATTAAATGTCATAGTGTGATGGTTGATTTTGTATGTCAACTTGACTAGGCCAAGGGGAACCCAGATGTTGGTTCAAACATTATTCTAGGTGTTTCTCTAAGGTTGTTTTGGATGAGATTAACACTGATAGACTGAGTGAAGAAATCCAAAAGTGGGTAGCACTCAACCAATCATTTGAAGGCCTGAATAGAACAAAAAGGTATACCCTCCCCCGAGTATGGGAGAATTCTTCCTAGCCTGACAAACTTCAAACTGGGACAAGAAAACTTTTTTTATATAAATCTATGAGGTACAAGTGCAATTTTGTTGCATGCATAGAACATTAGGGTCAAATCAAGGGTTTTAGAGTATCCATCACTCAAAAAAAATGCACATTGTACCGATTAAGTAATTTTTCACCATTCATCCCCTCCCACCCCCACACCCTTCCAAGTCTCCACTGTTCATTGCTCCACTCTCTACATCCATGTATGCACATTGTTTAGCACTCCTTTATCAGTGAGAACAAGCAATATTTGACTTCCTATGTCTGCCTTGATTCACTTAAGATAATGATCTCCAATTCCATCCATGTTGCTGCAAAATACATGATTTTATTCTTTTTTATGGCTGAATTGTATTCCATTCTGTATACATACCACATTTTCTTTATCCGGTCATCCACTGATGGACACCAAGGTGTATTCCATATCTTTGCTATTGAGTATAGTGTTGGTAAACATACAAGTGCAGTTATCTTTTTGATATATTGATTTCTTTACCTTTGGGTAGATACTGGGTTTGCTAGATCAAATGGTAGTTCTATTTTTAATTCTTTAAGAAATATCTATACTTTTTTCCATAGAGGCTGTACTAATTTACATTCCCCCCAACAGTGTATAAGAGTTCTCTTTTCTCTGTATCCTCACTGATATGTTTGTTTTGTTTTGTTTTTGTCTTTTTAATAATAGCCATTCTTACTAGGGTAAGATAAGCTCTCATTGTAATTTTAATTTGCATTTTTCTGATGATTACTGATGTTGAGCATTTTTTCATATACCTTATGGCCACTTCTATGTCTTTTTTTAAAAAATGTCTGTTCATGTCTGATATGGTTTGAATGTTTGTCCCCTCCAAATTTCATGTTGAAATGTGATTCCCAGTGTTGGAAGTGGGCCCTAGTGGTAAGTAATTGAATCATGGGGGTGGATGTCTCATGAATGGTTTAACACCATACCCTTAGTGATAAGCTGAGTTCTCACTCTGAATCCACACAAGATCTGATTGTTTAAAAGTACCTGGCACCTCCCCACCACCTTGCTTCTACTCTCACCATATGAGATACCTGCTCCTCCTTTGCCTTCTGCCTTGATTGTAAGTTTCCTGAGGTCCTTAACAGAAGCCAAGCAGATGTTGATGCCATATTTGTGCAGCCTGCAGAAGCATGAGCTAATTAAACCTCCTTTATTTATAAATTACCGAGCCAGGTGCTGGTATCCACAGCTGGGAGACCTGAAGACAGATCACATCACAGGACTCTTTGTAGATGTTCCCCAGCACCATCCCAGAGCCTGGTAGCCCCACTGGATGGCTGGATCCAGAAGGGCAATAACAATCACTGCAGTCTGCCTCTCAAGAAGTCCCATACATAGGAGAAGAGGAGAGAGCACCACACCAAGCGATTGCCCCATAGGACAAAAGTATCTGAATAGGAGCCCTTCAGTTCCAGACCTTTGCACTGAAATGGGCTACCCAAATAAGAAGGAACTAAAAAAGTAATTCTGGTAATATGACAAAACAAGATTCTATAACAACCCCAGAAGATAACACTGGTTCTCCAGCAATGAATCCAAATGAAGAAGATCTCTGAACTGCCAGATAAAGAAATCAGAAAGTTGATTACTAGGCCACTCAAATGCTTTTCCTGTGTTTATTGAGATGCTCATATAATTATGTCCTTAATTCTGTTTATGTGATGTATCACATTTATTGATTTGCATAACATTTATTGATTTGCATATGTTGAACCATCCTTGCATTCTGGGTGTAGCACTCAACTCGATCACAGTGTATTATCTTTCTGATGTGCTGTTGGATATGGTTGCTAGTATCTGCTGAGGAATTTTGCATCTATGTTCATAAGGAATACTGGTTTACAGTTTTCTTTTTTTGTTGTGCCTTTGCCAGGTTTTGACATCAGGGTAATACTGGCTTCAAAGAATGAGTTAGAGAGAATTTCTTCTCCTCAATGTTTTGGAACAGTTTTAGGAGGATTTTTGTAAATTGTGACAGATAAGAATCCACCTTCAATTTTCCCAGCACCATTTATTGACAAGTATGTCCTTACCTCAGGGTATGTTCTCATCGGCTCTGTCAAAGATCAGTTCACTTTAAATATGTGGCCATGTTACAGGCACTCTATTCTGTTCCACTAACCTATGTGTAAATTTTTATAACAGTACCATGCTATTTTGATTACTATAACCTTATAGTATAATTTAAACTCAGAATATGTAATGGCTCCAGCTATGTTCTTTTTGCTTAGGATTGCTTTGGCTACTCAGGTTCCTTTTGGCTTCATATGAATTTAAAAATTGTTTTGCTAATTCTGTGAAAAAATGACATTTCTTGAAGTATCTGAAGTATTTTGATAGTAATTGCATTGAATCTGTAGATTGCTTTGGGCAGTAGGGTCATTTTAATGGTATTAATACACTGGTTCATGAGCGTGGGATGTTTTTAAATTTGTTTGTGTCATCTATGATATTTTTCATCATGTCTTATAGTTTTCTTTATAGAGACCATTCATCTCCTTGGTTAAATATATCTGTAGAAATTTTAAATTTACTTGTAGCTATTGTACATGAGATTGCATTCTTGATTTGATTTTCAGCTTGATCATCATTGCTGTACAGAAATCGAACTGATTTTTGAATGTTGATTTTGTAGCCTACAACTTTATTAAATTCATTTATCAAATAAGAGTTTTTTAGTGGAGTCTTTAAGTTTTTCTAGGTATAAGATTATATCATCAGCAAACAGGGATAATTTGACTTCCTATTTTCCAATTTGGATGCCTTTTATTTATCTTTACAGAATTCACTAAGAAAAGTCATTAAACAAATAAGCAACAAAACCAACAATAAATCCTGGAGAGAATCTGATTTTTGAGTCACTATATTATATTATTTTAGATGTCTAGTTTTCAACAGAAAATTATAAGGCATGCAAAGAAGCAAGAGAGCATAGTACATATACCATGGGGGATGTGCAGGGAGAAGTGGCTAATTGAAACTATCCCTGAGAAAGCCAAAATGCTGGACTAACTTGAAAAATATATTATATCAGCTATTTTAAATACTACTCAGCACTAGCTCTGAACAGACAGAAGAAAGAATCTGTGAACTTAAAGACAGGTCAATTAATATTATTCAATACAATGGCCAGAATTTTTTTAAATGAATAAAAATGAACAGAGCCTCAGAGATCTGTGGGACATGATCAAGCATACTAACATACACTTAATGGGAATCTTTGAAGGAAAGGAGAAAGAACAGGCAGAAAAATGTTCAAAAAATTCACAAACATTCCCAAATTTGATGAAAAACATAAATCTTAACATTTATCCAAGAACCTCCACAAAACCCAAGCAGGATAAATTCAAAGAGATTCACATCTTAGACACATATTGAAAGTCAAAGACAAAAAAAACAACAAAAAAAATTGAAATCACCAACAGAGAAGTGAATCTTCACATACAGGGATCTTCAAAAAGTTAACAGTCAATTTCTCATCAGAAACCATGGAGGCAAAAAAGCAGTAGGATGATATATTTGAAGTGCAGAAAGAAAGACTATCAACCAAAAATTCTACATCCACTAAAACTAATTGAAAAATTAAGGAGAAATTAAGATGTTCGCAGATAGACAATATCTGAGAGAATCTGTTTCTAGCAGACCTGACCTATAAGAAATACAAAAGGGTGTTCTTCAGGCTGAAATTAAAGGACACTGTTGAAACTGTAAGAAACACAAAAGAGAATTCAGGCTGAAATGAAAGGACACTCTATAGTTAACAAATTTGCATAAAGAAATAAAAAGCACTGGTAAAGGTAACAACATAAGTAAATATAAAAGTATAATTGTATTTCTGTCTGTAACTATTTTTACCTCATATGAATTAAAAGTTTACAGCATAAAACAAGGATTATTAATCTGAATCTGTGGGCATACAATTTATTAAGATGAAATTTGTTTGACAATAACAGCACAAAGGAAGGAGAGAGAAAGTAGCCACATAGAAAGAAATTTTTTTATATACTTTGATTAAATTGGTATTAATATGGACTAGATTACAGTAAATTAAGATTTTAATTGTAATTCCCAGTTATTGCTGAGAAAATAAAAAGTACAGTAAAAGAAACGAAAATCAAAATGGTTCAGTAAAGAACAACTTTTAACACAAAAAAAGGCAGAAATGGAGGAATAGAGGAACAAAGATATAAGACATATTCTTAAAAAGTAGCAAAATGGCAAATGTAAATCCTACCTTATCAGTAACTATATTAAAAATGAATGGATTAAATTATCCAATTAAAAGAAAGAAACTAGCAGAATAAATTGCTTTTAAAAAAACATGATCCACCCAGATATTTACTACAAGAAATGTCTATAATTTATAGATTCAATGCTATCCCCATCAAGCTAACACTGACTTCCTTCAAAGAATTGGAAAACAAAAAAACTTTAAATTTCATATAGAACCAAAAAAGAGGTCATATAGCCAAGACAATCTTAAGCAAAAAAAAAAAAAACAAAGCTGGAGGCATCACTCTGCCTGACTTCAAACTATACTATAAGGCTACAGTAACTGAAACAGTATGGTACTGGTGCCAAAACAGAGATATAGACCAATGGAACAGAACAGAGCCCTCAGAAATAACACCACACATCTACAACCATCTGATCTTTGGCAAGCCTAACAAAAACAAGAAATAGGGAAATGATTCCCTATTTAAAAAATGGTGTTGGGAAAACTGGCTAGCCATATGTAGAAAGCTGAAACTGGATCCCTTCCTTACACCTTATACAAAAATTAACTCAAGATGGATTAAAGACTTAAACCTTAGATCTAAAACCATAAAAACCCTAGAAGAAAACCTAGGCAATACCATTCAGGACATAGGCATGGGCAAAGACTTCATGACTAAAACACCAAAAGCAACGGCAACAAACCCAAGATAGACAAATGGGATCTAATTAAACTAAAGAGCTTCTGCACAGCAAAAGAAACTATCAGCAGAGTGAACAGCAACCTACAGAATGGGAGAAAATTTTTGCAATCTATCCATCTGACAAAGGGTTAATATCCAGAATCTACGAATAACTTAAACAAATTTACAAGAAAAAAACAACCCCATCAAAAAGTGGGTGAAGGATATGAACAGATACTTCTCAAAAGAAGACATTTATGCAGCCAAAAAACTTATGAAAAAATGCTCATCATCACTGGTCATCAGAGAAATGCAAATCAAAACCACAAGGAGATACCATCTGACGCCAGTTAGAAAGGTGATCATTAAAAAGTCAGGAAACAACAGATGCTGGAGAGGATGTGGAGAAATAGGAATGCTTTTACACTGTTGATGGGAGTGTAAATTAGTTCAACCATCGTGGAAGACAGTGTGGTGACTCCTCAAGGATCTAGAACTAGAAATACCATTCGACCCAGCAATCCCATTACTGGGTATATACCTAAAGGATTATAAATCATGCTACTACAAAGACACATGCACACATATGTTTCTTGCAGCACTGTTCACAATAGTAAAGACTTGGAACCAGCCCAAATGCCCATCAGTGATAGACTGGATAAAGAAAATGTGGCACATATACACCATGGAACACTATGCAGCCATAAAAAAGGGTGAGTTCATGTCCTTTGCAGGGACATGGATGAAACTGGAAACCATCATTCTCAGCAAAGTAACACAAGAAGAGAAAAACCAAACACTGCATGTTCTCACTCATAAGTGGGAATTGAACAATGAGAACACATGGACACAGGGAGGGGAACATTACACACCAGGGTCTTTCAGGGGGTGGAGAATGGGGGAGGGATAGCATTAGGAGAAATACCTAATATAAATGATGAATTGATAAGTGCAGCAAACCAACATGGCACATGTATACCTATGCAACAAACCTGCACATTGTGCCCATGTACCCCAGAACTTAAAGTATAATAATAATAAAAAAAAGAGATACACTTTAGATTCATAGACACAAATATATTGAAAGTAAGGAGATAGAAGAAAATATACCATGCAAACAATAATTGAAGAAGGTTAGAGAGCTATAGTGGCTATATTAATATCATACAAAATACATTTTTAACACAAAATTGTTGCCTGAGACAAAAAGAGACATGTTATAATGATAAATGCATCAATAAATCAAGAAGATATAGCAATTATAAACATATATGCATGCTATTGTTTGAATGTTTCTTCTATCCGAATCTCATATTGAAATTTGATCCCCAGTGTTGAAGGTGGTGCCAAATGGGAGGTGTTTGGATTGTAGGGGCAGATCCCTCATGAATAGATAAATTTCCTCCCTCAGAAGTGAGCAGGTTCTCACTCTACCATTCCTCCCAGATCTGGTTGTTAAAAAAAGCCTGGCATCTTCCAGCTCTCTCCTGCTTCCTCTCTCACCATGTGATCCCTGCACACACCAACTCATCTTTGTCTTTGTTTTCTTCCATTTGTGGAAGCAGTCTGAGGTTTTCACCAGATGCCCAGTCTTCTAGCCAGCAGAATCATGAACCAAATAAACTTTTTTTTTTTTTTGGTGAATTACCCAGTCTCAGGCCTTCCATTATAGCAACACAAAATGGACTCAGACAATGCACTTAACAACAGAGCTCCAAATACATGAAGAAAAAAATGACAGAGTTGAAGCAAGAAATAGATAATTCAACAATGACAGTGGGAGACTTCCATTTACTACTTTCAACAATGGATAGAACAACTAGACATAAGATCAATCAAAATATAAAAGATCTGAACAGAACTTATACTAACTAGACTTAACAGAAGTTATAGAACATTCCACACAAAAATAGAAGAATCAAGTGCCCACAAGACATTCTCCAGAATACACAATATAGCAGGTCATAGACAAGCTTCAATAAATTTAAAATGATTAAAGTTATACAACGTATGTTCTCTGACAGCATAAAATGAGACATCAATAACTGAAGGAAATTTAGGAAATCCACAAATTTGAGGAAATTAAACAATACACTCCTAAATAACCAATGAGTCAAAGAGGTCACAAGAGAAATTAAAAATGAAATGTTGAAAATGAAAACACCACATAACATACTGTATGGTTTGCAGATAAAGCAGTGAATATAGGGAAATGTATAGCTCCAAACACCTATATTAATAAAAAAAGTCTCTAATCAATAGCCAAATCTTCTACTGTAAGAAACTATAAAAAGAAAGGCAAACTAAGCCCAAATAAAGAACAAGTAATAAAGATTAAAGAGGAAATAAGTAGAGAATAGAGAAACAATAAGAAAGGCAAGATTTGGTTTTTGGAAAAGATTTTTTAAAATTTACAACCCTCTAGAATGATTGACCAAGAAATAAGAAAAGTTTCAAATTACTAAAGTCAGGAACAAAAAAAAGGGATCATCATAACTGACCTTAAAGAAATAAATAGATTTATTAAGGTATAATTTGAATAATTGCCTACCAACAAATTAGATAACCTAGATGAAATGGATAAATATCTAAAATGATATAAACTACCAAAACTTACTCAAGAAGCAATGGAAGGCTGGGCAGCATAGTGAGATCCTGTCTCAAAAAAAAAAAATAGGTAAAAAAATCACCAGGTATGGTGACATGTGCCTGTAGTACTAGCTATTCGGAGGCAGAAGGCTGAGTTGAGAAGATTGTATGAGGATGGTTGAGCCTACAGTGAGCTATGGTTTTGCCACTGCATTCCAGCCTGGTGACAGAGTGATAGAGCGAGACTCTATCCAAAAAAAAAAAAAAAGAAGAAGGAGGAGGAGGAAGAAGAAGAGGAGGAGGAGGAGGAGAAGGAAAGAAGAAAGAACAAGAAGAAAATGAATTAGTAATCAGAAAACTTTCCACAAAGAAAATCCTAGGACCAGATGTCATTAGTGGTATTTCTTCCAAATGCTTAAAAAACAATTAACCAATAACCAATCCTTTACAAATTCTTTCCCCTCCCCCAAAAAATACAGAAAAGGAGTTAACACATTGCAATTCACTCTACAAGGCCAAAATTACACTGATATGAAAAGCAGACAAAGTTATTATAAGAAAACTACTCAACATACTTCATGAATATAGGCACAAAAATCTTCAACAAAATACAAGCAAACCAAATCCAGTGGCTCATGAAAATAATTATTCACTATGACCAAGTAGTATTTATTCAAGGAAAGCAAAGATGTGTTCAACATATGAAAATCAATCAATGTTATATACCACGTTGACAAGTAAAGGGCAAAAAAAGATAATCTCTGAAAAGGCACTTGACAAAATCCAACACTCTTTCATGATAAAAACACTCAGCAACCTGGGAGCAGAAGAGAAATTCCTCAACTGTAAGTGATAAAGGGCAGGGTCCTCCTCCTTATTTTCACTCAGCACCTAGAAGTGTGCCTACCATATAAAAGCTTTTAAAGAAGTATTTGCTGAATGAATGACTTAAAACCTGTCTCAACACAATCTTGAAAATTATTCTTATCACCAACCCATTAGTATATTAGGAATTCTTTAGATGGACTTTCTCATGCCTCTGAAAAGACATAAAACTAATTAGTTTTAGTCCTCACATCTTTTAACTCCACTTCTTCCTTCCTTTAAATGAAGTATTTGGGGGTTTTGCTTCTCTAACAAAAACATTCCTAATCAAATGGTTAAGTGGAAAAAACTTACAATAAAATAACCCCTGGATTTCCAGTTTTGTAATTTCCCTTAAGTATGTTTGTTGAAAAAGCACCAAACATACACACAAAGCTTGATAACACAGAATATTTCCTTGGAGATATATTATTTTCAATAGTGTTTTTAAACATGTGTGTAAAAGATTAATAAAGCAAACCACTTCACCAGCCATATGACATTATTCCTAAAGTGCATCTCCAGAAAAAGAGAGATGATCATTTCTAATAGAAGCATGAGCATTTTATACTGGTATTTTGAACATGACATCTCTCTCTGTAAAATGATTTTCCAGTTTATTAGGGAATTGGATGCAAACACATACATTAAGTGAAGCAGAGTAAAATGCACCACTGTATATATAGATTTCCAATCAAAACGAGCAGTCTCTTATCTCTCAGTAGGAAATGTGTGAGATGAATTTCTCACTTACCCAATTAATTTATACTTTAGTCACCAGTGCTGGAAGGTAGCTTGGCCTACTTAGTGGTCTAAGGCTAGAATGAATAATAATAATTCACATTTATGAAGGGCTTCAGAATATTAATTATTTAATCCACACTATATCACTGCATGATAATTCAGAATTATTGTATGTGCTTTTTAGGCTAGAGAAACTGATCTAAATCAATTAAAATCCATGCTAAAAGCAGAGTTCCTGGCCTTCAAGTTGGTACTCAGTCTATTTTTGCATTGCCACTTCAGCCCTTTGGACTCTACGATGGGTTAATTAACCTCTCTTGCTTTGAATTTGTCCATAAAGTGGTAATAATAAGACTAACCTTATAGTAGTATATTGTGCAAATTAATTGATTTTTGGAAAGCACTTTCAGATCTATGGAAGAAAAGAATTAATTGTAAATATCTCAATTGATTTCGATCATAAATGATCATTTTTCATATCATTTATCCACAGAAATAGTGACAGAGATATTGAATAATATATAAAATGATGAAAAATTATTTCCATCACTCAAAGAAAGAGCACTTGAAACTCCCACCTCCAGTCAGCCAACCATGACTCATTCATTGGAAGAGAAGCTATGATTCATTCCTTTCCACAACTACCCAGGCTAACATACATTTCCCAGTACAATGAGAATACTGGCTATTCCTAACAATATAGTCTGTCATTATGGGTTGTATTTTAGATGATATTCCAAATTCTTTGCAGTTTGGAATGTAAGTTAAGACAACATTTATTTTATTTATATTTTGCAGTGCCCTGAATAGCGGTGCAAAACTTCTTTCTGGAAATAATATCTTATTAACGCATTTACTTTTAACTAAACATTGTATGGCTTCTATGAAGATGCTATCAACATTGTAGATCTTAAAGAAGAATTATTTCATTTTTATATATACTTTTAAAGAGAGTTTTTCTACATAATAGTTCTATAAACATGCTGAACTTGATTCTGAAAAAAATACAACTAAGTTATTTCATCTTAAAACTGCAGATAAATAATTTAAGGACTTTTATTTCAGACATGAACCCAAAGTGGAAGCTCCAAAGCCATATAAACCTAGAATTATATGGTGATAAAATGTTGGTGCTTAGTGCAAAAAATGAAATACTGAACCTTAAAATGTGTCTAAAGGATGGTTTGTAGCCATCTTCAATCAAAACTCAATACTCATTGATTTTTTTCCCAAAATGGGAGGCCCCATTCTCCTCTGAGTGGAGCTCTCCCCTCAATACTGTCTCCACATTTCCACCAACCAGAAGTATACACTTAACACAGAACGATCTTTTAAAAGACACAAACTCTAATCAAATCAAGAGGCACATTTAGGTCCTGGTTTGGAAAGGAAATAACCATAATTAGAATGTGCAAGTAGACCTACTCCTATCTGTTAACCCAGTCCAGAATGTCAGTGAATCCTTAGTAAAAACAAATCCTGAAATCCAGAGTCAACCAGGGTATCCCAGATCTTGATACCGATCAGGATCTCATTTAATCTGTCCATATTAAATGCAATAGCCTCCTCAGTATAAAGATGTGTGTGTATATGAAATGCATATGTCGTGTGTGTGTGTGTACATATATATAGGATAAAGGTTCCGACAGCTATATAAAATCCTATTGCAACCTACTTAACAGACACACAACATCGTAAACAAGAAACAACAGAAATGCCCTGAATTAAAACCTTATTTCACCTTTCCTCATGTAGTTATGAATTTATTGCTACCTTTATTTCATGTATTAAGACAACACTGCTTTTCCATGTAAGCTGTCACAAAGGGTTAAACATCGTTTATATGTGCCTTTGGCATCATTTTTAAGTAAAGAAACTTTCCTATTCAGAGTCAAGGAAGTTATCCAAACAAATAAAAATAATGGGACAATTCAAATTAAGATCATTCAAAATTGCAACTTTGTGACAATTTACATAAAATTAGTAAATAAAAAATTTGCATGTGATTACTTAAAGTATCTATTTGGTTTAACAAAAGCTCAAGATTAACATCCACTAGGAGGGTTATTATCAAAAAATAGGAAATATCAAGTGTTGGCAAAGATATTGAGAAATTGGAGCCCTCACGCACTGCTGGTAAAAATGTAAAATGGAGTAGCTACCATGAAACACAGTTTGTCAGTGCTCAAAACGTTAAAATTAGAATTACTATATGATCCAGAAATTCCACATTTCTGTATATACCCATAAGCAGGGACTAAAACAAATACATGTATATCAATGTTCATATCAAAATTATTAACAGTATCTATAAGGTACTGTATTAGTCTGTTCTTATGCCGCTAATAAAGACACACCTGAGACTGGGTAATTTAAAAAGGAAAGATGTTTAATTGACTCACAGTTCCACAGGGCTGGGGAGACCTCAGGAAACTTACAATCATGGCAAAAGAGGAAGCGAACATGTCCTTCTTCACATGGTGGCAGCAAGAAGAATGAGAGCTGAGCTAAGGGGAAAGCCCCTTATAAAACCATTGGATCTTGTGAGAACTTATTCACTATCACAAGAATAGCATGAGGGAAACTGCCCCCATGATTCAGTTACTTCCTGCTGGGTCACTCCTACAACACATGGGGATCATGGGAACTACAATTCAAGATGAGACTTGGGTGGGGACACAGCCAAACCATATCAGGTACCAATGCCTATCCCAATGTCGATTCCAGTATCCATCAATAGAAGAATGAAGAAACAATATGTGGTATTTGCCTACAGTGGAATATTAGTCAGCCATAAAAAGGAATGAAATTTTAATACATGGATAAACCCTGAAAACATTTTGCTAAGTGCAATAATTACACTAAATGAAATAAGCCAGACACAAAGGGACAAATATTGTATGATTCCACTTACATGAGTGTCTTAGTTTGTTCCTTCTGCTGTAATGAAATACTTTAGGCTGGATTATTGATAGATAATGTAAATTTATTCCTCACCCTTACAGAGGCTGAAAAGTCAAAGATGAAGGGACTAGGAAATCTGGTGTCTGGTGAGGGCTTGGTCTCTGCTTCAAAGAAGGCAACTTCTTACTGCACCCCCACATGGAGAAAAGGCAAAAAGAGATGAAATTCTTCTCTCAAGCCCTTTTATAAGGCCACTAATCCGCTTTATGAGAGAAGAGCTTTTTTGATCTAAACAAAGTTTCCAATTCTTAATACTGTTGCATTGAGGATTAAATTTCAACATGAACTTTGGAGGGACACAAACAGACAAACTATAGCAATAAGATACCGAGAAGAGGCAAATTCATAGAGACAGAAAATGGATGTTACCAGGGGATGAGATGGAGAGGAAAATGGGAGTTACTGTTTAATGGGTACAGGGTTTCTGTTTGAGAAAATGAAAGTGTCCTGGAGGAAGACTCTCAGACCACAACTTCAGGACTACACTAAACTCCTGTCAGCCTAAATGAGTTACAAAAGTATCTGCCCTGCCTGCATTCCCTTCAAAGCAAGGAAAAATAGTCATGATGGCTGCACAAGACTATGAAATTAATGCCACTGCACTGTATACTTAAAAGAGTTAAAATGATAAATATTATGTAATGTCATATATATTTTATCACAAGAAAGAGCTCAAGACTAACAGGAATTATTTTAGTATATTTGTTCAGAATTATTTGGTATCACTTGACCCATTATATTTTCATAGTAACTAGGGGTCTTTAATTTGTTCCCAATAGTAGTGTGTGTGTGTGTGTGTGTGTGTGTGTGTGTGTGTGTGTGTGCATGCACGGGCGCATATGCTAGCGTATATACCTGTCTACAAGTTACAGTTTCTATGGAAAAAGGTATACTCAGAGTTCTAATTTATTAGATGAGGAAACAAACATAAAATTTCCCTTTGCAATTTTGCTGACGTTTACAGCAAAATATCCTTCTTGAGGTTTATTAAACTCTAATCGTTTTCCTGAAAGATTAACAACAATTACCATTAAAGTTTAAACATTTAACTGTGACTACTGCAATAAATCTTATTAAAATAACTGAAACATACTTTTTTCGCATGTGGCAACCTGTCTCTGAATCACAACCATCTGTAAGTGGTGATTGCCTGGTGCACACAGATGGGAGTAAAACAACTATAAAGCTATACCATTCTTTAATCATCAGTTGGTACCAAACAAACTGAAATCTGAGTCAGATTATTTGCATTTGAAAGATTATATGATCGCTATAATTAACAAATGCTCATCAGATTTCTGATATAAAATGTGTTATAGCTACCTGATTGAAAATAACACTTGAACTATGCAGCCCCTCTTTCTAATCTCTGACAGCCTATAAAAAAATCATATATTAACAATAGAAGAGCAAGTTTCAAGTTTTTATAGCACACAATCCTTTACAGATTTAAAATGACAGAAAAGGGGAACAGAATAATTTATTCTTTCTGGCTTGCAACACAGAATCAGGAAGACTCTCGGTCTGTAACTTCACGGCTACACTAAACTCCTGTCAGCCTAAATCAGCTACAAAGGTGAGTATCTGCCCTGCCTGCATTTCCTTCAAAGCAAGGAAAAAACAGACCCAAGTTACTCACAAAGCCCAAATCATTAAATAAGAATAAAGCAAGCCAAAAATCAAGGAGATTAATATCTTTCCACGTGTCACCACATGTTAGCTATTAAGATTGACCTCTATTGTGTTAGTAATCAGAAAATAGAGAAAGGTTTTATCACTGTATCATGACAAAAAGCACTGAGTATGGAGTTGGACAAGCTTTACTATCAATTGTGCATGCTAATCACTGGGCCAAATTACTTAACTTTTTTTTTTTTTTTTTTTGAGATGGAGTCTCGCTCTGTCACCCAGGCTGGAGTGCAGTGGTGTGATTTTGGCTTACTGCAACCTCTGCCTCCTGAGTTCAAGCCATTCTCCTGCCTCAGCCTCCCGAGTAGCTGGGACTACAGGCATGTGCCACCATGCCCGACTAACTTTTGTATTTTTAGTAGAAACGAGGTTTCACCATGTTGGCCAGGCTGGTCTCGAACTTCTGACCTCAAGTGATCCACCCACCGCAGCCTCCCAAAGTGCTGGGATTACAGGCATGAGCCACTGTGCCCAGCCTACTTAACCTTTTGAAGGCTCAGTTTCCTCATCTGTAAAACAGAGAGAATAAGATTCACACACATACACACACACACACACACACACACACACACACACAGAGGATTCCTGTAAGGTAATCTAAGAAGGTACTTAGCACAATTGCACATAAGATGCATTCAATGCATTTTTGTTAAATGAATAAGTACTACGACAAGAGGTAATGGCTACCTTAACATCTAAGTGAGTAATTTTCTCTATAGGTCTTTTTCAATCTTGATTGATTTCAGAGAATTTATTACTTTGACAAGAGTTAATTTAGTAATTAAAAACGTCTATTGAGATAGAGTCAGACTGCCTAGGTTTAAATCCTGCTTCTGCTATCTACTAGCTGTGTGACTTTGGCAAGTTACCTAACTTTTCTGTGCTTCTTTTTACTCATGTATAAAGTGGGGATAATAGTAATCCACTCATAATACTGTTGGGAGTATTAAATGAGTCAATATATCTAAGTTGTTTAGAACAGTGCCAGGCATCTCTTAACTGTTTAATAAATATCAATTCGCTGCTATTCATATATGTGCTGATCACACGGTATATAACAGAGGACAGGCATAGTCTTTGACCTCATGGAGCTTACAGACTGCTGGGGACACAGACATTAAAAAACAATTGCAAATTGAAAGAAAAGGGAATAAAAGAGAAACCTGAATACAATCAGGGCTGACCTAATTTAAACTTATTATTTCATGCCAGGTTTTTCATCCATAAAATCTCAAAATGTTATCTACATGACAGTTATCTATATGAGAATTGTAGGAAATATATAAGTATCATCATGTGATGCCCCCTAGTAAAAGAAAAACCTCCATACGTTAGTTTCTTTCTTCCCGTCTTTCCATGCCTTTTTCACTGTTTGTCTGAAGATCATTATTATTATTATTATTTCTAGGGAAAAGTTTCTTAACCTCAAATGACCCCATTCTTTGAGACGCCAGATGCTGAAGAATATTAAAATTATATTTAAAGCAGTGTTACATTCAAATTAAGATGTATTTTCTGCTAGATTACATTTTTAAAAGACAGTCATCACATATTATATACACTTAGATATGAAATGACTGCATTTACATTTGAACCAAAATAAAAGATGAAAGTGGTTAATGAAGTTCTAATTCATTGCCTTGAATGTTTTTAGCCTACTACATCCAAATTATTTTTTTAAAATAACTATCACTAGAAAGGCTAATGCAGAGCAGATGACACCCCAAATATTTGCAATAGGTCACATGAACACCGCTGCGACATCTCAACAATTGACTATAATAGATTTAAGGAGGAATGATAGGCTGTCTTGACATTTAAATAGACAATATTTTCTATTAAATCTTTTTTTAAAAAACCTTGATTAACACCAGAAATATTTCTCACTTTACCAAAAGAAACCCTCATTAAGGAAATTTTCACTGAGTTACATACAATATGCTCATCTGTGCACCATGAACTTGTTTTTACTCTATATTCAAAGCTGTATGTTTATTTCTCTGTTCTAGTTCAGTTCTAAAAGCCAAAAATACGAAACAGATGTGGTGACTTTCTGTGTACTGTGAAGCACAATTATGCTTCTTTGAATTGCTTAGGCTAAACAGTTGCCCTCCCTAGAGCATATCGAAACTGCTTGAGATTCTTTACAGCCAAGAATCCAGCTTGCTACCTGTCAGGAACTAGAATTGGCAGGCCACAGCTGGTTGATTGCAGTGGAGGCTCTGTACTGTCCTCCTAACTGAAGCCTATGAAACATAAAAAACATATATGTGTGTGTATATATATACATATATATATATGAAAAAGTTCAGCTACATGTTGTCTTATCCTTAAGTAGTTGAGCTTTTTAATAGTGCATTTCAAGATTCCCCTTGTGCATCAATTTATCTTCACAAAAAAAAAAAAAAGTTCAATTTGTCCTGCTTCTGAGTTCACAGACAACATGGGCTAAGAGCATACAATGAAAATCTTCCAAGTCACTTGTTTCAGCCATGACTCTTTCAAACTGATGTCTACCAGATTAGCCTATGTTTCAAAAGCACATAATGTTGATTTTTCTTTTGCTGAGAATAGTTTTAAAACATGTGGAAATTGCTATAATTGAAGAGAAAGCTTTAAACAAATGGTAATTTTGCTCTCAAAAAGGAAACTTTCTTCAGGCTGTGGGAGGTGAGGAAAGGAAGTTTCCTTTTCTTCTAAAATGAGTGAATGCTGAAAATAATGGCATTCATAGACTCCATTGATTTGTCAGTTTACAACTTCAAAAGGGTTTTGAACAAAAGTTAAAGGTGGACACATTCATGTAGGAACATTTCCAGAGTGCCATGCTCATGGAGGTTATAAATTTAATACAAATAAGCAGACCAGCAGTCCCATAAGACGCATGTTTTTCATCAAAGGAAACAATGCAACACCATTCATTCATTCGCATGCATTTATTTAATGCAGACCTAGGCATTATGTTCTAAGGGACGCTGAAGATACCGAAATGAAAATACTAAGTATGGGCATCAAAATGTTCATATGGAAAGGGGAAAAAGACATTTAAAAGACATGTAACACACAAATACAATATTCTTACCACTAATGAGGACTCATTTCCCTCCGTAGTCAGGCCTCTGGGTCTTGGGATAAAAGAAATGAAGATCGAGAAGGCAGAGACATGTGGCCTACATAACCTAAGGAGATTTTATTATCATTTATATCTAAGAGTCAGGCCACGTTTTCAGACCAATTTCCAAATTGCAATGACTTCTCTAGTCTCCTCCCACCAATTTCATCATTCTCTCAACATACTACTCATGCAAAACTGAGAGAGTGAGAGGAAATATACTCAGGAGGGCTTGCTACTTTTGCTCTTTATCCCATGAGGTGTCTGATCCTATCTGGTCATTTCCAGTTTTATTGACATATTATGATACTTTTTAACCACTTAGCAACATTGAAGGGATAATCTGGTGTTCTTCCCCCTCAACATCACTGCTGGATATTGTACAGGCTATTGTTCCTGTATCCCAGACCCACCCTCTATTCTGGAGGCTTTCCAGTGTTCTGGGCCCTTAAAGAGAGGTCTCTTGTTCATGTGGTTTGACTCAGATTTGGTTGTGCATGCTCAGAGCATAGGAGACACCAATACACAATGTGGTGGCTGTATCCTGTGGCCAGTCACGGCCTACATCAAGGAAAAGGACAGCTGCCATAATTCAGGTTTTAGATTGTTGCATCCCAAGCAGAAAATGGAATCATTTCAGTACTGACTCTGCACGAACTCAGCTCTTATCTTCAGCAGGGGCAGATACTTTGCAGCAGGATACAGAAAGACTGATTCCAGCCTCCCTCCAATCACATCACCTCAAATTTTTCTGTCTTACACCTACACCAAGTCCTTGAACTTAGATACAAATAATTAATGCATCTGTCCTGTGGTTGCATATTATGGGTTAAAGTAGAATATTATTTGATAGAAAGTCCTTGAAGTACAAGTGAGTGAATCACAAAGGAGTCAATGGATGCCAATCAATAAAACTGTAAAACTCTGCTTGTTTAAAGTAAGCTCTGTAAAAGACTTCTGAATTTGGAAGCATATTCATTGCACAATGTATTCTACTTCCACCAGTTGAGGAAAAAAATAATGACTCCTTAATCAAAGCCATCCTGCCTTAAGATTCAGCAAAGTAAGAATGGAGAAAATTTGCTTCTGTTCATAGTCTACCATATTAATATTACTTTCAACAAATATGAATACTGTACTATAATTACTATGCAATCATACACTAAAAGTATGCCAGAAACAAAGAGGAAAAGAGCACCTAAGAAAAATTTATTTAAAGACTTACACTGTTTCTAACAAGAAATAGATTCTACTTAGGGCAGTTGATAAAGGCTCTAGCTAAGATTATGCTACACTTCATCTGAGACAAGTTTGCCAGGGACAAAAGCAGGCAGAGAGAACACTGTTGGCTGAGACAACAGCCTGTGCAAAAGCCCAGCAACCTGAAACTACCTGAGAGCCTGGGATATGTTACCGGGATTTGAATCAAGGAATACAAGAGATAAGGCGTATTAGCATGTATGGGGTTTGAACTTATTCAGACAACGCAGTGTTATTCATGGTTTTAAGCAGTGGTGTAATGTGATCAGATAGGAAGCAGATAGGAAGCAGATGATAGGAAGAATCATTTTCATACACAAGTGCCACTACAAATAATTCTCTATGTGTATAAATATATAATCCTGTATATGCATAATTTGCATCACAAGCTGTTAGGTGCATTTCTCTTGGAGAAGTTTGGAAACAGTAACTTACCAATTGAATAGACAAGGTAGGGAGACTATGGAAATATGCTGAATAGCTTCTACAGAAATCTCCAATTACAATGAACTTTAATTATTCAAGAATAAAAAATGTTATTTGAATTGCAGGATTCTGAACTGTAGAACTTTCAATGTCACTGCTACATAAGCTGAAAAGGGTAGTGTTTTTAAAATAGAAAAGGAAAAACATTCTTTCAAATAGTAAAAATGATAATTATTTAGCATAATGTTTCCCACCCCCATAATAGTTTCTCCTAAAATGTGCAATTGCATAGAATAATTTATATACAAATATGTAGATGTATACAAACTGAAATGCCAAACATTGAAAAGAAACTCAAATGAGTGGGCATTTACATATGGAATAGAACTTATAAGAAACTGTATTTTTGTGATAATGAGATGTTTTCCAAGCTCTCCTTCATTCTGGAAATTTACTCAGAGACAAGTCCATATTTCCATAAGACAACAGAGAAATGCAAAAAGCAGACTTACAAATCTGAAAAGACAAGAGCTCACTTAAGAAATGGCCTTTGTGCAACCTCAAGTTCAGTGATGGGTCAAAGAGTGGGATGAAAATTCTCACGACACAGAAAGCAGAAAATCCTTCAGTAAAGATTTGGCTGATTTAGATTATATATTATATCAAGCCCCATGAAACTTTAAATGGATTTAGACAAGTTTCCTGTTTGGGAACATTCTAAGAAAATCATTAACTATCTACTGCAATCACAGAAAATAAGGAGAAAGAAAAGTTATTTCTCCATAATATTTAAGAAATAAGTGCTTATGATCTACAGAGCCTGAGTAACAACAAGGTAATTAATGTATTTTCCAATTTTTCTAGGTACTACCATATTTTTAAAAATCAAGATGTAGCCAGCTGCATTGTTAGAAAGACGATGTCTTCGTTTATGTATTTTTTTTTAGATGGAGTCTCGCTCTGTCACCAGGCTAGAGTGCAGTGGCACAATCTTGGCACACTGCAACCTCTGCCTCCTGGGTTCAAACGACTCTCCTGCCTCACCCATCCAAGTAGCTGGGACTACAGGTGCACACTACCATGCCCAGCTAATTTTTGTATTTTTAGTGGAGACAAGGTTTCACCATGTTGGCCAGGATGGCCTCAATCTCTTGACCTCATGATCCACCTGCCTCAGCCTCCCAAAGTGCTGCGATTACAGGTGTGAGCCACCACGCCTGAGTCTCCCTCTGTCGCCCAGGAGTGCAATGACGCCATCTCAGCTCACTGCAACCTCCGCCTCCCAGGCTCAAGCAATTCTCCTTCCTCAGCCCCCCGAGTAGCTGGGATTACAGATGCCCACCACCACGCCTGGCTAATTTTTGTATTTTTAGTAGAGACGGAGTTTTGCCATGTTGGCCAGGCTCGTCTCAAACTCCTGACCTTAAGCAATCCTCCCATCTTGGCCTCCCAAAGTGCTGGGATTACAGGAGTGAGCCACCACGCCCAGTGAAAGATGATGTCTTCTCAGGAGGATGTCACATTATATAAGGAAAACAAGAAAAATTGATGTAAAGCCTTACACTATTTCCAACAAGAAAAGTAAGCATATCAATTACAAAACTATTTAATTTATATCTAAAAGCTATATGCAAATTCCTGACTTAATTAGCCAAGCTCCTTTCAGTTACAGGGGACAAAAACCTAACTCAAACCAGCATAAAACAAAAAAGAACTCATTTCCTCACATGACTAAATTGGGTGTTGAATCAAGTTGCTCTAATAAATTCATCAGAACACTGTTTCTCCACATCTTAAATCTGTTTTCTTCTGTATCAGCTTTATTGTCAAATATGCCTTCCCGATGCAGAGGGTAGGAACGGCCATTAATAACTCAAAGAGTTTATCAGTTACTTTCTATCAGTTCAGTAACTCAGATGGAAAGGAAATGCCTCTTTCCCAGTAATTTTTGCTAAATTCTCAAAACTGACTTAGATTTGGCAAGCTTCAGTAATATGCTCACCTCTGAATCAAGTGATCCCTCCAAGGATGTCTAATAATAATTAGCAAAATTTGGATCACATGCCCACCCCTGGAGCCATGGTTAGTTTAGTGCTTTTGGGCATACTGACCAAGAATGAAGGATGGGTAGTTCCCCCAAAGAAGTAATCAGCAGACAAATAAATGTTTGTACTCCATAGACAAAATATGATCATGTATTTCTGAGTTATTTTGTATATTCACTTTTAATAAAATAATGTTTCATAGTTTAAATAAATTGCCTTATCTCTAGGGGCAAGTACTCTGTGTTCTAGCCAATGCCCTAAAGCCAAGGGAACTATGGCAACTCTTACTTTACTGGCAAAAACTATCAAGTATTTCCTGGCCCCAGACAATTCCATGTATTTCCGCCTTTCTTTATATTTGGATCTTATCAGCTTAAAATATCCTTTTGAGACACTCTATTTTAGTGGAGTGAAGAGCAGAGTTACATACAGGTAACTACAGATAGGTTACTACAGGTATTTTGAAAATCTGCATAATAGCAGGAAATAAGAGTCCTGGGATAAAGCCCAGTAAGCAAAAAACTAGATAGATAATATAAGTCTAAAAATCCTGGAAGTCAATAAAGTCAGGAAAGTAAAACTAGAAATTCAGGGCCCGGGATCCAGGAATTCAGAGGTTTAACAAGGACCAGTATAGGAAGCAGAAAACTGTGGCTCTTAGGAAGAGGATATTCTTCGCAGTCTTTTAAAATTGCTGTTGAATAGTGAATATTCAAAGACAAGGTCTCACCAACTAGAAGTATGTTTCCATTCAGAAGTATGAATAGAGTCCCCATGTGCCTTTTGATCCTATTTGAAGAAAAAGAACTAGGGCTTTGCAAGCTTCAAATAGCTGAGACAAGGTGGCCTAAACAAGTCAATCCTAATCATCATGCCTCAAATTTTTAAAAAATTCCCCTTTTAACGCATTTCTATTTCCAGTACATAGAAAGATATGGCTGGAGGCCACATTGATTGTTACTGCCCTAAATCACAGGAATGTGTAGCATGGCCAAGGTTACTGGCAGACCCCCAGTTGGTTCAATCACAGGTCTTCTCAGTAATCACCCTTTCTAGGAGGTCATGTGACTTGGGAGTGGGTCACAGTTAAACTCTAGCACTAAATATTGTTGCCTCTTATATCAGAAATTGAGTGTAGGGGAAATAAGTAAAGAAATAGAATTAAAAAGTAAGAATTCTATTTAAACCTCTAACTGTCTTAAATAAAGGCCTAGGATAGCTGTACAAGTACTACTAATGATGACGAGTTAATGGCAATACCAACTGATATGGTTTGGCTGTGCCCCCACCCAAATCTCATCTTGAATTATGGCTCCCATAATTTCCATATGTTGTGGGAGGGATGCAGTGGGAGATAACTGAATCATGGGGGCAGTTTCCCCCATGCTGTTCTGATGGCAATGAATAAGTCTCATGAGATCTGACGGTTTTATAAGGGCTTTCCACTTTCACTTGGTTTTCATTCTTTCTTGCCTGCCACCATGTAAGATGTGCCTTTCACCTTCCGCCATGATTGTGAGGCCTCCTCAGGAACGTGGAACTGTGTGAGTCCATTAAACCTCTTTTTCTTTATAAATTACCCAGTCTTGGGTATGTCTTTATCAGCAGTGTGAGAAAAGACTAATACACCAATTTAAGGTCATTTATTAATTTTATAAACTTTTGCTGAGCATCTATAATGTTCCAGGTACTGTGCTAAGTGCTAACATAATGTACATACATACAAACTGGCAAATGATATCATCAGTGTTATTCATAAAAGCATGAAAAATATAATAACTACAAAGGAACATAGGAGAATCCTTGCCAACATTTGAGCCAAGTATAAGGACAAGTAGGTATTTGTCCACTTGGAAGAAATAAGAGATAAGCACTGCTGGCGGAAGAAACAGCACTCATAAAGGCACACAAGGCATAACATATTTGGTAAATAAATAGAGTTCAGTGTTACTGGAGCACAAGTGGGAGGTGACAGGTGAGCTGTAGAAGCTGATAAATCCAGATTGCAAGGAGCAGTGCATATCAAATTATGGTTGTTTGAATTTTGCACTTGCAGTGAGCCAGGAGGTTTTCTTCTTAACACAAGTGAAGTAAGATTATGTTTTTGAGTAATATAACAGTTTCAACAGTGTGGAGAAAGCCCAGGGTGGATAGAGGGTAGGAATGAGGCAATCAATCACACAAGAAATAATGAAATGGTGGAACAGAGAGAAACTCAATTAGAAAGATAGAATCGGTGGGATTTGGTAACCAATTGAGAATAATGGTAGAAAGAACAGAAATAACTGATAATTTATCCAAGACTTCTGACTTTGAAAAGTAAGAAAACAAAGGGAAATAAGTAACCAGGCTTAAGGTCATAGAAGGTAGATCTCTGTGTCTAAGGCAGGTCCCCATCCACCGAATCCATGCGCCCCTTCTGCCTCAGCATGCCGGTAGACTGCATTTCCCAAATCCCTCTAGTTAGCTCAGTCCTAAAACAAGCAGAATTTTGAACTATCTCTCAGATTTTAAGACAGTTGAATAGGCATTTTGACTTAGAAATTTGAAGCTCAAGAGAAATGTCAGGTTTGCAGATGGGATTGAGGACTAAACGTATGATTGGAACTATGAGAATGAGTGGAGAACTCCTGCTAGCCCACCACACCAGACCAATCCATTGTAAGGCACCAAATGTTTATTTGATGATATTATTCCCATAAGATTTATACATAAGATTAAGGAACATTGAAAATATAACTGGATACATGACACTGAAAAAACAACAGGCCAGGTGTGGTGGCATATGCCTGTGATCCAAGAATTTTGGGAGGTGAAGGCGGGCGGATTGCTTGACCACAGGAGTTCAAGATCAGCTGGGCAACATGAGGAGACCCCATCTCTACAAAATAATAATAATAATTCAAAAATTAGCCTGGTGTGGTCATGTGCACCTGTACTCCCAGTTACTCGGGAAGCTGAGGTGGAAGGATAGATTGAGCCCAGGAGGTCAAGGCTGCAGTGAGCTGTGACAGTGAAATGCTGTCTCAAAAAAAAAAAAAAGGAAAAAAAAACAGCAAGAAAAATGAAACACTGTCATTTCTCTATCATCTGTGATCAGATGCAGGCAATGTAAAACGCAAGATGGAAGTAGCTAATGTTGCTTTATTCCAATCTATGATCACATAGCACATATGTACAGCTTATTTTCTTTATTATAATGACCTACTAAATAAAAGCTCAAATACTATCATAGTTATTTCTTTATACTCTACAACTCTGCAAAAAGAGTTTGAAGCAACCTAAACACTACATTCTGCAACTTATGAAAATCTTACCCAACTGTTGAAGAACTATATTTGTACCTATATAAAAACATGTAAGTAAACAGTGCATACAAATAGTACTTTTATATTTTAAATGTTTGGAATATGCATTAATCTACTTTCTTATTCCTCTGAGACTTGTGAACAGAATAAGAGAAAATGAAAAATATATATGCTGAAATGGAACTTCTGGGAAAAAAATGTGACATTCTACTAACATTTAAAAATGTTTCCTTTAATTCCTAGCAGGTTATTTTAGTCAAACTTTAAAGGTTAAATAAGTTTGTGCCCAAACAGCTTTATTTTGCATTATTACTTTATGAACTAAAAATGCCCCTACCTAAAAAAGTCCTCTTAACAGCAGAATAATACTAACCCCACACCAGAAATCATTCCATGAACATCATAAAAATATAGGGAGAAAAGAAATTACTGATACGTTAGTCATCCTTTGCTTCATTCTTTATTTGACTATTTCCCATTTAAGTACTGACCAAAGTTGCCTTCACTTAGTTTCAGAGAGCCTGCAGGCAAAAAATTATAGAGGTGTCTGAATTATTTATTTTAAAACTTTGAAGGTGTGTGAGGCATCTCCTATATTTTATAGACTTTGAATGGATCAGTGTCAACTACTAGAAATGTAGACTCAATGATCCTATAAGCCCAAATGGCCATTCTGTACCCAAATGAAAAATGTCACGTGAGCTCTTTGGCCTTGAAGAATCTAACCCAGAACTGGCTAATTTATGGAGATTACATGCTTTAGTCACCAATAAATCTTACAGCCATAATCTGTGAAGAAACTGATTTTATTTATATTAAGTTATGGAAGTCAGTGATGACTGTGAGGTGAGCTGCTTAGAAAGTAGTCTGTAAATCCAAATCTATTAGATAAGCCTTTTAAGAACATTTTTCTCTTAGCAACAGAAGGAATGGTACTTCAGTTTAGATTTTATTTCCTTATGGAACATATTCTAGTGGTAAAAATCACTTTGAATATTTTGTGACTCTGAAATGCAATAATTAAAACATAATCTGTTCCTTAGGAACTCTAAATTTTTCTAAATTTGAGATACACAACTGGGATGTCTCAAACTAAATTTAGATTACCTAAAGAGTAAATCCAAATCTTTTTGGAAAATTGATGCATGCACCCACTATATCTGTACGACATGAGAGCATAACCTAAATATAATACCTAGATGCAGATTCAACAAACCACTTATATCACAAAATTTAAGGCACATCTAAATCATACATTTAAAAAGTCTTAACTTCTTTGAAAGTACAATTTGATTCATCTTTTTCAATTTTGGAGTTTTCTAGTTCAAGATGGCAGACTGTGTACATATTCACTGTCCCTTTTTCATAAAATCACATTAAAAGAACAGAAATATGAACAGGAGGGACTAGATGTTAAATAGCACTGAGACTGGAAAGGGGAGCCATCAGTAGACCAGAGGATTTTAGCAATTTTGCAGCAAAAACTGGATGAGATAGAACATGCTGAAAAGCCATAGGAAAAGACTGCAGGAGAGGCAAAAGCTATTTTAATGGCAGAGTACCAGGGAGGTACCAAATTTGGAGTGAAAAAGAATAGGGAACAGCATAACACTGTGGGGCTGTAATTAGGGAAATAAATTTAAAGGACTTTGCATGGACCAGCCAATCAGTGACCTCTTCCCTCAAGCCCTTCTCCTTCTTCTCAGATGGAGTACCAGGCAGTAGCATTTACCACTGGATAAGGCCATGAAAATCCTATTTTTTTTTAATTCCTAGGGTTTCAGTAACTTTTAAACCCAAAAGGATAAAAATACCAATTTATTCAAGCCAAAGTTGTAGACCTAGGTTTTCAACAGTTAACACTTGGGGGGAACATAATACTTGATTCCACAATCTAAGCATTCATACTGAAGTTATTGATCACTTAGTTGAACTCCTTTTCCTCACAATGTTGGATGTTTTCCATCTCAAAACCTTTACACATAGTCATTCATATTAATTTTAGTTATGAGATATTTTTCCTTTCTCAGAAATAAGGTGTTCTTTATGAATCAAATAGCCAGCTATATCTGACCAATTTTCCTATAATTATGATCTATTGATTTGGCCTATTGGTGCAATTAAAAATAACTATTTCTCTTCAGTATTTTATTATAAATAGTAGAGGTTATAAAAATTAGGAGTTTTGTCTTTCAGAGACAAAAAATAAATTCTACTTATATCATCATTTCTAAGACACTCCATTTTATTTTTCACAGTAACATGCTTGAAATCCAGGTACATCTTAATGATGAATGGTATCGTGTAGTCTCAGTCAGTCAGGAGCTGGTGGGACACAGTGTTTGCCACTGCTTGCTCATGAACTGACTTGGTTGTTATCCAAGGGGCATGTTATCCAAGGGGCAAGCTCTCAACATTTCAGACGGCAAACTATTCAAGAATAGTTCCAGGAAGGATTATGAGACCCTGTGGTTGACTGAAAACTTCCTATTGATACCTGCTGTCAAGAACACGAAAACAAGGTGTCATTATCAAAACCTGCTGAAGAGATATCAGTGGCTTAGAAGCAAATCTCTGAGATAATTAGTGCAGCACACTCCTAGAAAGGCTGCATCACCAATGTTCTTAATAGTAAAAAGGGCCAAATTGTATAGAAAATCATAGATGCTGATGACTTTGAGTCAAGTGGTTCAGAAGACTTAGACTCAGAATGGGAAGAAGTTTTAATTATATCTTAATTTATTTTGCTTACATTTTCCTTTTTATGCATGCACAAAAATAATGTTTTGTGTCTAACCAAATCTAAATATTCTGAGCTATAAAAAATGTGCTAGGGTATAACTGGCAGTGAATTTTTTTCTTGGTGGTATGAAAAATAATAATACATCTTTTTTTTTTCTTTTTTGAGATGGAGTCTCGCACTGTCACCCAGGCTGGAGTGCAGTGGTGCAATCTTGGCTCACTGCAACCTCCGCCTCCCGGGTTCAAGCAATTCTTTTGCCTCAGCCTCCCCAGTAGCTGGGACTACAGGCATGCACCACCATGCCCGCCTATTTTTTTTTTTTTTTTTTTTTGTATTTTTAGTAGAGACGGGGTTTCACCATATTGGCCAGGCTACTCTCAAACTCTTGACCTCATGATCCCCCTGCCTTGGCCTCCCAAAGTGCTGGGATTACAGGCCTGAGCCACCATGCCCGGCCGAAAAATAACAGTACATCTTATACCCAAATGTATCCTAGATTTCATGAGGTACAGTTGCTTTGTTTTCAAAAAAAATTTAGTGGATTTATCATTCTTGGAATGAAATGTTGGACACTCTTTTAATTGTGTTAATGTTTGTTGGACATCTGTAGCTACTGAACTGAGTTCCTTGTCTACCTACTTAGTTATTCTAATCTCCCCTAAATTCTTCATTATATTCCTGCTGTAGTTCCATTTTTTTCCCCAGAATTGTATGGTTCACTCACTAGTTTTTATTCCCTCTTTCCTGATTACAGATCAAAACAAGTACCTATAATGTTGTATAAACAGGCATGTACTTAACAGAAGAAACAAAACATTCATAATTTCCTGCCTATTAAAATCAGTAAAATTAAGCATAATCTTACTAGGTTTACCCTTCTGTTATATTACAACTGATTTTACATTAATTTACCTAATCTTTCATTCCTAAATATGAATGAACAAGCTAAAACTCTGCTATTTCAGGAAAACCAATACCAAAAAAGAGAAGGATAAAGTTGAACAGGGAAAAATGACCCCAGGAGAACAGCAGTAACTTAGAAAAGAGGATACATAACAAAAATGGTAAATTGATATTATCAGAGGATTTCAGGGGCTATTGTATCCATAAAGGAAGAATAAGCTACTGTGGGGGAAAGAAGCAATCCAAGAACAAATTTTTTAAAAAAATCCTTGTAAATTAAAAAATAAAATTAATTTGTATTTTGAAAAGAACAAAAATATTAATCAAAAAAGAAATTGAATAAAAGAGTTAAGTAATCAATAACATTGATAAATGAATGAAGGAGTTAAGTAATAGATTACACTGATACATAAAGGAATGATATGGAAGAAAAACTCAGAGAAAGTTCTTGAATATAGAACAAAAAAGCAAAGATTAAAAATGTGAGCAAAAAGTTGAGATACAGAGAAGAAAAGCATAAATTCCTATGTCTATCATATAAGAACCCAAAAGAAAAAAGCAGAAACTCATAAGATAAAGGAACTCAAAAGAGAGAACACCAATCAAACAAACGGACAAAATAAGATAAAGATAATCTCAAGAAAATATATGAGCTGAAGAAAGAAAACAATCTTCAGTCCGATAAAACCTGGCAGGCTGAAATTTTAAATGTTTAAATAAATAAAATGTAAAAACCTTATTCAAGAATATGTTAAACAAATTACAAAACTTTAGGAAAAATATTTATAGTGTTTCAGAGAAAAAGACAAAAAAAATACCTAAAATAAAACCAATATTGGAGCTTCATTGTATTACTTTTTGATTCTGAATGCTTTTAAGATTCTGAGGGGGAAAAAAATGAAATAATTATTTTAAGATTCTGAGGGGAAAAATGTTTTGAACTTAAAATTCTTTTTTTATCTTTTATTTTAAGTTCAGGGGTACATGTGCAGGTTTGTAATATAGGTAAGCTTGTGTCATGGGGGTTTGTCGTACAGGTAATTTCATCACCCAGGTATTAAGCCTAGTACCCATTAGTTGTTTTTCCTGATCTTTGCCCTCCTCCCGTCCTCCACCCTCCAATAGGCCCCATTGTGTGTTGTTCCCCTATATGTGTCCATGTATTCTCATCATTTAGCTCCCACTTATAAGTGAGAACATGCCGTATTTGCTTTTCCATTCCTGCGTTAGTTTGCTAAGGATAATGGCCTCCAGCTCCATCCATGTTCCTGCAGAGGACATGATCTCTGAACCTAAAGTTCTTTACATCACTAATTAAGCAACTATAAAAATAAAGTGAAGGAATTTTCAGACATGCAAAGAGTCAAAAAGTTAACTTCACTTGAACCTCTTTAAAGAAACTACTTAAAAGATTGTGGCAAACACCACAAGATACTGATCCACTATCCATTCTCTCCTCTTCTTTCTTAATGGGAATCTTATTGTATTGAAGATGTCAATGTTGTAGCTAAAATGATTCACACTCATGTATATTTGGAGGGACAATGACATGTAAACAGAAGCCATTAGGTGAGGCTTAAAAGGAAGCTTTTTAAAAGCAGCTAGCTAAATTGTAAAGAACATTTTTGTCCTTCTCCTTTTCTTTCTTCTCTCTGCTTAGAAGGTAGAGTTTGCAGATTCGGCAGACATCTTGGAGAGAAGGAGACCTTGGCAGCAAAAGCCATGCCCTAAGAATGATGAAGTATAAAGATAGAAGTTACTTATGTTCTGGAGTGTAATCGAGCCACCCTATCATCACTGAATTGCCTACATCCAATATTCCTGGTGTAACTATAAAATACATAGATAAAAGGAATGTATGCAATGTATATGTATCGTTTAGTGACTAAGAATAAAATGAAAATTCATTCACCTACCACCCAACTTAAGAATTCAAATATTACCATCATCTGCACATACCACTGCATCTATGATATGCCCTGATCACACCCTTCTTTCTCAGAACTGTTCACTATCCTCTATTTATGTCAAGTGTTTCCTGGCTTTGTATCTATAGTTTTATCACATATCCATGTATCTTTAAAATATATTATTTCAGGTTTGCCCATTTTTTTATATCACATAGTAAATGTTCTCCTGTGACTTCCTTTCTTTAATCAACATATTTTTGAGATTCATTCATGCTGATACATGCAGGCTACAGATAATTTGTTTTTCACTGCATTAGAGTATTCCATTACAGGAATAGACTCCAATTTATGTATGCATTCTACTCTAATAGAGGGTGGGTTGTGTCTTGTTGTTTTGTTGTTGTCATCATTGTTGTTGCTACTGTGGCTGTTTGACTATTACAGATGACAGTGTTCTGAATATTCCTGTACATTTCTCCTCATGCTTATGTGTAAACTCTGCTCCATGACTGCATGGTGTATACCTACAGGTGGAATTTCTGAGTCATAAGATATGCACATACTCACTTTTATTAGTAATGCTCTTTTCTAAAGTGATTTGCTAATTTATATGCACTTCAGCACTGTATGAAAGTTCTTAGAACTACACATGCGCTTCAAAACAATATTTTTCAACTTTAATGTTTTGCTTATATAGAGTTGTAAAATGGCATCTCATCCTGATTTTACTTTGACTTTCTTTGATTTTAATGAGATTGTAATGTATCCCATAGTTTTGCCATTTAATTATCTTTTTGTCCCTGTGAAATACCTATATGTCTTGTCAATGTTTCTATTTGATTATCTTTTTCTTTTTGATTCTCATATATTCTAAAAACTAACTTTGTCCGTTACTGATGTTTCAAATACCTTCTTACAATTTGTGGCTTATCTTCTGGCTGTCTATCAAGTGTTTTGATGAGGAAAGAATTTCATTTAATATAGTTGATTAGCTATAGCAATTATTTTACTTATAGGTTGTTCATGTCTTGATTTCAAAAACTATTTTCTGTGCTGACTTTGCTTCAATGTTTTGATTTTTATTTTTTCTTTTTTTTTTTTTTTTTTGGAAACAGAGTCTCGCTCTGTTTCCCAGGCTGGAGTGCAGTGGCGCGATTTTGGCTCACTGCAAACTCCGCCTCCTGCGTTCAAGTGATTGTCCCGCCTCAGCCTCCCAAGAAGCTGGGATTAGAGGCACGCACCATTATGCGCAGCTAATTTTTGTATTTTTAGTAGAGACGGGGTTTCACCATGTTGGCCAGGCTGATCTCAAACCTATGTGTCTTGTCAGTGTTTCTATTTGATAATCTTTTTCTTTTTGATTCTCATATATTCTGAAAACTAGTGATCCACCCGCCTCAGCCTCCCAAAGTGCTGGGATTACAGGCATGAGCCACCGCACCTGGCCTTATTCCTTTCTAGCTAAAAACTGGTTTTTGTCTGTGAGGTGATGTGGGAATAAAAGGTTTTTGGTTTTTTTTTTTCTGTATTGATAACCAATCATAGAGGCACCATTTATTAAAGAGTCTATCTTTTCCAACTAATAGGCAATGCCTATCCTGTTATTAATCAAATTTCCATTTAAGCATGCATCTTTCTGTCATTGTTATTCTGTTCCTGTTGATCTGCCTATAACTCTGCCTTTACTACATTTTAATTACTATGCATTTATAATAAGTTTTGGAATGTGGCAAAAACAAAAAGTCTCCCTTTTACTACCTCACTGTGGCTATTCTTCTGGCATGCTTTGGCTGATTTTATCCTCTTGCTCCTTTGTAAACATATTACAATAGATTGTTTTAAGTTCCTAAGAGAAAAGAAATTTGGAATTTTATTGGAACTGATTGAATCTGAAAATTATTTTGAGGAGAATTGACAATTTCACAACTGTTTTCTACGTATAACTATAAGATCACTCTGCATTTATTTATTCTCATATCTGTCAATAAAATGTATAATTTTCTTCCCAAAGAGCTTATAAATTGTTGGCAATATTTTTCTAGATACTTTATATTTTTACTGCTATTGTAAATGGTCTTTTTAAAATTATATATTCCAAATGGTTATTGTGCAAAATCAATACATCTACCAACTTAATTTAAATAATGCATAGCATCTTACAGCAAAGTTCTAGTTATTCTGTTTCAAGGGTAAGAAGTCAGTATATACTAAAGGGACTTGCTGAACTGAATAATATTCAGATAAAGAACCTTTAACAGCCAGGCAATGGTGGTTCATGCCTGTAATCCCAGCAGTTTGAGAGGCCGAGGCAGGTGGATCACCTGAGATCAAGAGTTCGAGACTAGCCTGGCCAACATGGCGAAACCTTGTCTACTAAAAATACAAAAATAAATTAGCTGGGCATGGTGGTGCGCACCGGTAGTCCCAGCTACTCGGGGAGGCTGAGGCAGGAGAATCGCCTGAACCCAGGAGGTGGAGGTTGCAATGAGCCAAGACCATGCCACTGCACTCCAGCCTGGGCGATAGAAGGAGACTCCATCTCAAAAAAACAAAACAAAACAAAACAAACAAAAACCTTTAACTGGATGAAGTAACTTTAAAATTTTTTTTCACATTTAATTTAACCAAAAAAAAAAAAAAACCTCTTTGCTATTTAGAAGACAAACATAACAAAATATACCTCACAATTGTTCTAAAACACTGTACCTGCCCATTCATCATATAATATTTCCCAGAATGGGGGCCTTGTGGTAGTCACAGAGAAACACCATGTTATCTCTTAACTGGTTTCCATAGCACATAGTACAGCACATTTACAAACTCTGGCCCCTCAGTCAAGTTTTGAGGTCTTTGGAGGTGGGGCTAGTTTATCTGATCAAGAGCTTTTACTGTTCGTCTTTATCCTCTGTCAGTTCAGAACTGGTTCATTATGACTTTTACTACTCTTCCCTTAACTGCAATTAGAGAGACTTAGCCTGGATCTAACCTGACAACTCTCAGTCAGAGTTGTCTCATGCTGGGCTCAAATGTCTGGCCTTTTGAAGACCTTCCTCCAAAAGTCCTTATATATGCATTGTCTGTAAGGGTATGACTTAAGCAAGTCAGCTCTCTGAAGCTAAAGTATCTCCAAAAGGGATGATCTGAAGGTCGTATGCCAACAACACTCCTAGCACTGAGACCACAGTCCTTGAAAGACTACCTGAGTAGTGCACTCTCGTGAACACCACACCGTGCCTGCCATGTGCATACCCTTGCCTGAGTGGTCACCAAGGAGCAGGTGTCTGTAGAGGGTAGGGATGGAGTTTGAACATAGAGAAAGATTGTTCACACATATGCATTTCAGGCATTCGGCCATTGGTAGTAAAAGAAAAGAGGCCTTGGGCCAGGGACAGGGTAAGAGCTGGCTCTTCCTATACAGCTATGTTTGTTCACAGAACTTCAACAAGTTTGAGAATCCTAAATTTACACTTTATCTTCCAAGTGTAATTGTCAAGGCATAAGTACAGAATGCATTTTTAACTTGATTAATAACTTTTAAATATTTAGAAATGTTGTATATGGTCCTTTGTTTAAACTCTTGCCTCTGGTCCTGTAAATGTTAGGAGTGTGCTTGCGTTCTAGGGTGTGCTTTTGCTATTCTCCCAGCCTGCCCTTTGTGTCCCCTTCTCCTCCTCCTCCTCCTTGATGAACTTTAGAAATAGCTGAAAAAAAAAAGCGTCTTATGCCTGAAGAAACTTACAAAGAAGGGTTTCACATAGAATAGCTCCAGCATGAGAGTGATATTTGTCTACATTTCTAGAGTCTGTATTTACCCTCTGTAGTGTGCATCCTATGCTAAAATATCCAACCACAGTCCATAAACAGACACACTGCAGCTAGACCAATTGCTTTTACATTTTTAAATGTAAAATACACAATGCCAATATCCTGCCCAAAACCCTCCAATGGCTCCCGATTATACAGAATAAATCAAAAGTCCTTCTTCCCATGATCTCTAAACCCTACTTGATGTATTCCCTGGCCACATTTCTAGTCTCTTACTTGAAGTCCTATTACTCTCCCCTATAGTCTGTGCATTCTAGGAGGCTTGCCTTTTTGCAGTTCTCCAAAATCACTGCTTCTGCCACAGGACCTTTGCACCCGTCATTCCCTCTGCCTGGAGTGCTTTTCCTTCTGATGCCTCACTTCGTGGTTTCATTCTAGTTTCTATTGAAATGTGTATTTCTCTTAAAGGCCTTCCCTGACATCCTATCCAAAATACATCCTTTTATGCATTATATATTTATAGAACTTATCACTACTTCACCTTATATTACATATTTGTTCTTGTTGATTGCCAGTATGCCCTATTAAAATGTAAGCTCTATGAGGACAAGTACTTTGTTTAGCTCATGTTTGCATCTCCAAAACCTAGAACGTGCCTTCATATAGTAAATGCTCAGTAAATATTTATTGAATGTACATTTCGCCTCTCTTTCTTAATCACAGACATTGCCAGAGGGACATAGGAACAGTAAGATGTGGATAACCCTTTCTTGTCTGCATAAATTATCATGGGAATATCCCCAGCTTTGGGAATCAGAACCCCAGAGGCATTCAGACAATCCCAACCTATGACTGAGGGCTCAAATATCTTGATATCACAAGTTCCTCTTGTTGGAGAATAAAAAAAATCTATTTCTGTTGGTTTTCATAAAATTCCATTTGTATAAGATAAAAATAATTAGCTTCTGGACTCTTGGGGTTGAGAGGATAAAGAAACACTTTAAAAAGTACTGCTTGGAGTGGAATTGAAAATGGGCCTAGGACCAGGGTCAGAAAATTACTTGATATTTGGTAGCATTCTATATTTTCTTAATTATTTTATCTATGTGCATAAATCATTTTTAAATTTTAAAAGGAGAGATGGTTTACAATAAGATGAAATATTTTAAATATATTCTGAAAAATAATACATATTAAATTTGTTAAAATCTACTTTTTCCCCTCTGTTTCCCCTTACAAGTAAGGTAGCATCTTCATATTTTTAACAAAAGGACACTAACTCTTTTAAAACACCAAGATTCATTTTTGTTCACTAAGTTTCCCAAGGAAGTCAGAGACTCCTTGTTATATATCCTTCTTTCTTCTCATTCCAAGATCAAATAGTACATATTTACGTAGTTATTCTACTTTTATACTCTGCCTTTGCAGATTATCTAATCAGAAAATGCAAACATAATCTTCAGGATTAATTAGAAAAAAAAAATTTAAACCAGTAATGTATTCCAAGCACTTTGCATTTGATACCATGGAACAAAAGACTACAATATTTACCATTGATGAAAGACACGAGGTAATTGAACCCAAAAGAAAACAGTGAGTTAATAATTATAAAAATAATTATTTCTTCATGTGTGAGATTACTTATCCTAATATGTCTAATAAATTTAATTCTTAAAAACACATCCCATTTTTGCAAAAAATAGGAAATATATATGTATATATGTGTATATATATGTGTACGTGTGTATATATGTGTTCATGTGTATGTATGCATGTATTTGTATGTAAATGAAGAGAAAAGGGATAGAAGACATATTCATAAAATTGCTATGTTACCTCTCAAGAGGGAAATGGAGGTGGTAGGAAGAAATAATAAAAGGAGATTTCCATAATTTGCTGACCATAGTTCTCTGTGGTTTGAATTTTTAACAATGAGATATATTTATGCTTTGTGTAACATATATATGTATTATGTACATATGTATATGTTATACATAATACGTATAAAATCAATGACTATGTTTTAGAGTAGTTAAAACTAAATTTGTCCACAAAAAATAAAATAAAATAAATTAAAAAATTAAAATGAAATCATTTTAGGGCATTGAGAACTTAGTATTTAAACAAATACCATGGAAAACAATCCGAAACATTTAAAAAAATGAAGCATTTTCAAATGAATTAACAAATTTTTAATTCTTCTGCCTTTATGTCTAGGTCTCTACATTCATATAGCTATACGTAAAGTGTCACATACCTTTATCCCGTTAAAGCAGTAAAAATAGTGAAACCAAATCTAATTTCTATAATCTTATGATATTGCAATTCTTAGTCTATACTAAGGAAATGTGGGGGGGAGGGTTAATTAAGTTACAACTTTACGCACTTCTGACATATTTGTAACATATTGACTTCTCAGGGGAAAAAAGTATCTTTTCTAATTATCTTATTTTATCTTTCTAAATGGTAGAAAACTTTAAGGGAAATGATAAAAGTACCGATTTGTTCCTACCTTCCAAATCCATGAACTATTTCCTGAAACCTTGCTGATGGGCTCTCATGCGGAACATTTCCCATCAGTAGCTAGAAATTACCTTTCGGAACCTCCAACGTACTTCAGAATCTCAGGATGAATAATTAATGTAACTGCACTAACAGACCTTTGTAATGAGCACATATTTTATAAGTAAATAACTAATGTCCAATACCAAATGAATATCAATGGAATAGAGATTTCTGGGAAGCAGGCTTGGTGTTTTGTGTGAAGCCTGAAACTGACACCGATAGTCTAATATCCACAAACTTCCACTTTTATTAGTTGGTTTTTAGACCCATTTACTGAGTGGGTCAGCTTAGTTCTCATATTGGCAAATGCATGTTGTTTGTGGCTCATGAAAGAGAATGGAATTAGCTATATCATGTAACCACAGAAAGCCACAAATAATGTTAACTGATCAGCTGGCCATAAATTTATTCTTTTTAACTGTTGAATTATGCATTCAATACTCTGCACCTGAAAGCAGTTTTCTTCTCCTTTCCGGTATTTGTGTATTTGTGTCAGTCTTCTCTACTTTGTGGATCATTCATAGAGGATTCATTTTTACATTTTTACATTCATTTTTACATTCATAGAGGATACTACATGAATCACAAGCTTACAAATATATATACACATATCTATATAAAAAAAATTGTACAGCCTCACATGCCTGCATGACTGAGACATTTTTTCATTTAATTTAATATTTTTTAAAAGCCAGATTTCGTAGATTCTAATTTAAAGATCTTATGTTGCATAAAAGTAAATAGCTAAAGAAGTACTTATAGAATTGACCACTTTCTCTGGTAACCACCAAGGCAACAATACTTTCTGCATTACTGTTTTTACAAGATTAGTTTTACTGACCATCTCTAGATTGTTTTCAAGTGAAACTATTTCAAGTATTCATGGGTGTTAATTTTTTCCCTTAGGAAATCCAAATTATGTCTCATTTTCTATTTGCTTTGAGAGTCTCAAGTGAAGAGAAGGAACTCTGACTTTGTTACGATATTCTGTAACAGTTTTACAGAAAATATCCGTGAAGTGTGTTGGCCTAAGGCAAAGGAAGGCTATTAGTGAATGTAAAGAATCTAGCAGAAGGGCTAAAGAAACTGGAAGTAGTGAGGTCAGAGGGGTCTGAGCTCAGCTCTGCACAGCTGCTGAGAGAGCAGGGAGAGCTAACCTGACTTCCCTGCACCACAGTTTATTCGTGTGTAAATGGTAATAAGGATGTCTCTCTCTTGAAGCTGTTATTCAAATTAAATTAGAGTATTTAAAGTACATGACACATAGTAAAGAATCAATAAACATTAGTTCCCTTCACATCCTCTCTCCTTCCCTTGTCCAGTTAAAAATATCACATCTGAAACTTCGGAATACTGAAAAAAAATAGACAAATGAAATCGCATCAAATTAAAAAGCTTCTGCATGGCAAAAGAAGTGGCCAACAGAAGAAGAGACAATCTACAGAATTTGACAAAATATTTGCAAATCATGCATCTGATAAGGAGCTAATATACAAAAAATATAACGAACTCAAATAACTCAATAGCAAGAAAACAAATAACCTGATTTTTAGAATGGGAAAAAAAAAAAACCTGAGCAGCCCTTTCTCTAAAGACATCCAAACAGTCAACAAGTATATGAAAACATTCAACACATCACTAATCATCAGGGAAATGTGAATAAAAACTACAATGAGCTATCACCTTACACCAGGATGGATATTATAAAAAAGACAAAAGATAAGTGTTGACAAGTATGTAGAGAAAAGGGAATATTTGTACACTTTGTGGGAGTGTAAATTAGTATATCCATTATGGAAAACAGTATGGGGTTTCCATAAAAATTTTAAAAAAATAGCATGTGATCAAAGAGTTCTACCTCTGGGTATTTATCCAAAAGAATTGAAATCAGGATCTGGAATAGATATTTGCACTCCTGAGCTCGTTGCAGCATTATTCACAATAATCAAGATATAGAATCAACTTAATCAACAGATGAATGGATAACAAAAATGTGGTACATGTATACAACGGACTACTATTCAGCCTTAAAAAAGAAAAACCTGTCATTTGCAACAACATGGATGAACCTGGAAGCCATTAAGCTAAGTGAAATACAACAGACACAGAAAGAAAAATATCACATGATCTCACTTATATGTGGAATCTAAAAGAGTTGAACTCATAGCAGCAAATAGTAGAATGATGATTGCTAGGGGATGGGGGCTGTAGCAGGGAGTCATTGGTCAAAGGACACAAAACTTCAGTTAGAAAGGAGGAATAAGTTCAAGACATCTACTGTAAAATGTGGTGATACGTTAATAATAGTGAATTCTATTGCGTGAGATCTGAATATTAAGGCAACCATGTAGTTGTCTCCCTGATTCTCCTCTGTCTATACTTTCCCCTCATGGCATTTACCACAACTGTAATTTATTACTCTTATAACTATCTGTTTAACACATGGTGCCTCCACTAAGCTGTGACTTCACAAGGACCATGACCATTTCTGTCTTCCATCATTGCATCCCCAGAACCTAGCACAGGAACTATTGCACAGGAAGTGCTTAAAGAATGCTCATTGAATGGATGAAGATGCAAGCCTTTTTGTCTAAAAGCCCTAAGATCGACTACCTTTTACTTGAATCACGGATAGTCATTACTGGTACATTTCACCATGAAATACACAATTAAACACAATAATTAAACTTCAAGAAAAAAACAACATGAGTTTTTACCAATACATAATCAAAATAAAGTTCAATATTTCCATGTGTTCCAGATAGAATGCCTTCAAATGGTTTATTGCATCAAATAACATTGTTGGTCACTTTCAAAAGGTATACTGATTCTACTGCAATTATTCTACAGCTACTCGTGTGTGTAGGTTTTGCTGAAAAGATCAATTGGTAACGATCTTTCTATGGAAGAACATAAACATCATTCTTTGATTTGTTGCTAGAGCTGTTATTTGCAGAGCCTAAGGCTGCTTAAGTCTTTACTTTAAACTCAAGGTTTACCTGAAACCTTTACGAAAGGAGAGGGAAAACATTTACGATTGTTCCATTCAGTGAGTTGTCTGTTACTGACATTACTTTTATTAAACCAATTTTAATCTATTAAAAATAGTTTCAAAAACTATGATTGGGATTCTCTCAAAAAAATCGAATAAGTAAAATATTGATTACCACAGAGACCATAGCAAATGTGCATTTTATATTTAATGCAATTTAAGTGAAAACTCTAAAATTGTAAGGGAAACCTGTCCATTTTGCAGAGTTGGAAAAAGAATAAACTGCTTGAAAAACTTTGATACATGTAAAGAAATTACGTGGAGAGATGTTTGTTAGAATAGCAATGGTGAAAACTGCTAAGTAAAGGGAAATCACAGTAGTTAGACTTACCAGAACCAGAAAATTAATTTAATATTAATGTTCACTTACAGGTTTAATTTTAAACATGCTTTTAAAGCTCTTATATAGTAGGTCTTTACAATGCATCAGACATTCTGCTAAGCATCTTAGATAACTTCTTAAAATTTAACTCCCAATTTCAAAAATGATCCTACAATGTAAGAATAATGATGTTTATTCTATAAAGAAATTAGGCCCTGTTAACAAGCAAAATCACTAGGATCTTAAATTTCTTTCTTTTCAAAATTCTAATTATTAATTGCTACACTATATTGGCTGTACAACTTTATTAGTTAGACAATTCCAAAGTGAGAAGCATTTCATCAACAATTTTGAAAGCCCAAATTCAAAAACTTCTCCTTATAAGTCAAGTAAATCTGTAATTTAAAATCTGAACACAGAAAATCTAAGTAGCGTCAGCAAATATCTTTGTCACACTTGCCTTCTACAGTCCCTCTGGAGTAATTCAACAACCACTGCAAGCATACTGGCAGAGACTAGGGGATGTCTCTGAGATCCCTACTTCTATCCACATCTCCAAGGAGACCATGATCGAAACTCCTTTCTAAAAGGCAGATGACAGTCAAGGGAAAAATTACAAAGAAAAGGAACAGCTTCTCCTCCAAGGCAGAGATCTCAAATTTGTTGGCTTTTCTACAGAGTACAGTTAGCAAAAGTCAACAGAATCCATTCATCCACTGAACAGTGAGAGAAAATTCCTCCTAGGCACATGCTATGTGGAGTCCTTGGGCCAGCAGCACAGTCCCACTGGCCCCAGTTGTCCTAGAAGACAGCTAGCTGCTTGACAAAACTAAATTGCTCCCAGTCTCTGTGATGAGAGGACTAACTTTGGACCCTAAAAAATCTCAGACCAGAGAATCTTCTTCCCAACAAGTGAGAGAAGAGTGAGAGTTGGCCAAGTCTTTTTTTTTCCTGAGTTTATACATATATGTGTATATATATATATGTGTGTGTATATATATATGTGTGTGTATATATATATGTGTGTGTGTGTGTGTATATATATATAATTATACTTTAAGTTCTAGGTACATGTGCACAACTTATTACTAGCCTGAGAGAGTAGAAAGCGGTCATACAAATTGATAAATGAAAAAGAGCCAATACAAAAGTGGGCAATTTTAGGAAGCACATATTCCAACTATAAACAAACAAATGAAATGGTGTATAATCTCACTAATAGTCAGGGAAATTAAAATTTAAAAAACATGCGATGCAACCTGTCAAAATGGCAAAGTTAAAAATATTAATGCATGCTGCCAAGAATGTAGAAAAACTAGTACTTTCTATGCAATGGAGGCCATATAAAATGCTAAAAAGTTCTTAGAAAATAATCTAGTAATACCTATTAAAAGTGAAATTTCAAATATTCTTAAAAGCAGAAATTCCACTTTAGGAAACATATTGGACAACAATACGAGCATCAGAACATAGGAATATAGGTACAAGGATACTTTTGTGTTAAAAGAACACTGAAATCAGCTTGAATATCATCTATAGGAATACGATTAAACATGCTGTAGTACGTCCATTCCATGCAATATAAGCCAGCCACTAAAAGGAATGTTTTAACTTTATTAATCTGGAAGTCTATGAAAAAAGCAAAGTGATGACAATATGTAAAGTAAGATTTTCTTATTTAAAAACCTAAGTAAGTGTATACATGTTTGATACATTGGCATAGACATGAAGAAAGACGCAGAATATCACACATTGTACTATTAATGTAGTTGATTTCAGGGGAGATAGAAATAGACACATATGTGGAAATCATTATCTTTTCCTTTATATATCTCTAGATTTTTTATCTGGCACCAATGGGATATTATTTTGGAATTTTTTTAATTCAAAGAAAAAAGTATTAGATGAAATAACTATCAATATAACAACGATCTGACTTTATATGAATTTAAGTAATATTTAATTTCCAATGTTTCATATCCAAAATAACTAGATTAAAATGTATTAAATGGATTGCTATATTTCTATGATAAAAATGAAATATATCAATCATGTCCATATATGTATAATTTCTAGCCACACACTTTTTTGAATAAATGCTAAGGTTTATGCTATATTCTTTCAGAGTCATTTTTATCATCTCCACTTTTTAAAAAAGTTAAATAGTTAAATGGCAATAAAACAAAATAAATCAATTCTGAATCTAGAACTTGTGTTTGTACTCTCTAAAATCTATTGCTTTAACTTAATTTTCATGACCTGTAAGAGAAATAGCATTAAACATTAAAATGAAGTATTACTTTCACTTTCTTTTGTCCCAAAGGGTTTATTTTTCTCCTGAACACTATAAGAAAAAGTAGAGGGTTTCAATTGTTAGAAAGAATTGTTGGATCATTGTTAAGCTTTTAGAGATAATACTGTTTCTAGTTATTTTTAAGAAGGCTGAAATAGGAGAGCAGTCCTGGAGTATCAGGCCAGACACCAATTTGAACACCCTAATTAGAGAGAAACAATAAGCCCTGGATGAAATGCTTCCTCTGTGCTTTGAAGTGTTCAGGTTTCCTGGGTTAAGGAAACTTGCCATATCTGCAAACAAATGTATGGGAATCATATCCAGACACCTGTTGTACGTCTAGAAAAAAAAGAAAGAAATATTCAACATATCAGGGTCTTCATTCATTCTACCCTTCAACCATCTTCAATTTACTTGAAACCATTTTAAATGAAACCTGTCCATCTCATTCCCAGGAAATTAGTTTCAAAAAAATTGGTAGATGCTCTATAGAACAAATTATTTAATGTTTCATTTGTTTCTACTCCTGATTGTTTCTGATTACATATTAACTAAATGGCTGCTTCTTAAATTTTTGTTTTCTGATGATAACTTTCCCCATTCGATTGCCTCAGCACCTGTTTGGTCTGCTCTAACATTCTGATTCAAAAGCTGTACTCCTAAGTTAAAATACTCTCTACCCTATGCTCTCTATTTTAATTACCAGAATTTCCACATACTCTATGAGCTAGAAACCTTTGGATCATCATTGTCTTTCTTTCTTCCCCATCACCCACATTAAAACCCATTTATGCCTAGTATTCCATTATTGGAATGCTGAGCATGTGGGAGTTACTGCTCAAGGTCATCACCAAGGCCTGATCTCAAAATTCAAAAAATTGCAACCTCAGGCATAAATGGGTTAATGGATTACCATGTCCTGCATATCATTTGAATTGGTCTCTTTTATTTCTGTGTCCACTAATATTGCCTTGGTTTAGGTTATTATCACCTCTCACCCAAGTTAATGATGACTTTACTATTCTCCCTATTCGAGTTGCTTTTTATTATTGTTTATTTTCACTTCTGCCAAGTTTTCCATCTAAAATATTAATCTGATTCCATCTAAATGATATTTCAACACGTTTAAGACTCAATGGTCAGCCGGGCATAGTGGCTTACGCCTGTAATCCCAGCACTTTGGGAAGCCGAGGTGGGCAGATCACCTGAGGTCAGGAGTTCGAGACCAGCCTGACCAACATGGTAAAACCCCGTCTCTACTAAAAATACAAAAATTAGCCAGGTGTGCTGGTGGGCACCTGTAATCCCAGCTACTCGGGAGGCTGAGGCAGGAGAATTGCTTGAACCTGGTAGGTAGAGGTTGCAGTGGGTGGAGATCACACTATTCCACTCCAGCCTGGGCAACAAGAGCAAAACCCCATCTCAGGAAAAAAAAAAAAAACCTTCAGTTTTCATGTATATTCATTAGTTGATTCATTCATCAGTATTTTTAAGCATCCACTATTTGCCAACTACCTAAGTACATAAAGGTAAGAAACCATCTCTTTGCTAATTCACATGGCTCCCTGGGTTTTTTCATTAGCATCTCAGGCATACAAAGCAATAATATTCTTCTTTCCCAAGGCTGAAACTTAAAAACATAATAATATTCTTCTTTCCCAAGGCTGAAACTTAAAAACATTAAATTCAGTTATCTGCTTTTCTATTTTAAACCGAATTTTACTATGCTCTTTCTTATCCCTGCAAAATCATTTTAATATAGGACCTTCAGGTTAATGCCTAAGGAGCATACATTCTGTTTTAACTTAACTAACAATTATTACTAGAGATTGAAATGTGTGTTTCTGTGTGTGAGTTTTATATATTAGTATACAGACATATATATACACACATCTACATTATAATGTGTGAGATAGGGATACATATTTACATGTATGTTTGATATAAAATACTCCATTTGGCTGGGCGCAGTGGCTCATGCCTGTAACCCCAGCACTTTGGGAGGCCAAAGCAGGTGGATCACCCGAGCTCAGGAGTTCGAGACCAACCTAGGCAACATGGCAAAACCCCACCTCCACCAAAAATACAAAAAATTAGCCAGGTGTGGTGGCATGCACCTGTGGTCCCAGCTACTTGGGAGGTTAAGATGGGAGTATCGCTTCAGCCTGGGAGGTGGAGGTTGCAGTGAGCTGAGATCTTCCCACTGCACTTCAGTATGGGTGACAAAGTGACACTCCGTCTCAAAATAAACAAAAAAGTAATAGAAATACTCCATTTGAATAGGAGAAAGGGACAGAGTTCATATTGTTTCTGAAATTAATGAGCCTGACTGGTGTTCTCAGCTGGGCAGAAGGGCATAAAGATTTTTATAAAGGTGGGACTAAAGAATAACTATAGGTGGGGGCGGTGGCTCACGCCTGTAATCCCAGCACTTTGGGAGGCCCAGGCAGGCGGATCACAAGGTCAGGAGATCGAGACCATCCTGGCTAACACAGTGAAACCCTGTCTCTACTAAAACTACAAAAATTAGCCGGGCATGGTGGCAGGTGCCTGTAGTCCCAACTACTCAGGAGGCTGAGGCAGGAGAATGGCGTGAACCCGGGAGGTGGAGTGTGCAGTGAGCCAAGACCACACCACTGCACTCCAGCCTGGGTGACAGAGTGAGACTCCATCTCAAAAAAAAAAAAAAAGAATAACTATAAGAGTCAAATAAGCATCAAAGAAAATCTCCAAATGTCTTTAAATGCCACACTCTAAAGCACAAAAGAAAAAAAAATTGATCCAGAAAAAATACCTGTAAATAGAATGACCTTCTTCCTTTGGTTCTACCAGAATAAGTGCATTGACTTGCTGGATTGAGTTGTTTTATTGGATATGTAAGCACTGTAGAACATCTAGAACATAATGTTTGTTGCCTTAGTTTAATAGGTAGGTTACAATTTCTTAAGTAAGATGCCTTTGTCCACATCCGAGCCCCACCATTGTCCAGCAGTAAGACCTTGGCCAGTGAAACAGACCTCTTCATCCGGTGCTCTCTCATCGCAAAACAGGAATATTGATAGTACCTACTGCATAGAACCATATTAGAATGTGTGGTAGGCAAAATAACAACCCCTCTGCCAAAGATGTCCACATCTTAATCTCTGGAACATGTGACTCTGTTACCCCATATGGCAAAGGGACTTTGCAGATGTGATTAAGTTAAGGACCTTGAGATGGAGAGGGTATTCTGAATGAGAAAGTAAATGCAAAATGCATAGTGCAATATCCCTGATACACTGAAGTACTCACTAACTGTTCACATGGTAATGATGGATGATGATGATGCATGTCTATTTTGGTTCTGATAATTTCCAAAAATTTTGACTGTTGAAATTAAATTGAACAAAAAATCCAATATTTAATCATTTTACCTATAAAAATGATCGTTTCATACAGCTCAACCTAATATTTCTAAGCCTACTACTGGTTCATAGGAATAAAAACATCAGAGGAAGATGTCTGTGCCCTCAAAGTTCATCTCTGCAGTCCCTCTTCAATTCTAACACCTCATGAAATTGTTGTAAGGATTAAATGAAATAACATATGTAAAGTAGTAACAGGAGTATTTATAGCAGGCCTGAATACAAGTTAGCCATTATTATCCTCTTCAACCTGAGTTCCAGGAGAGCAGGAACTTCCTGTTTAATTCACTGCTGAAATTTTGCTCCCTCAACAGCACCTGGCACATTTTCAAATAAATTACTTACAAAAAGAATTTGGACCAAAAAAAAAGTCTTCAATGTTTCTTGTAGTACCTATCCAATATGCCTTTTTCTTAGAATTGTCATGTATTAAAAACAAAAATTTTTGTTGGATTAAAAACTATCACTTGGGTCTTCTTTTGTCAAATATTCTGTTTCTCTTTTGTTGCATGATTTTTCTCCGTCTGTAGCTTACTCGTTATTGGTATTTTTTGTAGCACCTAACTTGCGGGCTTAAGAGAAACTTGTTTTCAGACTACCTGATACAAGCAGCAATATCTTTTAACAAAGGTGTCTTCTTTCTGCCTCCCTCCTGGGTGAATGAAATACAGTAATCCACATCTGCTTTGTTCATAGCAAGCAGCGTGAGACTGAAGTAAAAATTCGAAGTTACCAAAAATACAGCAAGTGTTAACGGCCTACCAAATATACGTGTGCTTCCCCACATTTTCCTGCCTCCTTTTTATTAGGTAAAGACCCATGACCAATTAGTATGGTCTAAGAGAAAAAATGGTATGTGCTTCTTCCTGCCCAAAACATTTAAAAACCTATGTGTGAGGCTCCATCCCTGCCCTAGTCAAAGAGGCCATGTGCTTCAGACAGTGCATTCATAGGAAGCAGAGTCTCCTATAGCCTATATTCCTTCAAGGCTATTTAAAACAAAGCCCCACACACCCATGTTAGACTTGTAGCACAAAGGAAAAATAAACTCTGTGTCTATGTTAAGCCACTGAGATATTGGAATTGTTTGTTACTGAAGTTCAGCTTCTCACCTTGACCAATAAAAAGAAAAAAATATGTATCTAATAATTTAGTGATCCTGGCCTGATCATAGACAAAACATATTTACTTATCCTTACCCTTCTAAAAAACAATTATTTTCAAAAGAAGTTTTAAAAATTAGTTTGGAGAGAAGATCAGGGACATAATAAAATAGCAGGAAGCAAAGGAACTAAAGCATTGAATATGATAAATGGAAGAACAGCCATCAGAAATACAGTAAGACAAAAATTGAGATTTATGCTACTAGTTCATAACACACATAGAAAGAAAAGCAATATTCTAGGTTTCATAATGCCAGGGAACAGACACCCTGTTCAACATTAATGGATATTGTATGTTATTATGCGCTATTATTGCTTGTATTAGAATTCTAGACAGATGTTCACCAGCTGACAACATAACTCTTCAAGAATTTCAAATAGAGACCATCTGAGATATGAGACTGTGAAATAACATTCTACATCCGTGGGTCTCAAACGTTAGTGTGATTAAGAATCACCTAGGGATTTGGTGGGAAATGCAGATTCTTGAGACTTGCCTCTGGTCATTCTGGTACACTGTGCTTAGGGAGATGCCTCCAAACTGGCAGTTTTAGCAAGCATCCCTGCTGATTCTGACGCAAATGGTGCATGTATCCATACTTAAAAGTATCCTTTACTAGGAACAAGTTAGTAACTGGCTCTAACATAAATGTAAAACACCCTCCCACACATACTCCAACGATTGCTTTTCCCTACACATTTGTTTTATCAGGGTTAATTTCAATATCATATTAGACGTTTTTCTCCCTCTTACTTAAATATGTGTGTGTGTGTGTTTGTGTGTGTGTGTGTGTGATAGAAAGGTGTTCTTACACTTATGCTGATACCTAAATAACTCAGTAGTTTAAATGTGTATTTGGTTGAAGATAATCAAAAATATTTTTGTATGTGTTCTGTAAGAATGTGTTATTTTCATTTTTACCATCAGTGATGTCATATCTGAAACACAGGTTTCTTATTACTGTTTTAATTAGAACAATCTACAAGGATTGTTATAAGAATTAAATGAGATATTATATGTAGTTAGAAGAGTGCTTAGAATATAGTGAGCCTCAATAATGTCAGATATTATTAACCACTAGAACATAAGTTTCATGAGAAAAGAAACTTCCTATGTTTTACTCTTGCTGTAACTTTTGCTCCAACACATATATATATGATAAATATTTGCTGAATAATGGATGGATGGATGCACAGATGAGCAGAAAATGGTTTTATCACTGTCATCTTCTAAGGTTGACACCATTCAACAGCCCAAGTGTTTAACCTCACACCTGCTCAGATTAAGTTTCACTGTCTGTCTTCCCTTCCTTGCCCTCAACCCCATATCCTCAACACCCTTAGCTCAGGCATTTAGTCCTGCTCATCCGTAATTCTAAAAGGTCAGTGTTTCAGAGTGGCCTCCATTCAGAGTTCCCTGAAGTGAACTCTGTTATTGCTTGACCCCAAGATGTTGCTCAGTGGTACAGGATCTGTGCACACGAGGCTGAGAACTAGTGAGTCCATCTCTATGCCAGGAATCCAGGAGGTCATATGATCATTGTATTCCAGCTACTGAGTGGAATTCAACAGTCTCCAGTGGAAAACATACAATTTGTAAACTTGTATTTGGGCAGCATACAAGATGCTCCTTAGATCATGAGAGAACAGCAACCTGGCCGAGTAAGAGGCTGCCACATCCCCATCTGACATCAGAGTGTATCAACAAATATCTCTGTGCTGATAAGGGAATAATAACGTTGCAAGGAAAAGAAAATATTAGCCTAAATCTCTTTCAATCTCCTAAGATGCCAGGCAGATGGATTTTTAAAAATGGTAAAAAAAAAAATGTAAAGCCTTCAAAAATCATATCAACTGCATACTATCAAATATTACACCACATTGTTCTGACAAAGAAACTTTGACTTGCAATACAAGTTACAACACATCTGCTAGTAATTATTACGATGATTTTATTCCTTAATTTTGAATAATGGTTGTGTTCCTACCTCTTAAACCACACAGACATACATTGTACATGACATTAATGTTACATTTGTTTCTCATTATACACGTTTCTCATTAACAACTAATTAGTCTTGATTTTTCTCCTTAAATTATGTACTATTAAAAGAAATAGACCTTAAAAAATGTCAACAGCAGTCAAAGTCAATATTAAAGAAACAAACAGTTCTGGCCTATAGTTAACCTTACAAGCAGGAGGAAAAATTGACCACTCAAATTCCATGTTTAAATTAACCAAAAAAAGAGCATGAAAAAAAGTATGCTTTATACGGCATATATTTTTGTGGAGGAATAAAAAGAGATTAGGTGCACGGCAACTGGAATAAAACTGGATTATATTAGATTTGTGCCACCAATATGTTTTATCCCTGCTTCCTCTCTTCATAGTTAGAGACCTGAATGATGTATGTTTCTTGAACAAAACGACAAAAACATGGTTTCAATAAATCACCCTGCATTTAAACGAAAAAAAATGCTTAAAATGTTATTTTTAAAATCTGAAAAATCAACTGCCAAACTAAAACATCCTAATGTTGTCAAACAACATGCTAGTATAATAAAACTGGAGGAAAATGTTTCATTTTCTTTTCTTTGTTATAAACTCAAAAATGTTTGACACCTGTTAGAAATAAAGGATATAAAATGTATCCAGTCTTTAACACCTATATTTGGCTGCACTGAATTTTAAAATATAAAAGAAATCTAATGATGCCATGTCTACTTCACTAATAATTTTAAATAAGTCTTAAAACTCCCCCCTCATTATTTGACTAGAAGCAGAATACTTCTAATTGCTTACATGGCCTGCAGCAATACTGCATCATGGGAAGAGATGCCTACAGTTGTAAGGCTTCCTGCAGTGTGAGAAGGTAGAAGTTCGACACGTCCCCAGCTTTACCCTGCCCATCAAGGGTTCAAAGTAAAACAGTCCTGACACTGACCTCTGAAAGACCCAACAGCTAAAATAGCCTTAACAAGGTATTAACACTGCAACATGCTTCATAAACTGTTGCCAGCTGGAACATGGGCCAGGGAGGTGAGGCATGGGAGACAGAGACTGATGAAAAGAAAAAAAGAAGTCATTTCATGGCTGAAAGAGACAGGGCGACAACAGAAAATTAAAGAATACAAAGTTAGTGGAGTTTTTCTGTATAATTGTTTCACTGGGGACGAAGTGTAATATAGAACAGAGATCAAGTAATATATTACTACTCAAACCATTGGAACTATTTTATACCTTCTCTTTCATTGCATTCACTGTGTTTCCATTTGGATTTGGAAAAATGTAAAGCAGGGTTCTTACTGTTTTCTGTTGGCTAAAAAAAATTGAGACTTCTTGCTTTGAGAATATTTCCCAAATGTTTTAAGAGAGGGGGGAAGAGGAGAAGAAAAAAACCACCATTTGAACCCCTAAGAAAATAAAGTAGTCCTAATTCTAACAATGACCTAAATCTGTGTTTCTCAAGCTGTAATGTGCATAAAAATCACCTGGAGATCTTGCTAAACTGCAGTTCTGATTCAGTGGGTCTGAGATGGCACCTGAGATTCTATATTTCTAAAAAGGCCCCTGGTGATACTGACACTGCTGGTCCACAAAACCACACTTTGAGTAGCAATGACCTAAATTCCACTGCAAATCAGCAGAAGTTCCTAGCAGATGGAGCCTTTCAAAGAGAAATTGATAATTGGTCTGTTTTACTCTTAGGTGTTTAAGGTAGATCTAATACTTGGCTTAACTTTGTAATTTCTCAATTTCTCTTTTGCAAACTCTGGGCCTTATTTTCTTCATGTTTCTTAGCCACATTCCATGGGAACCATGGAGTATTTCATAATTGGTATTTGATTATTGTTTCCCTTCTGTCCTATATATCATATATAGGTTATTTGATTATTGATGAAACATTAGAAACTTATCTCCTCCTAACAAACTGGAAGAAGACAATTTCAGGCTGACTGATCAGATCACTCCCCTACGGGTCCCAGAAAATAATTGCATGAAATTGGGTAGTTACAGTAAAAAATTGAGGAACTGTAAGAAATGGGATGAGACAAAGGCTATGTCCATATGAATCCAAACATCCAGTCTTTTCACCAGGAATAAACACCAACCCAAATAAGTATTTGATAGGAAGTAGTAAAAACTAGTAACTGGTCAACCAAGCTGGTTTCTCAACCAGTTACTTGGTGCCATGTGGTCACAAACATTATGAGAAAGAGAGGTTGGGGGAAATAAGCCATTATTATTTTCATGTTCTTATTGTTATCAAAGATAAAGAGCTTTATTGTCATCAAAGATAAAGAGCTAATAGAGGCCATTCTGGAAAAAAAGCTGGTAAGAAAAGTATAGGACTTCATTAGAAACTAAATTTAGAAGAGCTAAAAAAGTAAGGAAAAGCAAAAAGCAAGGCATGCAAGCAATAGATAAAATGGAAAGGCTCCTTGCAATGGAAAGACTTTATCAGGGAGTCAGGGCTGTGGAGAGCGGAGAGGATCCGGGAAAAGGAAGGAGGCGAAGAAGTCACAGGTCAGGACAGAGACACAACATGACAGAACCATTGGAATGAAGGAAATAGTTGTAAAGTTACATTAACATTCTAAAATATCAAAAAGTGAAAACAGAATTCCAAAATTCAGAATATTTTATCCACAGTAAAATCTACATAATAATGTAAGGACTATAACAGGAAGGAAAAAGATTTTTTTCCTTTTGAGAAATCTTCATCACATAATTTAGGCAATAAAATTCTGTGGATTTTAACAAAGCAAGATATCTTTGAATAAAATGGCATTCATAAAGATAGCTGAGCTTCCTTCTATTACACTCAGTGAGACCATAAAATCAGAAGAATATCTCACCAACACCTTATCACCATGAAGATATACTGTTCTCATAAATGTAGACGGCAGTAGTCAGAGGACACTGTCTTATGTCTGCTTTCTTTTTATTAAAACTACAATTTAAAATACTATCAAAAATGGACAACTAAAGTCTAGATCTAAAGCTGTGGCTACTTTTGAGTGAATTAGTACATTCTTAATCCAAAACTAAAAATATTAACTCTAAATAGATTTACTGGAAGTTACCTTATTTTTCTATGTTCTGCAAAAGGAAACACAGTAGAATAAGAGATCTATTTAGGATAAAAGCACTCCATTTTTTAACTCCCCCCAACCACCACTATCATCATGTATCTCTTCATCTCTTCTTCTTAATCCACTTTTTCACTGAAAAAAAAAAAAAAATCTGAAAAGAGAGGGCTGGGAAGAAGGTGCAGCAATTTAACTTTAGTCTTACAGTGACATCTAGTGGTGATAAACGGTTATACTAGCGAATGTGTTCCTATTTAGTATAAAAGTAGAAATTGCTCCATTAAAAATGATAAGTTATTTCAATGAGGATCTTCCATCTCTATGTAAGTGTGGGAAGACCTTTACTGATTGCTTCTACCACTCTGTGTGTCCCTTAGGTGATTTGCTTTTATACTGTTTAACACCCATTTGCTGGCTTTTCTGTCTTGCCTGCGTAAGGTGAAAAGATACAAGATCAAGTCTTGTATTTGCTGTACTCAGGTTCTTTACCCATTCCTTATGCTATAAGTTAATAACATAGGTGATTCAAAATAATCGTTCACGCTGGGTGCGGTGGCTTATGCCTGTAATCCCAACACTTTAGGAAGCTGAGGCGGGCAGATCACCCGGGGTCACGAGTTGGAGATCAGCCTGGCCAACATGGCAAAACCCCATCTCTACAAAAAACACAAAAATTAGCTGGGTGTGGTGGGGTGCGCCTGTAGTCCCAGCTACTTGGGAGGCCGAGGCAAGAGAATCGCTTGTACCCGGGAGGCAGAGTTTGCTGTGAGCCGAGGTCGTGCCACTGCTCTCCAGCCTGGGTGACGGAGCCAGACTCTGTCTCAAAAAACTAAAAAATGTTTTTTTAAAAAATGTTGTTCAGCATGTGAGCAAATATTTTACCACACACAAAACCAGCTTAATAGCAACCTCATTTTACTTTCTTCTTCCTCCAGAGCAACTGAACAAACCCGGGGACAGATCCCTAAGCCTCTTCATGCCCAGCCTTTCTTTCCTTGGCTTCACAATATTACAGATGCTAAGATCATGAAATTTGAATTTAAATAGACCTAGATTTTATTCTTATCTCCTAAATGTGATCTATGTGACCAGGAAACATTGTTTAACCTCTATAAATTTTAGCTATCTTACTGATGAAATGGAGCTAATCCTTACCTCATAGAGTTTTCGGGGGATTAAATTGGATGATGCATAAGAAGCACCACAGAGCTTGGTCCGAGGAGATTGTTTAATGTGTTTGGTAGTTTGCTTTGGTGACTTTCTTCCACTGAATTCACAAGCAGACAAATATCCTGCCAGTTCCCAAATATTCAACGTATATGCCAAGCTGTGTAACTTTACTCAGTTTGTAACTTTACACAGCCAAGCTGCTCCCTTTGGTTAGAATACCCTTTCTTCTGGGCCCAGCTGAAGTATATCCTCTCCCAGAAAGAAAGGCTGCCTTAATAATAATGTCTCTTACATTTCTCCTTTCTCCAGTTCCTAAAGCAGCTATTTGGTTCTTGACATGACCTGCCTTGTTTCACTAATACCCCTTCCAACTAGATTTTACACTGCTTTAGAGCAGGACCGAGGGTCCAGCACTGAGCAGTTTCATATAATAGGTACTCAGCAGACACCAGCTGTTTATAATTTTGAAGTTTGGAAGTTGCAAAGTTCAGGTGTATGGCATTCCCTTAGGCAAGGGTATAAAATGGCAGCTTCTCAGTCCACCTTCAATCCACAGATCAATTTTCTTTGATGAAACCATGGTTTTCAAATATCTGACGGTAAATGAATAGACATTTTCCAGTCATTATTAGTGGAAAATCTTCTCCTTGACCCCTCGTTTCCATATAAAGATGCCTTCAGGTAGCATCCCTAGCCTCTTGCCTCATTTTATTTACATGAATTAGGAGTGATTAATTTGATTAGTGGGTGGTGTTCACTTATTAAAAACTATAAGGAATGAACATCAAGGGTTTTTCTTTCCTGTCTGCCCTGAACCAGTGCCAACCAGGGATCTGGGTAAACGGAACTCATGGGATCACCTGAGGCACTATCCCAAGTGATAGCTAGCGGCAGGGGAGATGTAGCAGGTATAGAGGAGGAAGGACAATGGACTATTACCAAACCACCTTCTCCAAAAACTTTCTCACGAAAAAAGTTTTTATCTGCCTAACCCTTGCATCTATCTCTCAACTCAGGCAGAAGAAGCGCATCCAGTTAGCCTTTCTAAATCCTGACAAGTCACATCAGCACCACCACTCTTCCATCTTATACTTTCTGCTTGCCTAAAGACTCTTGAACCAAATATCAAATTTTAAACAAAGACAGGATCTGACCCTACCTTGTATGACCCTGACTTACTCACCTCGGCCTCATCTCAGCTCTCATTTCACTAAAAACTATTTACCAAAACAGGCAGTCAATCCATAAGGCATAGGAGACCAACCTGACTTTTTAAAATATTGTGTTAAAATTTATCTTGATTTCTGAATTGTTCAATGTCTCCTTATATTTTGCATCTGAACACCTCACTCTCCTCCCCTAGTCCCAGCTCCTCTGAATTGTAACCTTCTTCTCAGGGACCTTTCCAGCAAGAGGTTAAGTAACAAGCTCGAGGAAAATGAAGCCAGCACTTTTAACTCGTAGTACCTCCATGGCAAGAGAAATTTTTTTCTCCAAGCATTTGGGCATAGGGTACAAGGAAGGCCAGAGTTCTTCCTTAGAACGGGACTGGTAGAAAGGAGTTCCCACTCCTCAGGGACTGCTGAGTCTGGAGCTAGGTCTCTGGCGCTACCAGCAGGCATCTTCTGCATCATTTGAAAAAAGCTTGTGTGCAGAACAAAGCCAATCAGAGACCAGCATGATAAAAGCTAGATAGAAAGAGAGAGTCCAGAGGTACTGAGACCCTTTCAGCATCCTAGTTTCCCCAACAATTCCTTCAGGCATGTGAACTAGTGGAGCTGCAAGAGCCACCATGTTTCCTTTCTGCTCAAGGTAATTTGAATTAGGTTTCTGTTACATGTTTCCAAAAGAGTGTTGATCAATTTCAGGATCCCATCTCTAAAAGTTCTTTGATGTCTATTATTATCATCCAAAAAAAAAAAAAACTTTTTCCTGAATTCTGTTGGCTGGTCTAACCTGAAGACCTTAACCTTCAGGATGGTAAATATTCCTATATGGAGAGCTAAGTATTGTCCCATGACAAACGGAGGAATGTTTAATAACATGACACATTTCGTATGACCCGAGATGCCTGTGGAATTAGAGCCATGCGCGGCACAACGACACTTCAGTCAATGACAGACAAGATATGACAGTGGTCTCATAAGATTATAATACTGTATTTTTACTGTTCCTTTTCTATGTTTAGATCCACAAATATTTACCATTGTGTTACAATTGCCTACAGCATTCAGTACAACATGCTGTACAGGTTTGTAGCCTAGAAGCAATAGGCTATCCCACATAGCCTAGGTGTGTAGTAGGCTATACCATCTGGGTTTGTGTAAGTACATTGTATAAAGTGCATGTGATGAAATCATCTAATGACACATATCTCAAAACATATTCCCATCACTAAGCAGTGCATGACTGCACTAGAAATCCATCACAACTTTTCATTCAAAAACAGCCCCAAAAAAGTTAGGAACTAGTTGAAGTTTGTAATTCGTGTCCTAAAACTTCTTTCTAAATTCCTCTATGTATTTTCAAAACTCCCTCTTAGACATACTGTGCTTCCAACTGTTCCTTGATATGCTGGATTTCAGCAGAGCTTCCAGAATGAGAAAATGACGGCAAGACATCTAGAATTCCTTCCCCAAATACCTAGGAAACTTAATAAACCTAAGAGCAGGGAAGTTCTACTTGGAGTGAACCCTATTCCAGAAAATTTATCTCAATAAAATGTCAGACACCTCACCCTACTTTTTCCAGGGAAACTGGGACTCGAAGCTAATGGGGTCACAGAGAGACTGTTCTTCCAAGGGATCCTGGCCATTTCTGGGTTCTCTGAGTAGCTGATTCCTTGAGCCTACACAGATGACAGGACATTCAGATTCTAACTGTGAGCAGAAATGTATAGAAGATGAATCCTGATTTTTTTAACTTATCATAAATAAGATTGCTTTTAATCACTCAATAAATCATCTTACATAGCTAGAAATCTATAAACTATTATTTTTAAATGCCTAAATTTTGTCTAAAAAGAGGGTGTGGTTTTGTATTGTCACTTGTAGATCACAGCAGGACAGGGTCCAGAGGGTTTACCCCGTCCTCAGCACTAAGATAAGCCGTAAAGGGACTTTATAAGACACAGGTTACTCTTTAGAAGCTTAGAGCAAATAAATGTTTAAGGCAGAGGCTGAAAGCACGGGGCATAGTCTATAGAAACTCTAAGTGAGGTGGGAGGGCTGCTGTGTGTAGGTTGTACCCTGCTGGGGTGGTGCTGAAATCTATCCTTTATCTTCTGACCAAACCATGAGTCCTGGAACCACTTTCTAATTGCTCCACCCAGTGGGGGCTCCCTTTTGCAACTCCTCCAGGAAGAAGCAGAATGAATTACAGGACTCCCTAGAGGACAACAGATCCTGGATTTGAAGTTTCTGCTCTCAATAGTACAACCAAAGCAAGTGGGTAGAACCATGGGGCTTTATGTCCAAATGAGCACTACTCAGGATTCCAGTTTTGAATGAAGTAGCAAAGAATAGCAAATAACTTTGATAACAAAATGAGTTGATTTATGATAATAAAATGAAACTGATAACTAAGTCATTTGCGATTGGTGCAAAAATACCTTTCCACCACATCCTAATTCCTAGAACCTATGTTAAATTACATAGCAAAAAGTTTGTTAATCAACTGACCTTAAAATAGGGAGATGAGTCTGGGTTATCCAGGTGAATCCAATGCAATTACAAGGGTCCTTACAAGTGGAAAAGGTACACAAAAGAAGAGGGTGGAGTGAGAAGGACTCAGCCCACTCTTGCAGGCTTTGAAGATAGGAGGAAGGAGGCCAGGGCATCCCCTAGCTGAAGATAGGACTCAGTATATCTTCCCTATCGTTTGAAAGGGGAGAAAGGCACACAGACATCCTCTAGAATCTGAAAAACAGAAAGTAAATGGATTATCCCATAAAATATTCTTCAGAAAATAATGCAGATTTACTAACATTTTTATTTTAGCCCAGATTTCTGACCTACAGAACTATAAAGTAATAATCTTGTACTGTTTTAAGCAACTAAGTTTGTGGTTATTTGTTACAGCAGCAATATAAAACTAACGCATTATTTTTAACAAGTCTGCACCACTAATATAATGCTAAATATAATTAAAATCACAAAAAAATGATAAATGATTTACTTAGGATCTTAGGAAGTGATACTGGAGGAATAATTTCAGGTATGGAGAAAGCCACAGAATACGAAATCCCTTTGAAATTCTCCGTGAATAGAGATTGACTATCCTACCTAAGGTGAGATGCCACCCCTGCTGAGACAGCTCACAAACACAAACTGGCTTGTTGAGTCTCTAAGACTAAGTAAATCTGTAATATCAAGACTGGCTAAAATCTCAGAAAGAGAGTCTCCTGTTTCCTGAAAATAAATCATAATGTTTAAGATTAGTGAAGCTGAAACTTTTTTTTAGCTGTGAAACCATTTTGTCAAGTGAATTGCTCCTCAGATGATTAGGCAAAAAAGCAGATTAAAGTACGCCAATGCTGATTGAGTGGTGTTGGAGTCAAGCTTCCCCTCATGGTCTCCCTGACTTCCATCCTCACCAGCGGTCCCATGAAAACTTCACTGTATATAAACTGTAGCTCAAAAAATCAAATACTGAATTCTAGTGATCATTATGTTGAAGTGCTTTCAGGTGAAGGGTACTGATTGGCATCTGCAAGTTATTTTGAAATATATAAAAAGATATAGGGTGGGATGATGGATGGATAGAAAGAATTGATATGTGATAACACATATATAACAAATTAGGCTTCAAAGCAATCTCAATTTCAAAAAGCAATAATTAATGGATATCAAGCATTCACAATTAAGTAGGCAATTGCAAGACCAGTTTTAGTTAAAATTTCAATATTCACCAATCTTATTTGTCCTTGCCCTGTAGTTTAATGGACCTGTAGCATATCTACAATGTTATCCCACACCTTGTGTGGATACCAACACCCACTCAAGGAGCTTTATTTATTTGTTTATTTATTTATTTTTGAAATAGGTCTTGATCTGTTGCCCAAGCTGGAGTACAGTGATGTGATCATAGCCTTGAACTCCTGGGCTCAAGCAATCATCCCACCTCAGCCTCTCAAGTAGCTAGGACTACAGGTGTGCACCACCATACCCTGCTAATTAAAAAAAAAAAAAAAAAAACTGTAGAGACAGGGTCTCACTATGCTACCCAGGCTGGTCTCGAAATCCTAACCTCAAGCTATCCTCCTACCTTGACCTTATAGGCATGAGCCACCGCACCATCAAGGAGCTTTATATAGCATTTTATTTGTTCTAAAGATTACCTTAGACTTCCTCTTCCAAGGTTCATGAGCAACCGTAGGTGAAACAGAGTGAAAACTTACTTAACTAATGCAGAATGAAAATCTATCAAGCTAGAAAGAACCATTTTTTAAATTTCAACTTCTATACAATTAAGATAGTCAAAGTCCCCCGAGTTCTTTAGAACTACTTTTAAAACAAAAGTGTGGCTCATAAACAATTATGAAGATGTTAAGATGATCTTATTTATCTTCTCAGCAGTGCGTAAACTTTCCTTACAAATGCTAGCAATCCTGAGCTGTTGGGAGTACAATTTTGAAAATCTCTTTAGCACAGAAATCTTGACAATTTGAAATGATTTTTTGCATTCAGCACATGATATAAAGTTTACCTGTTTATAAGGTTGACATCAAACCTTTATTAATTTTTCTTTCATTTCACATGAATAAGGACACCAAACTTTTCTGGACTGTCCCTTTTTTAAGACTTTTTTTCCCATAATTTATGGGAAAAAAAACTGTGTCATACAGAATGCAAACCACCCCATCTGACACAATGAGTAATTTTGTGAATGGTCAGAATTCACGTTGGCATGTGCCCCAACCTTAAATACTACTTCCACTTTTCCAAGGGAGAACAATAAGGAAGTTGCTAGCTTTTCTCTCTTTCCTAAGCCCTATCCCTTAGTAATGTCTAATAAATCATCACACTTCTCAGAAGACCTTTTTTAGGAAATTTATACTAGGAAACTTTCTTAGCAAAAGGAAGCCAGGCCTCCAATATAGTTCATAATTCAGAATTAGTCCAAACTAAAGATTTGTCTTTATACCTCCTAAGACAAAATCTAGGGGAAGATTAGAACTAGCATTCTGTATTTGCTGTGTACTATCTAGGAGAATTATTTATTCTGGCTTTGAAGGATTTATCTCAAGGGAAAATAAAGCTGAAAGTTAAAATAAAATTGAATGGCAGATGTGACTTTGATAGTTCTTACTGTTTGTTCTTTTGCAGAGGTGGCTAAAATTGAAGAAATATCCCTAAATTCAACTAATTGTTCTCTTCTACGAAACAGTCTGCTGAACAGCATATATTATTTCTCAGAGACTTCTTTTAAGTTTTGACTTATTCAAAAAAACTCTGTAGCCTTTGATATTCAAGGAAATGAGATTGATGCTGAAAGCTTCATGTAAATTATTAGAGGGTCAGAGAACTTAGCTCCATACTAACCTTCCCTACACTTGAATCAGAAAATGTTGCAGAACACAACACTCTTTTCATTTCTAATCCATGAATCTAGGTAAGTCTGGAGACCTAACTGTAACTTAGTTGGATATTGTCATTGCCCCACTGCCCATGCAATTTGTGAACCCTAAATGCCAGCCTTGTGCAATGAATTTTCCAAGACCAATTTTGATGGACATAAAACCTCTTTAATCAGTTTATATTCCTAAGAGATTAATAACTCCTTTATTTGAGTATGTATATGAGTATGTGTATGTATTATGTGCAGAAGAGGAAGTGTTAATAAAACAGACTGGGGTGGGGGGGATAAATAAGAGTCATTTCGGCCCGGTGTGGTGGTTGGCACCTGTAATACCAGCACTTTGGGAGGCTGAGGCAGGTGGATTGCTCAAGCCCAGGCGTTTGAGAACAGCCCTGGCAAACATAGTGAGACCTCATCTCTACAAATTAAAAAAAAAAAAAAACTTAGCTAGCCATGGTGGCACACACCTGTAGTCCCAGCTGTTCAGGAGGCTGAGGTGGGAAGATCACTTGAGCCTGAGAGGTCAAGGCTGTGGTCATGCCCCTGCACTCCAGCCTGAGCCACAGAGTGTGACCCAATCTCAAAAAAAAAAAAAAAAGTCACTTCATTTTTTACCGTATATCTGCTTTTAACTATTTAGAACTAACCAGACCTGCAAACAAATCTAAACTGTCTAATGCCATAAGATTTTACTATGACTCACTATTCAAAAAGCATTTATTGAGCTCCTACTTTATACTGGGGTAGAAGAAACAGATACTGAAAACATGTTTGTAACCTTAAGAAGTTTATGATCACAGTACACGCTTAGCTAGTAGAGCAAAGTAAGGGCTTGACTCCGTTGTTTTTCCTCCCTGGCACTGAAATTCCCCATAATAAAAATAAGTAGGAAATGTTTTGGCAAGATGTCGCTAAGCGCTCTTGTAGAGTTGAAATTCTGTGATCTTATGAATTCATTATATTTTCCTAGATGTGTTAGACTTCTTGAAGTTGGAGGAAGAGTAAGAAGCCCAGTTTAAAGTAGTTAAAGCTAGTTTGCAGTAAGGATACCCAGGGAATTGAGGAATAACAAAAAATAACCTCAACAGCTTTATGATTGCAATCTAGCCCACTTTTAGAGTGATGTTTCAGTTTTCTGATGGTTCAGCTACTTTCTATTTTAGTTTTTTTAATATCTACTTCTCCTGCTGTTTCTTAGTGACTCTGACTTTCTACCTGCAACTTTTGGCTTTTGTATTTGGTGGCTTTGGCAACGTTATGGAGTCCACTAATTGCTTTCTTTCTGTGATTCTCTGTGCTTTGGAGTTGCTATACCATTTATATGTCTCACATTTGAATGCCTTAATAAAAAGATGTAGCTAGCTCCAGTCTCCTGTCTCCTATATAAAAAACACTGCTATGTCCCAGGGTTCTCACGCCGTAACCTGCCACCCCAGGATTAGTGGCCAGCACATAGTTGCCTTTCTTTACCTCACAGGCTGATCCCTGGTCCAATTGGCTACGCTACCAAGCAAAGACTGCATGCACCCATGGATAAAGAACTATTCCAAAAGTTTCACACTTCAAGTCAGAAGTTACAAGCCGTCAAATTTTAAAACTCATATATTATCCTTTCAAATTATGAATTCAGTGTTATTAACACAATAAAAATACAGATTTTGTTTCTGATGAAAAATCTAAATGTAAAAAAAAAATTAGCCACAAAGATCCAAAACATTTATCAGAGGGGCTTATGTTTCTGATAAATATTTAAGTGTGTAAGGCAGAACCACCAAGAACAATAAATACTTTATAACTGGCACTTTGTCAAATCTATAAGTGGCTCTGCCTTAGAATTTTACATCATCACTGAATTTACAGTCATTTGATAAGTGGAACAGGACAAGAATTACTTCTTTCTAAATCTAAACCCGGTAATAAATCTAACATCAGGATTCTTCTTATTGTCTGTTATCATCTGATGACAATGCCTTTTACCTTCATTGTCTTGGCAGAAATATGATATGTAAAATTATAATGTCATATTACTCACAGTGATTTAACACTATCCAGCCCATACCATTTTAATCAATCAAAATTGTCGCTTTTTAGTGTAATGATTTTGTGGTGACTTCCCCGTGTTTAATATGATATATGGTCCTATCCACCGGTTGATTTACTATTCTCTTCCAAAGCCTAACAGCTCAGGAGGCTGTTCTTGCTTTTGGACATATTTGGAATTAGCAAACAAGAATAATTTGTGGTAATAAAAATGCTAATTTCTATGACAAAAATGAAAGCTGAGAAATATCTTAAGTGCTAGTAGCTGAAGCTAATTTAAGAAAAAATAAAAGATGATTTTGTGAATTAAAACCACAGAAGTCCTAGAGCTTTTCCCTCTGTGTCCACATATTCTTCAATGCTATCAAGAAAAATCAGGAACACACAAACTATTCTCCTTCATTAAATTCGGATACACATTGTAGAAATTTCTTCTTTAAGAAAGTAATTTGAAAGGCAATTTAAAGTGATTATCAAATATTTATAAATCTTTTCTACTAGAAAAAAGCTAGTAAAAATCAACCTCAGATCTCATTCCTGAACTATGTTATACATTTAGAATTGACTATGGTGCAATAACAACCAACCACCAAATCTCAATGGCCAATGCCATAATTTCTCACTTATACTATGTACCCCAAAGAGGTCCACAATCACTTAGGGATGCAGTGCCTGAGGGACCCATGCTACAGACTCCACATAGGCCACCAGGGAGTCACTTAGGGAACCCGGTTTGTGAAGACTCTGCTCTCCTATGTCTGCACATCTGGAATCTGCAGCCTCCTGAGACATCATAGAGAGCTGGGTAGTAATAATTTCCACATCACAGAAGGAGGAAAGAGGAGGCAGGGTCTCATGCTAGTGATTAAATGATGAAATTACACACCTGAGCACATGTCTCTTGTGCTCAGAGCCCATTGGCCAGAACTAGTTTTAAGGTTCCTCTCCAACTGGAAGTTGGGGAAGAAACATAATCCCCCCATTTGCCTGGAAGGAAAAAACAGGATCTGGATGAACGCTAAACATCTTAAACTTGCAGGTTTTCAAAGAAAAAAAAATGTACATGTTTATTCCAGGCAACTCTCTTTGTAGAATCTTGAAAACCATATATTAGCTCTGGAATCTGTCATCTTACACAGTGAGAGAGAAAATTACCTATATGACTCTAGATGAGATGACCAACTGATTCCATTATTTAAGTGACTGTGTATATTTAAGTGAGAAGAAGGCAAATATTCTGCCCATAGTTTAATAAAAGCACTGATCTTTAAAATTGAAACCTTTTACCAATTGGCAGAGTCATAAAAATAATTTAAAATAAAAATTGTTGTTTTGGCACAGTCATCCCAGTTCTGGCTTGTTGAAGCATAAAGACAGATTTTTCAGAACAAAAATATTAATAAGAAATTTAAGAATCTAATATTTCTTATCTAACCTTAACAGAATGGGTTGAGGTTCTTTCAAACTTATTAAAACCCACTGTTACTGGTGCCCCTGGCCCAAACCATTGAGAAGATGTCATTGTAGTTCCCAGAGTGCAGAATCAACTGCTCCTACCTTCAGCTGGTTTCCTAAGGCCCACCCTATGCTGGTGGCAAGAGGAATATGGGAGTCTGATCATTCATCTAATGAATATTTGCTGAATACCTACAATATGCCTAATAGTATGGCACTCTGCCATTCTTTTGAGAATGTGACAATAACTGAAATAAACAACAACAAAAGTTGTTGTTTTTTTTTTTTCTTGAACTTCACATACTAGTGAGAGGACAAACAAGAGTAAGGGGAGCCAGGGAGTAAACAACCACAAAATCCCAGTGGCCAAACACCAAAATTTCTCACTCATGCTATGTACCCCAAACAGGCCTATAGTCAACAACAACAAAAAAAAACATAATTACGTAGATCATTCCATGTAACTATGAATGTTATGAAAAAAATAAAGTCAAATAATAGGAGAGACAAGCATGGAATTTGGAGCTACTGTGGAGTAGATGGCCAGAAAAGGGCTTGAAGGATGTGACATTTCAGTTGAGAGCAGGAGGATATGAGAGAGCCTGGGCAAAGAATTTGGGGTTGAAGGAACCCAAAGGCAAAGGCTTAAAGCCAGAAATAATTTGGGCACCCTGGAAAAAACTACCAGGGCCACAGGGCTGAGGTATAATAGGCCAAGTCAAGGCAGCAACACGGAAAAATAAGAAAACAGGTCAATAGCAACTCAAGATAACTAAACAGCCCACAGACTTTCAAACCATTAATGTGTTATAGAACAGAAAGTTTCATGTGGTGATCAATAGTTCATGTTAAACAAGTTCAGTATGGTGGCTAGACCATCAAAGAGTGTAAAACTTATCCTTCAAGTCCAAGAAGCACTCTAGAAGAGGTTTAGTTGGTTAAAATTTTGAAGTGATGAGTATGAACTTGGAGCTGTGGTTGGGGGTGGAGGGAATATAAGAAATTTAATCTGTGTTAAAAATGTTACAACTATATGAAAAAAAGCAGAGCATATACCCTAGAGAATGAATCAAAAACTTTTGAAACACAGTGTCACTAAGTAAAAATTATCATGAGACAAATTAAATCCCACGTGTTGAGGGAAGAGTTGAAAACAAGGAAAGTTACTCAAGAGAGGGTGAATTCTATTTGGAATTTTGAAATAGAGGCCAGATGAAAGATTTGCTAGTGGAATGCTAGAAAAGTATCAAAGCAAGTTATTCCATGTGGAGAGAAAGAAGTGTGCAAAGTGGGAATAAATGGTTATTGTTTTGGTTATCTATGCATTACAAAACGTCGCAAATTCTAGTAGCTTAAAGCAATGTATAGTCTCTCATGGCTCTATGGATTGACTGGGCTCGCTGAGTAGCTCTTATTTGAAGTGTCTCATACAACGGAAGACAATGGCTGAGGCTTAACTGAGCCACTCATCCAAGATGGCAATTAATGCTGGCTCCTGGTGGGGAGCCCAGTTGCAGCATTCAACTGGAATACCTACAAGTGGCCTCTCTTTGTGGCTGGAGCTTCTCACAGCAACAGCAACTTTCTGAATGGAAATGTCTCGTAAGTAAGCATTGCAACAAACAAGACAGGATCTGTGTAGCTTCTTATCACCTATCCTCAGACATCCCATAACATAATTTTCACCACATTTTATTGGTCAAGAAAGTCACTGAGGTCAGCCCAGATTCAAGAAGAGGGAAATTAAAAATCCTCTTCTTGACATAAGTAGAAGCATGTCTATATAAAAAGGAACAGAATTCATAGGGACATTCTTTTACTATCAGTTTGCCTTTTGGCCACCAAAATTTGTGCCTGTACCACTCACTCTTTCAAGAGTCTCAATATTCTCATCCCACTATGGCATCAGGCTCAGGTTTGAGGTTCAAGATCTTGTTATTTAAACTGGGTCCAAGTGCAGATGTGCCATGTTTCTTCAGGTTCAAATCTTGCAAGTACAGTTTCTATAAATCTGAAGACTTGTTAACTTAAGAGACAAATTATCTGCCACATACACATATCACACAATAGTGAAAAGGCATAGGATGACTGAAATAGATTCTCTCTTTCACAAAGAGACAAAATGGTAGGTACATAGCAGGTCCACAGACGTTCTGAAATCTATTTGGGCATGTGTCACTGGTTCCCTAATTATGGCACAGTCCTATTTCCTGGGAGTGATTCTCTGTAGCTTTTGACTGCTCCTCCTGGGATCTTGATTCTGCCCTCTGAGTCATCCCTCTTTCTTCATGAGAATAGTCATCTTTGCAAATAAGCAGGGTTTTTTTTTTAACTTGTCTCCTGCGAGTTAGGAATACAAAGAATTTCCTTTTCATTTTGTATCATCTCATCCCTTTAAGTCAAACCTTGTGTAACTCCTTTAGAAGCTTTGTGGGCCTCCTGTGTGTCAAATTATAATCCACTCCACTCAACAAAATTCACACCCCAATTTCTTTCTAAAAATACTTGGCCCAAGCATCAAAGTCCATGGACTTTAGGGTACTTAGAAGCCTTTTTTCTAGTTTAAAATATCTAAGAGTCACACTCTTAAGATCTTTAGGGGACCTATTTTCTTTTTTTTTTTTGTTGTTGTTGTTGTTGTTGTTGTTGTTTTTTTTTTAATGATCGTTCTTGGGTGTTTCTCGCAGAGGGGGATTTGGCAGGGTCATAGGACAATAGTGGAGGGAAGGTCAGCAGATAAACAAGTGAACAAAGTTCTCTGGTTTTCCTAGGCAGAGGACCCTGCGGCCTTCCGCAGTGTTTGTGTCCCTGGGTACTTGAGATTAGGGAGTGGTGATGACTCTTAACAAGCATGCTGCCTTCAAGCATCTGTTTAACAAAGCACATCTTGCACTGCCCTTAATCCATTCAACCCTGAGTGGATACAGCACATGTTTCAGAGAGCACAGGGTTGGGGGTAAGGTCACAGATCAACAGGATCCCAAGGCAGAAGAATTTTTCTTAGTACAGAACACAATGAAAAGTCTCCCATGTCTACCTCTTTCTACACAGACACAGCAACCATCTGATTTCTCAATCTTTTCCCCACCTTTCCCCCCTTTCTATTCCACAAAACCGCCATTGTCTTCATGGCCCGTTCTCAATGAGCTGTTGGGTACACCTCCCAGATGGGGTGGTGGCCGGGCAGAGGGGCTCCTCACTTCCCAGTAGGGGCAGCCGGGCAGAGGCGCCCCTCGCCTCCCGGACAGGGCGGCCGGCCGGGCGGGGGGCTGATCCCCCCACCTCCCTCCCGGACAGGGCGGCTGGCCGGGCGGGGGGCTGACCCCCCCACCTCCCTCCCGGACGGGGCGGCTGGCCGGGCGGGGGGCTGACCCCCCCCACCTCCCTCCCGGACGGAGCGGTTGGCCGGGCAGAGGAGCTCCTCACTTCCCAGTAGGGGCGGCCGGGCAGAGGCGCCCCTCACCTCCCGGACGGGGCGGCTGGCCAGGCGGGGGGCTAACCCCCCCACCTCCCTCCCGGACGGGGCGGCTGGCCGGGCGGGGGGCTGACCCCCCCACCTCCCTCCCGGACGGAGCGGTTGGCCGGGCAGAGGAGCTCCTCACTTCCCAGTAGGGGCGGCTGGGCAGAGGCGCCCCTCACCTCCCGGACAGGGCGGCCGGCCGGGCAGGGGGCTGATCCCCCCACCTCCCTCCCAGACGGGGCGGCTGGCCGGGTGGGGGGCTGACCCCCCCACCTCCCTCCCGGACGGGGAGGCTGGCCGGGCGGGGGGCTGACCCCCCTACCTCCCTCCCGGACGAGGTGGCTGCCGGGAGGAGACGCTCCTCACTTCTCAGACGGGGCGGTTGCCAGGCAGAGGGTCTCCTCACTTCTCAGACGGGGCGGCCGGGCAGAGATGCTCCTCACATCCCGGACGGGGCGGCAGGGCAGAGGTGCTCCCCACATCTCAGACGATGGGCGGCCGGGCAGAGACGCTCCTCACTTTCCAGACTGGGCAGCCAGGCAGAGGGGCTCCTCACATCCCAGACGATGGGCGGCCAGGCGGAGACGCTCCTCACTTCCCAGATGGGGTGGCGGCCGGGCAGAGGCTGCAATCTCGGCACTTTGGAAGGCCAAGGCAGGCAGCTGGGAGGTGGTTGTAGCGAGCCCAGATCACGCCACTGCACTCCAGCCTGGGCGCCATTGAGCACTGAGTTAACGAGACTCCGTCTGCAATCCTGGCACCTCGGGAGGCCGAGGCTGGCAGATCACTCGCGGTTAGGAGCTGGAGACCAGCCCGGCCGACACAGCGAAACCCCGTCTCCACCAAAAAAATACGAAAACCAGTCAGGCGTGGCGGCGCGTGCCTGCAATCGCAGGCACTAGGCAGGCTGAGGCAGGAGAATCAGGCAGGGAGGTTGCAGTGAGCTGAGATGGCAGCAGTACCGTCCAGCTTCGGCTCGTCGGCATGTGGGGAGAGGGAGAGGGAGAGGGAGAGGGAGAGGGAGGGGGACCTATTTTCTATCAGAAAGGGCATGCATTAATATTTTTAGAAGCCCTAAGCACACCCTTAAACTTTTCTTAGGTCACAACAAACATCTTACAGGCAAACCTTTGAGGTTTTAATCTGAGACTATGCCTTATTGATACCATGCTGGATCTGCTTGATCATTGTTCATTGTTCTGGTGTCATCACTGATTTTGAAAATCTTTTGTTGGGAGAGGCTAAAGATGAGAAACATTTTTTTTAACACAGAAAGTCCCAGCTTCTTCATGTTTCCTCTAATTCTGCTTAATAACTATTCCTTAAATTTATCTAAAGTCTTTTTAAACACAGTTTTTAAATTTCATTCTGAAAGGTCAAAATGCAAACATTTTCATTTGGAAAATTCTATAATCAAGAACTAATGCTAATCTTTTGGAAGACAGTACAAACAAGTAGGAGAACAGTGTATGAATTTCACTGCCTATTCTTTCTGGTAATTGGTCTGTAGCTACAACAATTGTGTCCTAATTTCAAGACACACCAAGGACACTGGCTAATAAATACTTTTCTCAAAAAAAACATTAATCTATCTATGTCTTTATCTCTCTAGAAGAAACAACCCCATGACTTTCAGATCTGGCTGCACTGTCATGGTTGTAAAGCTTCTCCCACTGCTGGTTATTCTCCCCTCTCACAAGGCCACATCCCTCGCTGATGAAGACAATATGCCACATTTGCCCCTACCAATATGAAGTACAGCAGCACTCTCACCTCTCTGTGATGTATTTTTAAATCAGTTAAAAATTATACCAGCATTTTTTGCAGCTGCCTCATTACCTAATTTCTGTGAGGAAGGCTGCTCCGATTGTACTCTCCTAGTATGCCTCATCATGTTGACTTATTAGTTATCTTTCCTTAAACAATCTTTTAATATTACCTTATTACATTCAAAGTTTATGTCAAAATACTTAATTAGAAGAACAGACAGCTATTTGATGACTCTAAGAGGGAACCTGCCGAAGTCATTTTTCCTCAATCCCAAAATATATGAATCAGAACATCCTGATGTGTAACATATTTATTCTAACTGCTTAAATTAAAAGTTGCTCAAAAGAAGTGTTTTTATACTTACCAATTTAATTAACATTTACATGACTGTGAGAAGCATCTTTTATACCAACGTTTAATTCACACATCAGTAAGCACTAATGACAAGTGTATTACCATATCATCTTCTAGCAGTTAGGTATATCAGTGACATGCATCATAAAATTAAATAGTTAACTAATATTCAAAAGTGCTGCAATAAGAAATTATTGTTGTAATTACCAATGTTGAAAGTAAAGAATTTTAATCAAATCACTTTCTTGGGTTCCCATATTTTCAATTAAAAATTACTTTGAGAAATCACAGAGAAGCCTGCTGTTTTCAATGTCGAATGCTTGTCTAATTAATGTATTTTTACTAACATTAATAACTATTACACTCAGCACTTAAAAAATCAGTATAAATATATTATCTCTTGCTTTCTTACCTTCACCTCACTCTTTGCCAGCTATGTTTCTTACTGATGTTTGGCAACAGGGAAGAGTGTTTACTTTGCTTGGATAAAATAATTGTCATTCCTAGTGTCCAGGAAATAGCCTCATGACTAGACACAGTAGATATTTGAAGAGACTTCCAATTCCCTCTCCTTCTTATGTTTGTGGCTTTTAACCAATTCTGAAAGATGCCATCAGTTTTTTATGATGGTATCTCATAGTACAAGCTCATACAAATTCTGCTTTCTTTCAGTCCCTTATTTATTTGATAATATAAATTTCCTCTTGACCTCCTGTTGAAATTGGATTTTCAGAAGAAATTGTTTTCTTTCAATGGTACTTTATAATTTTCGGGCTGCATTTATATTCTCTGGTATTTGCTAAAGGTGATTATTCAATTACTACATGAATGTTAAATCAATATGCACTAAACTAACCAAGATGATAAAGAACGCTTACTCACTCAGTGTTACCTCAAAATAGTATAATGGTAAAATAGAAAGAGAAAAAATAGAAAGAGAACTGGACTAGAAATCAGAAGAACTGAGATGAATTCTGATGCTCCCACTTATTTTATTAGCTGCAGAATCTTGTACACATTACTTAAACTCTCAGCCTCAGCTTTTTTTTTTTTTTTTTTTTTTTGAGACGGAGTCTTGCTCTGTCACCCAGGCTGGAGTGCAATGGCGCCATCTTGGCTCACTGCAACTACTGCCTCCCAGCTCAAGCGATTCTCCTGCCTCAGCCTCCCGAGTAGCTAGGATTTTAGGCGCATGCCACTACACCCAGCTAATTTTTATATTTTTAGTAGAGATGGGGTTTCACTATGTTGGCCAGGATTGTCTTGAACTCCTGACCTCAGGTGATTCACCCGCCTTGGTCTCCCAAAGTGCTGGGATTACAGGCATGAGCCACTGCACCCAGTCCAGCCTCAGTTTCTTTATTTACAAAATGGTGGTGAGTATTTATAATAGAGTGATTTGAGGATTTGAAGAAATAATATATTTAAGTGAACCTTTAAAATAGCTCACTCTAAGATCTTAATAATGTTATCTTGATGGTAAATGGTATAATTACTATGAAATCAAAAAATAACACATAGAGAATTCCACAGTAAATACCTCTTTTAAAGTGTGCGATTAATTTTTTGCTTATATGCCTAAGTCTTTGCAAATATAATTGGTTTTTAAAAAGTCATATTATTTCTGAGGTTTTCTTTTATGAAAACTTATCTCCTTCTGATATATTTCAAACAAATGTATGCTATACTTACAAATTCTCTCATAATCTTTCTTACACAAATTTTTGGAATAAGGGAAAGAGTGGGAAGAGCTGAAGGCCCTAGTATTATAAGGAGAGAAAAATGGATCGTTACAAGCTCTTTGCTTTATGGTACAAGAAGCTTCCTGCATGCAGAGGCAAGGTCTGACCTATATACAGACAAAATTTTAGTGATGTTGAATTTTTGCAATGTTCTCTGGTGATTGCAAAAACTCATAGTATCTAGCCCGCCAAAAAAGTATGACTAGGGAAAGGATTTTACAATATAAGGAAGGTATCCAACCAGTAAGAGAGCTCAGGAAAAGCAACAGACTGTAGGAACTGATATACGCTCTATGACTTGTTACATCGGCCAAGTAAACTCCACAATATAGTATTAAATGGTGTGTTAATGGTGTGTTATTAGTTGGAACTTGCCATCAAAGTAGACCATAAGTAGCCCAGGACTATGGTATTTCAAGACCTCTTTTGTAAAGTGGAAATCCCATGAAAATCCTGGCCTGGAACTATCTGGTCAGCCTAGCACAAAGGACTCTTTCTCTGACTTGTTTCAAAATGGACATATAGAAGTCCTTCAGAAAAGTTCTCCAACTTTGGGCTGCAAAGTGAGGGTGAATGAAGCTGCCACAGTTACCTCTAAGATGTTAAGACAGACCATTAAATCATTTATACAACAAACATATACTATGTGTCTGGTGCATTCTAGATCCTATAGTTGAATCAATGAACATAACAAAACCTGTTACCTAATACAGTGGCAGTTCTACTAGAAAGGACAGGTAGTAAGCAAGTAAAAATATAAATGCAAATTGCATTATCAGGTAATGAGAAGTGCCATCACAAAAATTTAAGCAAGTGGGGTAAAGTAACAGTTTTGGAAAAGCAAGAGGGGTGACTCCCTTGAGGTAACATTTGCATAGCCAAGAAATGAAATGAAAAGATAAACAAAAATCTGGGGGAAAAGGGCTCAGGGCAAAAGGAATAAGCAGAGAAACTCTTAGGCCAAATAAGCTTGGCATGTTCTTGAACACAGCAAAGTCAGGGTATCTAAAGCAACATGAACAAAGGGTAAGGTTAGAGAAGACAAGCTCAATGAGAGACCTCATGGGCCACTGTGAGAGCTCTGGCTCTTACCATGAGTGAAGGAGGAACCATTGGGTTGTGTTGGGGTAGGAGTGGCATGGTTGACTCTGCCTGTCACTCAGGAAAGAGATAAAAGCAGCAGCTCAACTTTTTAATCTCACAGGCACTTTACACCTAAAACTTACTGAGGACTCCAAAGAGATTTTCTTTAACAGGGTTATATGTATAAATATTTACTGTATCTCAGTCTATTTAGTAAGAATGTTTTTAAATGTCTGTTAATTCATTTTAAAGTAATAATGACCCATTACAAAATAAGATAAATAACATATTTTTTAAATAAGCATATTTTCAAGCCAAAAAAATACTTGATAGAAGAGTAGCACTGCTTTACACCTTTGCAAATTTCATTAATATCTGGCCTCATAGAAGACAGTTGGAGTTTCAAATCTTCTGCATTAAATTTATGGCTATATGATGTTTTGGTTAAAGTATATTAAGAAAATCCAACCTTACACAACAATGTAATCGAAAAAGGAATGAGTGTTTCAATTAATTTTTCAGATAATTTTGTATATTCTTCTTTGATATTATACCAAAACTTAACAAGTACTAGTTTCTTAAAGGTTATTTTCAAACCATGTTAATAAACCTCGCCTACTCTGTTTCAGAAAGATCCATTGGTCTATTCTGTACTGTTTGTTTGTTTGTTTTGAGATGGGTTCTCGCTGTGTTGCCCAGGTTGGTCTCAAACTCCTGGGCTCAAGCCTCCCAAGTAGCTGGGACTATCCAGCTATTCTGCACTTTGAATGGATATTTTATCCATACATGATCTCTTAACATCATGCATTGGTCATTTGAAAAAATTCTTGATTCATTGAGTTATGCAGATTCTCCAAACTTGCAAACATTTCATTACATAATATCAAAAATCATATTCATTAATAGCACTTCTAATATCAATTAAAAAGTTCTTAGGTATTGAAAATTTCTCAAGCACATACAAGTTTTCCAAAATTTGAATTTTCACTTAAAAACTTTATCATCAGCAACAGATACTGTAAATTGCTTTCCATGAACTGTTAGGCTTATTTTATTTATTTTTAAGAAAATGTCTGCCAAATGTTCAAATCTGAATAACTATTGTTTTCTGTCAGTTTTTCATTCAAGTTAATAGATGTTTCATGAAAAAAAAGTAGATAGTTTAGTTTTTGTCTAAAGCAACTGCACAATGTGTTCCTTCCAGACAGGCACCATATGTCAGTATGCAACAGAAATGCTTTCTGCATACTTCCCACATCATCATATAGAATATTAAAAAGTTGTATTCTCAAGAGAGAGCAAATCTTAGTTTTTGCTACTTTATCAAGGACATCCTTAAGAGAAATTGCGTTTTTTTTGGTGGATTGTTAACGAAGTACAGTTTGACTGCTAGTAGACTTTGGTGCCACTGGCTCGATTTGTGATAATGCACTAGCAATTTACTCACCATTGCCTTTGCACCAACAACACAAATGTCAGTAAGAGTGAAAAATAGCAGTAGATCCTCATATAATTAAGAAATTAGATTTGACCTCATGTACCCCAAGAAAGGGTCTTGGGGACCCCCAGGGATCTATGGGACACATTATGAGGGCCTGAACTATAAGGAACTTAGGTGGACTGTAGAGAGATAGAGAGACAAGTTGGAAGTCCATTGCCATAATCCAGGCAAAGAATGTGGGTGGACACAGCCTGGGTGATAGCAGTGAAGTGAGTAAGAAGTGGTCAGGTTCTGGAACCAACAGGAATTTCAGCTACATTAGATATAGCCTGTGACAGAAAACAAGGGTCGAGAATGATTAAGAGATTTAAGGCCTAAGCAAATTAAAGCATGATTCTGCTATTTACTGAGATAAGGGAAATATTTAAAGAAAAAATTGAAGATTTGTTTTTCAGACATGTTAAATTTGAAACATCTATAATATATCCAAGCTGAGATTTTTAAAAATGGGCAGTTAGATATGCAAGTCTAGAGTTAAAAAAAAAAAGTCTGAACGAAGATAGGAAGATATTAGTTGCATAAGTTGACCACACAAAACATTCTAACCCAAAAATAACTACATAAACTGACCATAGAAAATCTTCTCTAGGCCTTTATGAAGATTGGTTCTGCAGCCTTAGTAGGCACTATAGTCATCAAACAGACTTCAAAAACTGTTATCCTGCCTGATGTGGCAAGGTAATCTATTGAGATGATTCATGCATTCTTGCTTTTTTATTTTATTTTATTTTATTTTTGAGACAGAGTCTCACTCTGTCACCCAGGCTAGAGTGCAGTGGCACGATCTCGGCTCACTGCAAGCTCCGCCTCCCAGGTTCACAGCATTCTCCTGCCTCAGCCTCCTGAGTAGCTGGGATTACAGGCGCCCGACACCACGACCGGCTAATTTTTTTGTATTTTTAGTAGAGATGGGGTTTCACCATGTTAGCCAGGATGGTCTCAATCTCCTGACCTCGTGATCCACCCGCCTTGGCCTCCCAAAGTGCTGGGATTACAGGTGTGAGCCACCACGCCCGGCATTTTGCTTCTTTAAAGACGCAAAAGAATGAACAATGTTGCCCTCTTCCTCCAACAAGAGAGCAAACTAACCTGAAAATCTTGGAGGCCTGAAGGCTGTCTTGCCAAAGTTAACAGGCCTTGATTTGGAAAAGCCTCTGCTTACAAAAGCAATAAAGTCTGGAGAGAGGTGTGGAGTTGATGGATGGGAAGTGGCCCTAACTGGGAGAAAGAGGATGGCTTCCCTGAGACTAAATGAAAGAGATGGTTTTGGAGTGAGCTTTGGGAGATGAGCTGGCAGGCTCTTCACTCGCCAGAATGCTCTTTTCCCAAATATTTACATGGCTGGCTCCACTCTTCATCTAATCCTCTGTTCATGCTCCTGGAGGCTTTTCCTGATCTCTGTCTAAAATGGCCACCTTTAACACCCCATCATCACCTTATATTCCCTGTGGTTTTTATTATTTTTTGTTTTTGTTTTTGTTTTTTTTTTTTGGTTTTTTGTTTGTTTGTTTGAGACAGAGTCTTGCTCTGTCACCAGGCTGGAGTTGCAGTGGTATGATCACAGGTCACTGCAACTTCCACCTCGCAGGTTCAAGTGATTCTCCTACCTTAGCCTCCCGAGTAGCTGGGACTACAGGTGTGTGCCACCACGCCCAGCTAATTTTTGTATTTTTGGTAGAGATGGGATTTTGCCATGTTGGCCAGGCTAGTCTCAAACTCCTGACCTCAAGTTATCTGCCCACTTCAGTCTCCCAAAGTGCTGTGATTACAGGCATAAGCCACAGTGCCAGGGCTGGTTTTTATTATTTTCTAATGATAATCTCAAACTGAATTTTACCACAGATATATTGTACCCATTTACTTACATATTTATTTATATAGAGACTTATTGTTATTCTCCCTCACTAGAATTTATGCCTTTCAAGGGAGGAATTTTGTTTTTCATTTCTTTTTCAATCTTTCTGTACCTCATGCACAGTAATGAATCAATAAATATTCGTTAAATGGTTCGTTTTCCATTTCCTTTTGAAGGATATGAAAGATACAAACATTGACAGTGTCCCCCAAAAATTTAACTTTTGAGATTTAAAATTTTTTATTAAATATTGCAAACATATTAAACAATTTATAAAGCATGCATTAGGTGAAAAGAATAAAAAGAACAACCACATATCACTAGTTAGCTTAAAAATGGAACATTGCAAGAACTTAGAAGGCTTTTGTGAGCCCCTTCCTTTATCCCACAGGGAATCACCACCACAAATTTTTGTATTTATTATCTACTTGCTATTCTTCATAATTTTATATGTTTGTATCTCCTTAAAATATTACTTACTTTTGCCTGATTCTAACTTTACCCTCTGTATTTTTCAACTTGTTTATTTGGCTCAATATCATTTGTGAGATGAGTTCATGCTGGTCCCTTCAATGCTACTGCTTCATAGTATTCCATTGTATGAAAAGCACAGTACAGTCATCTAATGTCTTGTTGCAGGACAAGTTTCCAACTTTTCCAACTTTTTTTGTTATTACGTACAATGCCGCCATGACATTCTTGTACACATTTCCTAACACACATGCTCAAGAGTTGTTCTAATCTATATGCCACTGAGAGGAACTTGAGAGTCACAGAGCATATGTATATTGAAGTTCACAGAACACCAAATGCCAAAATGTCTTCCAAAGGGCATGTATCCAGCTGCTACGCACCAGCATGACTTGACCTGTTTGTAAAATATTGAAATAGTTCCACACTTGATAAACAGCTGCTGCCCTAAGTCCCTGGAGGATCCCCTTGCAACTGCTATGTCCAAGGGTAACCTAAACTATCCCAGGTTTCCTGGGACTGAGAGGGTTTCTAGGACAGGACATTTCAGTTTTAAGCCAGACAAGTTAAAACAGGACAAGTTTGTCATTGTACCTAGCCAGCCTCTTAGCCAACAGAGACTTTCCCACAATTCAGTAACTAAAGCATTAATGCCTGACACCGTGGTTAAGTGTTGTGAGCATTGCCTGTGGTTGCACCTGCTTATATTCCCACTGACAGCTTATGTGTTTCATTACTCCCTTTCTTTATCATCACTTGTTATAGTGCTAATTTTTATTTTTTGCTATGTAGTGAGTATAAACTATTATCTCATTATCATATTAATTTTTTTATCTGACTATACTGAAATTTTTGAATAGTCTGGAATCACTTTCCTTACCTGGTCATATCACCCCCTTTTGAGTATGGCAAAGAACTTTCATGAAGCCACATGAGTAGCCAATTATCCTATGAAAATATGATCAACCACATTTTGACTATATTGACGATACTGATTGGTTACATTTTGAAGAAAACATACAATACAAAATACAAGAAAAAGTTGGTTCTGTCTCCTCCCACTATCCCCTTTACCCAGCCACCCCCAAATACTCATGATGATTTGGTCAGAACTGGGCTCAGAGCAAGAGGTCAGGGTGACCGAGGGTGGAGGGGTTGTAGGCTACGGGTTTGTGGTTGTCACAATAATGCTGTGATAATGCTGTGGTTTCCCAGAGGGGAGTAGGGAGCAGGGAGAGGGCTGCAGCCTGATGACAGCCAGATGAAGAAAGAGCTGCCTCTTCCTTCCCTAGCCCCAAGGCCTGCCCTACCGCCCAAACCCAAGACCACTTCAAACAAGGTAAAAATATGGATGCTCTTGCTGGGTCCGCTATTCCACAAGAGGGAAAGAAGGTAGCTGCTTGGACCCCACTGTCCCCATATACAAGGTTCAGGAGACAGGAGCACGTGGCTACTACCAGCAAAAGAAAAGTGGGAAAGCAGTAGGAAGAGGAGGAAGTGGGAAGAGCGGAAGATCATATATATTTAAAAAGTGACTTAAGACTTAAAATCCAATTAGTGTTTGTACAGAAATGTACAGGTGAAATAACTCACTATGGCCTATGACCAAAATTATATGGAGAAATCACGGTGGACTCCTACTCCTACCCCCCTACCCAAGAGGTGGCCCGAGTCGTTAAGTACGATTGGTTAGAGTGGATTCCAGGTCATTAAGGTGGAAGACGTGGGGGCAGTGGGCAGGCAAGGGGGGCTCCATTGCTGCAACACTGGTTGGGGCTGGCCGGGTGGTTCTCCTGGAGGTCCACAGCTTGGTTTCTGTCTGGAGCACCAGCTGCATTCTGGGGCTTGCTCTTGGGAAGTTTCTCAGCTATTGCCATGAAAATTTCATTCACATTCATTGCACCCTTTGCTGATGTCTCCATGAACAGCCAACTGTCGTCGTCTGCATAGGCTTGTGCTTCCTGGAATTCCAGGGGTCTCTTGCTGGCCAGGTCTGCCTTGTTACTCATGAGCGCAAGGACCATGTTGGGGCTGGCCTGCTTGGTAGCTCCTTCACTCAGTCCCTGGCTCCGGCAAATGTATCTGTATTGGTGATGTCATAGACCATGATGGCAGCCTGGGCCCCCCCAAGAGTACATGGGGGCCAGGCTGTGATACCACTGCTGTCCAACCGTGTCCCAGATCTCAAACCTAACTGTTGTGTTGTCCAAGCAGACATTCTGTGTGAGGAAGGCTGCTCCGAGTGTGCTCTCCTAGTACGCATGAAATTGTCCCTTCACAAGGCAGAGGACAGGTTAGATTTGCCCACTGCAGACCCAGCAGAACACGCTTAAACAGACAGATCTTATTGAGTCATGCTGTGCCTCCCCAACTCGCCACTACCCATCCAGCTGCAGTGGTCCAGAGAGGTGGGAGCAGGGACCAGTGCTGTGCGAAGAGGCATTTAGTGGGGAGGGGGACCTCCAAGGTGGCTCCAGGGCAGTGGCTTTACTTGGGGCCAGGGCTTGGACCAGCTCTGCTTCTCTCCCCAAAGGCAGTGTCCCCGACTTCAGCCTCCTATCATGTTAATTTTCATTTTTATGATGTGGCTGATCATATTTTCATAGAATAATTGGCTCCTCAGGTGGCTTCATGAAAATTCTTCATCACACCCTAGAAGAGGTGATATGACCAGGTAGGGAAAGTGATTCCAGGCTATTCAAAAATTTAATTTCCTAGAAGCCTTTAAGCTTTGGCAAAGTTTCCTATCCTGTCCTAGCTTGGCTTGGAGTTAAGTGGAGCACCTAAAATTGGACCATCAAAACTTAAAACCATGAGCATCTATCACAATGCAAAAAAAAGTAAACTGAGGTCCAAAAGTCCTTCCTTGCCTTTTTCCTAGTGTGTAGGCCACATAAGCTTCCTGTATCATACCAAAAAAGAGGGGAGCAACAAACCAATTACAGCCACTACTGAATATCTAGCCAAACTAAGTTGGATAATGAATATATCAATTTTATTCGATTTAGAAATATAACAGTATGCTACCCTTGCACCTTCACATAGTGAGCCATATTTATATTCCCTACACTAGACTCATCTGACCACCAAACCAAACATGGTATAATCTGCTCTAAATATGTAATCCATGCAAATCGTCATATTATCCAAAACCTGGATGCTAGTACAGACTTGAGAGGTAAAGCAAATCCAGAGGCAGTTAGAGACTGAAAAATGAAGTGCCATAGCTGGCCGTCTCCTCTTGTGAAGTTGTTTTAATGACATCTTGGAAAAAGGGTTGGGCTCAGTGAAGGTAACTGAGAAAGGCTCCATGAAATTGCCTCATCAGAAAACAAAGCTTTTACCTAATTTCTGTGGCTGACAAGAATAAGGCATAATTTTAACCTTGATTAACATTTCTTTGGCTTTTACATTCTATAAAATTGTTCATTCATGATCTTTCTATGGTGCTTTGTTTATAAGAAGAAGAATTTCTGTAGAAATGTTTACAGTGCATTATTCATAAATATTTTGGTCAATAAGTAGTGATGGTGGAGGCAGTAGAGGGGATGGAGAATAAGAGGAACTTGGCAATTAGATTTGTTATTTTTTAATCATAGAATCTCTCCATTCAATATTATTTAGAAAATGTGAATAATGATATTTAAGCTATTGGCAGAAACATAAAAACAGTTTTGTAGCTATCTTTTTTTAGATTTGTTGAGCAACTAAATATAATAACTATAAATATGTTAAATATGCTGGGTCTAAATAGCTTCGTAACTAAGAGCACAGTAGCTAAGAGCAGTTCCTGAAACTAGAAACTTTGAAATGCAAGCCTGTCACAAGCTTATGTTTTACATGAACCTTTACAGTCGGAGGTTCTGGAGACATTTATGTCAAGATTTTCCAAGAGGCTCTCAGCATTGACTACCATAACTAGGCTTCCGCAACACCACTCAGAAATAGCTTCCTCTTGGGTAATATAATTTAAGAGATTTGGGGAAGAACCGTCCAATTCCAAAATATCTTCTCACTCATTGTTACATTGTGGAGAATTCTATCATTACACCCTACATAGAACTTGAAAGTATTTGACAAGAGGACCCTACATATTTATTTTTCAAAAGCAACTATTTTCAGAATACATGACTCAAAAATAATGTAACAGATGAGAAGGGAGTATGGGGTGAAAGCTGCATCATCTAACATAGGAGTAAGTTCTTTTAAGTGTTCCTTTATACCCCTATGAAATTGACTGAAGAATTATTAATGAATCAAAAGTAAAACTTACCTTCTTAGTAGCACATTCTGCTTATTCCTACTAATGAATCACTACTCCACCAGCCCTTCTTCCACTTGCCATAGCCAAGTGATTTCCTCCCTTTACTGCTGCATCTTAAGACTCCCAGTGGAGCCCAGCCAACATCTGACCATTCGTTCCCCAGACCACAGAGATGGACTATTCGGCCTGTGTGTTCTGTGCAGGAAATCTTAGGCTGCTTCATTTACTAAAGGCAACAAAATTTTTTTGCCCAGTATTATTGCTGTTTTTAAAATGTAGATAATATATCAACAGTAAATGAAATCTGAACAACTAATTAAGAATTAGAAAACCACTTTTGTGATTAAAACCTGAATTACTATTAATGCTGAAAATCTTGGGAATTTTCATGAATAATGTGTAGATCATGTATTATTTTGTCATTTTTTATATAGCAGGAAACTTTTAATTTGAAGGCCAAATCCAAAGTCACATTGAGTGGCAGGAGAAAATCAGGAAAGCAGCAAATCTCTGTGAATATAGAATCATAAAAACCTAGGCTTGGCAAGGAAACTCCTTTTCTCTTTAGATGTGCTTTATACAAATCAGTTCTCAATAATATTGTGGGGAAGAAATATTTGTGCTATACAAGGCAGGAGGATTGTGAAGCTATTGTTATCTGTGGTTATACACACAGAGAGATGTGTACACACAGACACATAGAAAAATAAATGTCCCCCTATGAAGGGAAGAAATAAATCACAAAATTCGTATTTTAAAAAACGGAACGAATCAACAAAATAACATACATAGAATGAACACTGAGGAAAATAAAATATTTGGCAAGAATCTAATTAGCCATATCAACCGAAAGAGGTTTGGGTTAGTTTTAGTAAACACAGAGTGGTTTCTGAGTAGAAAGTAAATAACTGCACAGAGGTACTGTTCTAATCACATGTGTTCTAACATTGACCTTATAATAATTAAAAATTGATGCTTGCAACATAATACAGCTGTGCAATCATATTTAAACCTAATCATTTCATAGACAGAGGAAAGTTGTACAAAAAGGTCAAAAACACTTTAATTTCATGACAGTAAATTTACTCTTTATTCCCAAAGTGAAAATGTCTAATTTCTAAAAGAGCAAACCAATAATTACTTATTATAAAGCTATTTTAGTCAATACTTAATTTTGCTATATTGATTAGTGTTTAGACATTTAAAATGTACCCTACAGCAAGAATATGTGTTTACAATATGATTCTCTCTACTGATGTTTGTAAGTATTACAGATATTGATTTAAGACATGTCTCAAAAATGCCAAACTTAATAGTAATCATATAAAAAACTGACACTTAAAATTGGAATTTAACTTTAAAAATTTGAATACCAGTGTCCTTAAAGATCTCTTTGTATCATGATCACCAATTCTGCCATTAAATACTTTAACCTTGAGTGCTCAATTAAACTACATTATAAACTCTACCTCATCCCCAAAGTAACAGAGAGAAAAAAATAAATGATCAATTTTACCATTCGCAACTGGAACAAAATGTTTTCTCTCTATTTTATGTACTTCTGATTGTAAAATAAAGACTGGGATATTATTTCCCCCTTAACTTGTATTCTGTGTAACTTAGAGCTCCTTGCAATAAAACAAAATGATGCTTCATCAGGATGTTACTGGGAGTACCAAGGCAATTTACAAACATTAAGTCTGAGAACATCACTGTGAGGCAGGTATTAATATAACACTTCTCTCTTGAGGAGTTCAATGCACTTTACATAACGTAATTTTATTAACTCTTCCTTGAGCTGGGCAAAAAGACTAAGAATATGTCTAACCACTTACCTCACTCACATGCATGTATAAAAAGAATAAAAGAGATGGTTCTACACAACCACATCTTTTAAATTCGCTTTCACTTCCAATCTGAAATTATGACTAAAGATAAGGCCAACTAAGTCACTCAATATATTTGGCTTCTACTAATATTGATTTTGAACAGGTATCAATTTTATAAATATGAATTCAGAATTAAACATTTAAAAGATAATTAATCCCAGTAATTCTTAAGCAATAATTGTTTTTGAAGGTGGAAAAAATTGACAGTAATAACTTTTCCCTCTATTATAATATACTAAAGACTCCAAAACCACATTATAATTCTGTGGACAAGCTTCACAACATCCTTAAGTAAATCCATGCATTTCTTAGCAAGAGTACAACTATGGACACATGAAGACAGCCAGAAGAGATATATAAAGTGAAAGATATAGAAATGCTAATGATATCTAATGACACTTACCAAGTGTCAGCCACTATTCTAAGGAATCTACATGTATTCACTCATTTAATCCTCATAACTCTATGAGATGGGCAGCATTTTCATCATTTTATAGACAAGAAAATTGAGACTCAGGAAGTTGAGTTAGTCCTAGGTCACAGAGCTACAAAGTGGCAGAGCTGAGATGCAAACACAGAAAATATGAGTCCAGAGTCCATGTTCCCAACCCATGTTCTAGAAAAGAAGTTGTCCCCAGCCATCCCTGATCATGGAATTCTGAATCCATAATTATAATCTTTTCCACTCCAAATGTAACATTTCCCAACTCACAGTCTACCTCACAGTAATCACAGAACAACTGCTCAATTTTATGTATCTTACTTTCAAAATATGATACTTGTATTTAGAAAATGGTCACAGGAAGGCAGTATAATATAGTTTGGAGTACACACCTCAGGATCAGACAGACCTAACAGGCTATCCCTAAGCAAGTTATTTCTATCCAAGCTAAACAATATAGACGGTGGAACCTACCTCCTGATGCTGTAGTGAGAATTAAATAAGTTAATACAACACATTTAACATACGCCTTACTATGCCTTCTACATAGTAAGCATTCAACAATTGTTGCTACTGTAAGTTAGTATAAACTTATTCAAGCCATTCTCAGAACTCTGAAACTCAGAATTACCATTGAATTTAGCATATCTCAATGCTGGTGTCAATAGAACTGAACTGATTTTTTCATCAAATATATGTTCTAGACACTGGCCATGATCTCATTTAATCCTCAGAACAAACCTATAATTTGTGTTTTTATGCCCACTTGCAGGAAAATAAGCCTTGAGATTGTAAGTAACATCCATAACCATGCCAGTAATAATTAGATGATTAATCAATTAACTGCATGGATCCCACAAAGCAGGTTAAAAAGTAACCAATAAGCAAGGAAATTATTTGAAAAAGTCTTCTCTCTCATAAAATTATAGAACTAAAAATTCCTAGACTGAAGTTCACCTTGTTTAGCCTTTGCTATAATTAGAGCAAAGCTGTGCCCAGAGAAAACAGTTAGAATAGAGATGATAAAAAGGAAAAATACTCCCCGAAAATATACACGCCACCCCCCTCCCCACCCACCCTATTTCCAGTATACACCAGGCACTTCTGATTCTTCCATCATCAGAACCACTGAAGAAAATAGCAAGGGCCAAGGTCAGGGTAGGAGCCTTCAGAGTTGGACAGTGTTACACGGGAAACAGGCAAGAAGTCTGCACTTGGGGACTGGTGCTTCAGCCAGAGTGAGGTACAAGATTGTAGATCTGTAAAGCACATTTGCCTCAAATCAGCCTCACCTGCACCCAAACACACTGTAAAGGTCGGCTTCTGGTCTATTCACAGAAATCTGCAGAAAAAGAGAAAATGCATTACATTAGTCTTTTGCTGACCTCTTCCTTGACCCTTGACCTACCAGCATTCCCTAAATTGGAAATGTCTTAGTTACGCAGAACAAAAATAGTTCCGCCTGAATTAGGACATTATTTCCTCATTCCCTCTATTTAATGTAAAAGAAATATTTTTGTCATTTGCATAATGACCTGCTGCATATACAAAGACAATTATTTATGATTTTCACTTTAAAAACATGATTCTGAATTGATTATGATACATAATAATCATGTGAAAACATGATTGCAAATAAGATTTAAGTGAAAGAATAGAATTTCCACTTTCATCAGCCAACATATAAACCAATATAGAGGAGGTGGCAGATACAAATAATCATATATAAAGAGAGACACAAGCTCAATGATAAGGGTCTGCTTACACAGGCACAGAAAGTAGTGGGAAAAAATCTTCAGCCCATATGTCACAAGAAATAGAATTTTTAAAAATTCACGTTATCCCAAGAACATATAAGATCTTATGTTCCATTATCAACTAGCAGGTAGCACCCAACCTAGTCATTTCTTCTATACTTAGAATCGGTGGCCTCTCTCCATAACTCATTCCAACTTTTAGTAATTGTCATATAAAGGTAAGCTTTTCTTTTATCTAACTTCAGTCACTTACATAATATGATTGAAAAACCTGTAATGATGCTCCACACATGCAGGATACTTCATAAACCCTTGTGGATGGGATGTTGATTTCAGTCTATTTCCCTTTTTTCTGACCTCAGTGGAGACAGAAGTGCTTAGACAGAAACATTGGCAAAATGGTTAGAGATAAGAGAAAGTTGATTAGGGACAAGTGCAGAGTGGAACCAGGGAAGAAAACAACGTGGAATGACTCACTGTGCCCCAGAGCAGTGTGATCTGTTTTAGAAGACACAGCCAGCCACCAACAAAATGTGAGTTGTAAAGCAGAATACGCTCAAGCATGCGCTCAGAAGAATTACTGCTGCCTTCCAACTCACTTCCACATAGATAAATCAATCAATCCATCTCTCTCTCTAACCCTGACCTCTGTGCAGAGTTCCAGTTCTACTTGCACGATTGTAAAACTGAACTGGGTGGATAGGATATTCTTTCCCGTGACTCACTCTAGCCTCCCTCCACAGCTTTACTGCTGGTATGAAGACATCTTTGGTAAGCTCTAGTGAAGATAACTACGATAACCACTGACACTTTAATGTGAAAAATAATCCGTACTAACTAACAAAGGAAAAATGTTGTCTTATCTTGTAGATTCACCAATATCTTAAACCCAAAAATATACAGAAAAGACCTCATACTGCCCGTCTGAAAACAAACAAACAAACAAAAACAGAGAACCCTGGGGGACACGGTCAGAAGCTCACTGGGAAAATTAAGACAGGCGATCGGTAAACAGCAGGACCCTTTCTGAAAGAACGGACTTGCCTCTTATCCCCTACAATAAAAGGCCCAAGAAAGGGGTTAAATTTGGATGTCCTGGCAGCACCTCAAACTTAACATTTCTAAAATTAAACTTCTCCAAGAACCAGTTTCTGCTGACTTCCTGTTCGTTAAGGGTACACTTGTTCTCTGCGGCTCCAAACATGAGTCATCTTGCTTTATTTCTCTCCCACCCCCACCATATCTAATTAAACACCAAGTTGCATCTATTTTTTTCTTCAGCACTTTTTTGCAACTCTCTGTTGCTCTCTTTTCCCATGCTTTATCTCTAATTTGGTTTTGACCCCATATTAGGCCCATTATTCTTCCAAACAATGCATCTGGCAGTAGTTTCCATTTTGAGTTTGAGCTCTGCCTTGTTTAGGTCTGCTGCTTATCAAAAAGATTCTGTGATACCCGCCTGTCTGCTGAACAAAGATGTTGCAAGCTATTTCCAAATGTACCCCCAACTGCCTTTCAGTCTTACCTTCTCCTATTTTCCTGGGCATCAGCCAAACTAGCTATCATCCTACTCCCCACGATACTCTATTGCCTTAATTCCTACCACTTCCTTTTTCTGAAATACAATCTCTGCACCCTCAGAAATTCCAAGCATGCTGCCCGCACAAACATTAATGCCACAAATTCACCTGTGAATGCTTGTTCAGATATTTTTATTCAAAAAGTCATGTCTAAGACCAAAAAATATGTATTTTAAGTGTTTTTAAACTAAAACTCCATGAGTTTCCATGGCAAAAGGTGTTACCAACTCAACTCATAGTTTAAGATGTTGCGATAGAGCCCACACAAAATAATCTTCCTTAAAAAAAAAACTCTTATTAAAACTGCATAATTCAACCTGGCAAGGCAATTAATATTCAATAATAATAATAGATTGATGTTAAATAATAAATTCATGTTTAATAATAAATTTATGTTCAATAATACTAATAAATTGATATCACTTGGAGTTTAATTTTATATTTTAGGTTAGGCACAGTGGTTCACACCTACAATCCCAGCACTTTGGGAGGCCGATGCAAGAGGATTGCTTGGAGCCAAGAGACTAGCCCGGGCAACATGGTGAGACCCCCATCTCTACAAAAGTAATTTTTTTTAATTAAAACAAAATTTTATCCTTGGGATGCCTTTTAGATCAAATAAATCAAGCAAAGTAATATTTTAGTTGACAGCTTCTGTTTAAAATTATTTGCATTCCTAGCAAAAAAGAATTCTACAATATTTACTATAATGCACTATCAAAAAATGCACAAAAATAAGTCTATTTTCTTACAGAAATGATTTTGGTTTGCTACACAACTTTTCTTATTGATCCTAAAAGTTCAAATAACTTATACTTTACTATTGTACAACAGCAAGTAATAGAAGGTTAAAAAAAAAAAAGACTTTTCTTAACTTATGTTGGAATGGAGACTTTTCTTTGTCTATTTGCACTCTGGTCTCACCATGCTTTTTTGCAAGTATTTCCTATCTGTGCAAAGGTCACCTTTCCTTGGAAGTCCTACCACTGAATCAGTCTACATTAGTCTCTTTATTAGTTCTTAGGAAAGCCACTGTCCATACAAGGAACTTCGAATACAGATTAAGTAAACACAAATAAAATTGCAATTTTACCTCATTCTAATCCCAAATCTACACTTGACCTATTAGGTGGCACACATCGTGAAAGTTTAAAAGTGAAAAAGACAGTCTTTAAATAGAGAGTCAAGGGTAGAGCTAGATACCAAGTTCAGGTGGACAAAAAGCAAGGTTATTTGCAGGAGAATGTAGGAAAGTCATTTAAAAGTCCCTCAGAAAAAAACAAAAAGAAAGAAAGAAAGAAAATATTAGCAGTGGTAATAAAATGCATCTCTATAATCATCTCTCGCTGCTTTGAAAAAAAAATTGAGGAAAATTTTCCATGACCCTAATGGTGCACTCAGAACTATTTGTCATGGTCTATTGTGGACTATTTACTTTAAGTATTTCTCACTCACTTAAATCTTATAGGCAATATAAAATGCTGGATTTGGCCAGGCGCATTGCCTTACGTCTGTAATCCCAGCACTTTTGGAGGCCGAGGCAGGCAGATCACCTGAGGTCAGGAGTTCAAGACCAGCCTGGCCAACATGGTGAAACCCCATGTCTTCTAAAAATACAAAAATTAGCCAGGCATGGTGGCACGAGTCTGTAATCCCAGCTACTCGGGAAGCTGAAGCAGGAGAATTGCTGGAACCCAGGAGGCGGAGGTTGCAGTGAGCCAAGATCACACCATTGCACTCCAGCCTGGGTGACAAGAGCAAGACTCCATCTCAAAAAAAAATGCTGGATTCATAGGATGGCCTATAAGTGTTAGAGGAATTCAAAAAGACCAATGCAGGTGAATTAGTCAAGTGTGGCTTCAGGAAGAAATCACCATCGGTTTTTTTCTTATCCAGATCCATCTTTTCTAAACAACTGGTTTTCGCATAGAGCCAGAATCTAATGAGGCTCTCTCTGTTTCCTTGTAAAGTCAACTCTGATATTTATCTAAACATTTTATAGCTCCTTCTGCTAATTTACATGCTGTTTGTATTACACAGGTGAAGTCAAACCTTTTTCAATGAATATCATAATAGTGAAGTGGTTCTGGCTTACAAAGTTGTTTCTGTGTTCCACTTGACATTCATAGGTTCAAAATTTTAGTAACTTGGTTATAATAAACTAAACAATGGACTATCTAGTACACAGGAATCCTTTTCTGAAAGCCATCTACGTGGTCCCATTCCTTACAGAGAAAGACCATGATAATGTGTTGGTACATTGCAATGAAGGGAGAGAAGGAAGGGAAGGAGGAAGAAAGAAAGAGGAAATGAAAGAGGGAAAGGAGGAAAGAAGGGAGGAAGGAGAGAAGGAAGGAAAAAAGGGAGGGAGAATTGAATTGAACTAAGATGTTTACACTTTCTATTTTGTCATCTCATAGCATCTTTACCTCTCTTCACACTTTTCTACATCAAACAATACCTAAACAAAACTACCATGAGTTCCCAAATGGCCTTTAAAACAATATTCTAATAGTCTAATAGATACAGAGGCAAGAAATCCATAAATTCAAAGAGAATTAATTTTCTCTTCAGAATTTATACATGAACAACATGAATTGTAGAAATTTTAACAATTTATATTTTATTACAGAATTTCATTCCAACTAAGAGGAAAAAATAATTTTGCACCCTTAAAGAATTAACTCACCAGGCACAGTGGCTCACACCTATAATCCCAGCACTTTGGGAGGCCAAGGAGGCTGGATCACCTGAGGTCAGGAGTTCAAGGCCAGCCTGACCAACATGGTGAAACCCCGTCTCTACTAAAAATACAAAATTAGCTGGGCGTGGTGGCGCATGCCTGTAATCCCAGATACTTTGGAGGCTAAGGCAGGAGAATCACTTGAACTAGGGAGGCAGAGGTTGTAGTGAGCTGAGATCGTGCCATTGCACTCCAGCCTGGGCAATGAGCGAAACTCCATCTCAAAAAAAAAGAATTAACTCTAGTTCAATAAACACAGCCAAAATAAATAGTCATGGCTATATAAAAGATTAATATATAAAGATCTAGTCACATAATTTTTTTTACTTTAAAAAATGTTTAACTTTTATTTTAGGTTTAGAGGTACATGTGAAGGTTTATTACATAGGTAAATGTGTCATGGGGGTTTGTTGTACAGATTATTTCATCACCCAGGTATTAACCCCAGCACCCAATAGTTATCTTTTCTGCTCCTCTCTCTCCTCCCATCCTCCTGGCTCAAGTAGGCCCAAGGGTCTGTTGTTTTCTTCTTTGTGTTCATAAGTTCTCATCATGTAGCTCCCACTTGTAAGTGAGAACATGTGGTATTTGGTTTTCTGTTCCTGTGTTAATTTGCTAAGGATGATAGCATCCAGCTCCATCTATGTTCCTGCAAAAGACATGATCTCATTCTTTTTTATGGCTGCATAATATTCCATGGTGTATATGTACCATTTTTTTTATCCTATCTGTCATTGATGGGCATTTAGGTTGATTCCATGTCTTCGTTATTGTGAATAGTGCTGCAGTGAAAATTCACATGCATGTGTCTTTATGGTAGAATGCTTTATATTCCTCTGGGTATATACTCAGTAAAAGGATTGTTGGGTCGAATGTAGTTCTGCTTTTAGCTCTTTGAGGAATCACCATACTGCTCTCCACAATGGTTGAACTAATTTACAGTCCCACCAATAGTGTATAAGCATTCCCTTTTCACCACAGCCTTGCCAGCATCTGTTATTTTTTGACGTTTCAATAGTAGCCATTCTGACTACTCATTGGGATCTCATTGTGGTTTTGATTTGCCTTTCTCTAATGATTCATAGTATTGAGCTTTTTTCCTTTCTTTTTTTTTGTTTTTTTGTTTTGTTTTTTTGACACCAAGTCTCACTCTGTTGCCCAGGCTGGAGTATAGTGGCGTGATCTTGGCTCACTGCAACATCTGCCTCCTGGGTTCAAGAGATTCTCCTGCCTCAGCCTCCCAAGTACCTGGGACTACAGGTGTGTGCCACCATGCCTGGCTAATTTTTGTATTTTTAGTAGAGACAGGGTTTCGCCATGTTGGCCAGGCTGGTCTCAAACTCCTGACCTCAGGTGATCCACCTGCCTCAGCCTCCTAAAGTGCTGGGATTACAGGCGTGAGCCACCACGCCCAGCCGAGCTTTTTTTCATATGCTTCGTAGCCACATGTATGTCTTCTTTTGAGATGTGTCTGTTCATGTACTCTGACCACTTTTTTTTTTTTTTTTTTTTTTTTTTTTGAGACGGAGTCTCGCTCTGTCACCCAGGCTGGAGTGCAGTGGTGCAATCTCGGCTCACTGCAAGCTCTGCCTCCCGGGTTCAAGCCATTCTCCTGCCTCAGCCTCCCGAGTAGCTGGGACTACAGGCACCCACCACCACGCCCACCTGATTTTTTGTATTTTTAGTAGAGACTGGGTTTCACCGTGTTAGCCAGGATGGTCTCGATCTCCTGACCTCGTGATCCGCCCACCTCGGCCTCCCAAAGTGCTGGGATTACAGGCGTGAGCCACCGCGCCCAGCCAACTCTGACCACTTTTTAATGGAGTTGTTTTTCTCTTGTAAATTTAAGTTCCTTATAGATTTTGAATATTAGACCTTTGTCAGATGCATAGATTGCAACCTACAGAATATCTCCGATTCTGTAGGTTGTCTGTTTACTCTGTTGTTAGTTTGTTTTGCTGTGCAGAAGCTCTTAAGTTTAATTAGATCCCAATTGTCAATTTTTGCTTTTGTTGCTATTGCTTTTGGTGTCTTTGTCACGAAATCTTTGCTCATTCCTGTGTCCAGGATGGTACTGCGTAGGTTGTCTTCCAGGGTTTTTATAGTTTTGGGTTTTATATTTATGTCTTTAATCCATCTTGAGTTGATATTTGTATATAGTGTAAGGAAAGGGTCCAGCTTCAATCTTCTGCAGTTGGCTAGCCAGTTATCCCAGCACCATTTATTGAATAGAGAGTCTTTTCCCTATTGTTTATTTTTGTCAGCTTTGTCAAAGATCAGATGGTTGTAGATGTGAGGCCTTATTTCTGGGCTCTCTATTCTGTCCCATTGGTCTATGTGCCTGTTTTTGTACCAGTACCATGCTGTTTTGGTTACTGTAACCTTGTAATTTTCAAGTTGGGTAATGTGATGCCTCCAGCTTTGTTCTTTTTGCTTAGGATTGCCTTGGCTATTCAGGCTGTTTTTTGGTTCCATATGAATTTTAAAATAGTTTTTCCTAGTTTTGTGAAGAATTTTGTCAGTAGTCTGATAGGAATAGCACAGAATCTGTAAACTGCTTTGGGAAGTATAGACATTTTAATTTTATTGATTCTTCCCATCCACGAGCATGGGATTTTTTTTTATTTGTTTGCATCTTCTCCGATTTCTTTGAGAAGTGTTTTGTAATTCTCATTGTAGAGATCTTTCGCTTCCTAGTTAGCTGTATTCCTAGGTATTTTGTGTGTGTGTGTGTGACAATTGTGAATGGGATTGCCTTTCTGATTTGGCTCTCAGTTTGGCTGTTGGTGGTGTATAGGAATGCTCATGATTTTTGTACATTGATTTTGTGCCCTAAAACTTTGCTGAAGTTATTTATCAGCTGAAGGAGCTTTTGGGCCTAGGCTATGGGGTTTTCTAGATATAGAATTATATCATCTGCAAACAGAGATAGTTTGACTTTCTCTCTTCCTATTCAGATGCACTTTATTTCTTTCTCTTGCCTGATTGCTCTGGTTAGGACTTCCAATTCTATGTTCAACAGAAGTAGTAAGAGAGGGCATCCTTATCTTGTGCCAGTTTTTTGAGGGAATGCGTCCAGCTTTTGCCCATTTAATATAATGTTGGCTGTGGGTTTGTCATAGATGGCTTTTGTTATTTTGAGTTATGTTTATTCAATACCTAATTTATTGAGAGTTTTTAACATGAAGTGGTGTTGAATTTTATCAAAAGCCTTTTCTGCATCTATTGAGATAATCATGTGGTTTTTGTCTTTAGTTCTGTTTATGTGATGAATCACATTTATTGATTTGCATATGTTGAACCAACCTTGCAGCCCAGGAGTGAAGCCTATTTGATCATGGGGGATGAGTTTTTTGATGTGCTGCTGGATTTGGTTTGCCAGTATTTTGTTGAGGGTTTTTGCATTGATGTTCATCAAGGATATTGGCCTGAAGTTTTCTTTATTTGTTGTGTCTCTGCTAGGTTTTGGCATCAAAATGATGCTGGCCTCACAGAATGATTTCGGGAGGAGGGATTTTTGGAATAGTTTCTGCAAGAATGGTACTAGCTCTTCTTTGTACATCTGGTAGAATTCAACTGTAAATCCATCAGGCTCTGTGCTTTTTTTGATTGGTAGACTATTTTTTACTGATTCAGTTTTGGAGCTCATTATTGGCCTGTTCAGGGAATAAATTTTTTCCTGGCTCAGTCTTAGGAGAGTGTATGTGTCCAGAAATTTATTCGTCTCTTCTAGGTTTTCTAGTTTGTGTGCACAACTCTGTGTGCACAGAGGTGTTCACAGTAGTCTATGATGGTTGTTTTTATTTATGTGGGGGTTACTGGTAACATTTCCTTCATCATTTTTAATTGTGTTTATTTGTATATTCTCTCTAGCTAGACTTCTTTATTAGTCTAGCTAGTGGCCTATATATTTTATTACTGTTTTCAAAAAAAAACAACTCTTGCATCCATTTATCTTTTGAATGGTTTTTTATGTCTCAATTTCCTGCAGTTCAGCTCTGATATTTGTTATTTTTCATCTTCTACTAGATTTGGGGTTGATTTGTTCTTGTTTCTTTTTTTCTTCTTCGTCTTCTTCTTTTTTTTAAAGATAGGGTCTTACTCTGTTGCCTAGGCTGGAGTGCAGTGGCATGATCTCGGCCCACTGCAACCTCCGCCTCCTGGGTTCAAGCAATTCTCCTGCCTCAGTTTCCCGAGTAGCTGGGACTACAGGTACGCACCACCACACCTGGCTAATTTTTGTGTTTTGGTAGAAATAGTTTCATCATGTTGGCCAGGCTGGTCTTGAACTCCTGACCTCAAATGATCCTCTTGCCTCGGCCTCCCAAAGTGCTGGGGTAGGCGTGACCCACCTCACTGACCTTGTTCTTGTTTCTCTCATTCTTTCTGTTGTGAAGTTAGGTTGTTGATTTGAGATCTTTCTTTTTGATGTGGCCATTTAGTGCTATGAATTTAACACTGCCTTAGTTGTGTTCCAGAGAATCTGGTATGTTATATCTTTGTTCTCATTATTTTCAAAGAACTTCTTGATTTCTGCCTTAATTTCATTATTTACCCAAAAGTCATTCAGGGGCATGTTGTTTAATTTCCATGTAATAGCATGGTTTTGAGAGATTTTCATTGGCTTGACTTCTGTTTTTATTGTGCTGTGGTCCAAGAGAATATTTGGTATGATTTCAGTTATTTTACATTTGTTGAGGATTGTTTTGTGTACAAATATGTGGTCAATTTTAGAGTATGTGTCATGTGGTGATGAGAAGACTGTATATTCTGTTGTTTGGGGGTGAAGATTTCTGTAAAGGTCTATCAGATCTATTTGGTCCAATGCTGAGGTTAGGTCCCAAATATCTTTGTTAATTTTCTGCCTCAGTGATCTGTCTGATACTGTCAGTGGAGTATTGAAGTCTCCCACTATTATTGTGTGGGAATATATGTCTCTTTGTAGGTCTCTAAGAACTTGCTTTATAAATCTGGGTGTTCCTGTGTTGGGTGCACTTATATGTAGGATAGTCAGGTTTCTTGGATTGAACTTTTCACCATTATGTAATGCCCTTCTTTGTCTTTTTTGATCTTTGTTGGTTTGAAATCTGTTTTGTCTAAAATTAGTATTGTAACTCCTACTTTTTTTGTTTTCCATTTTCTTAGTAGATTTTTCTCCATCACTTTATTTTGAGCCTATGAGTGTCATTATGTGTTGTCACATAATTTTTAACAGCAAAGTAACTACAAATTAAATGTATAAACAATTAAATATATTAATTTAATAAATCAGAATAGTGTATAATCACTAAAAGTGATGCTGTAGAAATATATTCACTAAAATTCAAATTTTTAAGAAGCAGATTGCAAAATACTATAAAGTCATATAACTGCTTAACTATGGGGATATGTTCTGAGAAATGTGAGGTTAGGTGATTTTGTTATGCAAACATCACAGTGTGTACTTACACAAACCTAGATAGTATAGCCTACTACACACCTAGCTGTATTGTATAGCCTATTGCTCCTAGGCTACAAACCTGTACGGCATGTTACTGTACTGAATAATGGAGGCAGTTGTAACACAATGGTAAGTATTTGTGTATCTAAACATAGAAAAGGTAACAGTAAAAATACGGTATTATAATCTTATAGGACCACCGTTGCATATGCAGTCGTTGACCCAAACATCATTAATGCGGTGCATGACTGTACATGGTATACTTGTAACATTTTGTGACACATATAATCGTGGAAAATAAACACTAGTAAAACAGTCACCAAAATGTTAATTTTATTCATCTCTGACTTGGAGGTTATGGCTGATATTTTATTTTGTTTTTAATACTTTGTCTATTTTATACATTATCTATAATAAACATGTAATATTTTGATAACCAAAACAAAAAAAAAGAAAATACCTGGATTCTAATGATAGCTGGGTCACATTGAGCAAGTTGCTTAAGCTCATTCAGCCAAAGATACTTCATCTAAAAATCTGGGGCTATAATTGTACCAACCTTTTAGTGTTGGGTAATAATTAAATTAAATAATATAATTCATGTAAAATTCTTAGCACTGGTACATGAGTAAATGGAAGTTTGAAAAGACAAGCTACAAGAGCTGTACAGGAATTTCAAGTTTCCCCTCCTCTTCTATTCTTAATCATTTTAACCATCAACAATTTAGTTAGTGTACCCTTGAGTTCAAACTCTCCTAAATCAAATCATTGTTTCACTAACTTGTGGAGGTTTGTTGAGCCAAAGAACATAGCTATGGCTGTGGCCCAAGTTAATATTTCCCATCAGCTGCATTACACATTGGTAGTTTCAGTAAATGACCATCATGGCCAACAGAGGAAAGAAAAGAATTATCTTCCTAATTCATACTCTTTGGGAATTCTAAGAAGGAAACACATAATTACTAGAATTTGGCTGGCATATTGAATCTGGGGCGTGAAGAAAAGTCATGGGACTTTTAATGATAGAAAACAGTCCAGACCTCAGATTTTTATGTCATCAAATTAAAAAAAAGTCCTTAAAGTAAGATACTCTAATGAAGAAAGGTTTTCTTCTGAGTATACTTCAGTCATTTTAACTGGAAATATAAATTGTTATTCTGTATAATTATTATGTTTTTATTTTTTCTGGAATATATATGTCAGTATTAATCAGGTAATAATCTGATTGAAGATAGTCACGAGTTCAGAGATCCACTCATTCCTTCCTTCATTCATTCACCCAAGAAATATTTATTGATCACTCAGTATGTGACATTCACTGTGTAGATACTGAGGATACAAGGAAGGTCTCTTCTTGTGAAGACACATAATGGGGAAAATATTCAAATAAGAACACAAATAATTATATAATTATAATTTAAGTTACAAAGGCGAGGTGGCATGGTTCTGAGTGAGGAGTGGAGGATGTGGAATTAGAAGCAGCAAGCTTTGGGCAGGTAAGGTGGCTCACATCTGTAATCCCAGCATTTTGGGAGGCTGAGGCAGTGAATCACCTGAGGTCAGGGGTTCGAGACCAGCCTGGTCAACATGGTGAAACCCTGTCTCTACTAAAAATACAAAAATTAGCTGGGTGTGGTGGCCTGTAATCCCAGCTACTCAGGAGACTGAGGCAGCAGAATCACTTGAACCCAGGAGGCAGAGGTTGCAGTGAGCTGAGATAGCACCACTGCGCTCCAGCCGGGGTGACAGAGTGAGACTCTGTCTCAAAATAAATAAATTAATTAGTTAAATTAAAATAAATTTAAAAAAAGAAGCAGCAAGCTTTTACAACGCTGAGAGTTCTCTCTCGTGGGATAGTGGTCTCTCTCTCCCTCTCTTTTGCTCTCTCTTCCCGACCTTCCCTTCCTCTGCCCCCACCACGTGTGTGTAAGTATGTATGTGTATGTGTGTGTAAGAGATAAATAGAGAGTATGTGTGTGTGTGTTTTCTCTTGTAAATGCCCATCATGGCATATCCACACCCATGCTTTAACCCAATCAGTTGAAACTGTTAGCGGTGTGTACTAGTTTACTAAGGCTGCCATAACAAAATACCAAAGACTGGGTGGCTTAAACAATGGAAGTTTATTTCCTCACAGTTCCATATGCTGGAAATCCAAGATCAAGATGCCAGCTGGGTTGACTTCCTGGGAGGCCTCTCCTTGGCTTGCAGATGGCAGTCCCTGCTGTCACTTCACATGACACATGGTCATCCTTCTGTGAACACGCTCCCCTAGTGTCTCTCCCTTTTCTTAAAAGGGCACCAATCGTATTGTTTTAGGGTCCCACTCTAATGGCCTCATTTTAACTTCATCACCTCTTTTAAAAATGTTATCTCAAAGCATGGTTACATTCTGAGGTACTGATGGTTGGGATTTTGAAATATAAATTTGTAGGGGACACAATTCAGCCCATGACAGGAAGTTAAAGGCTTAGGGCATTGGGAGGCATAGTTGCCACACATGGTTATGCCAGTTATGCATTGCACAGGCTATAGGATGTGTCGCTTACATAGCAGTTATCATAAATTTTTGTATTATTTAACAAAAATTTTCCTGCAGAAAGTGTCTGGAGAAAGATTTGCCTCTTTTCCCGCCACTATGAAGTAGAGGTTTGCCTTTTTCTGATTTTCGCAAAGGACCGTTTGGACTAACAGTGTTGCTTTATGATAGGAAACACTGTTCCCTAATCTGATATTTCTTTCCATATGGAGAGGGCTCTCCTACAGTAACACTACAAGCCCCTCTTTGCCCCTCCTCACTCTCAATCAATCCTCCCTTGAAGAGTGATTTATCTTTGATGACTAATTTGGAAGCAGCTCCATAAAGGTCCTGTGTCCACACTCACACACTGACATAACAAAGGCCATGTGGGGTAGGATTAAACATGGAGCTTCTGGAATCAAATGACCTGGGCTTAACTCCAGTTCTGCCACTACATGACCATAGGTCTTATTTAACACCTGTGTGCCTAAGACTCCTCACCTATAAAATAGAGATTATAAATATAGCCTCGTTTTAGGGTCATTGTAAGAATTCTATTTATAGTGAGATTAATAAATAAATATTCAAGTAAAAGTTGCTCTTATGACTTCTGCACAGATTTCAGGATTGCCTTTCTGACTCTCTTCCCTGAAGGCAGGGAAGAGCAGACAAGCTACACTGATAATTATGTGAATGCAGCTCCAAGAGGGCTATGACTCCACTACATATATACCAAACACTGGCAGAGCTCTGGGCGTAGAGAAGGTATTCTTGACTTGTTGAATGAATTCATTTACTAAAAGAATCAAGGTCAGACTGCAGAATTCCAGTCTATACTTGAGAGTAGGGTTTTTATCTCATGAGTCTGTATATCCTCTGAACTGCCTAGTATGATATCTTGTTTCTGGTAGGTACCAAAATATGTACTGAGTTGCTATTAGGTTAAATTAACATAAAATACTATAATGTAATTTTACCATTGTCCCTTCCTGTATGATTTTTCCTTGAAAGACAAAGGGCTTTTGAGAAGTGTTGCATTATTTTAAATGCCCCTGCAGAGTTCTGCAGAAGGCTAATGGTGATGGTTGCATAACAATGTGAGTGCACTTAATGCCACTAAACTGTACACTTAAAAATAGTCAAAATGGCTAATTTTGTATTATGTATATTTTACCACAGTTTTTTAAATGTCTGCCAAGGATCTACAGTGAAAAGAAAGTAAAGTTGTGCTGCTCAAATATTTTTTTGAAAATCAAGTAAGGTACCCAAGTGCCTGGCACATGGCAGAAGCTCAACAAAAGTTAGTTCCCTTTCCAATAGTTCTGAATCACAACTGCCCCTGATGGTGACAGTCATGAATAATGATCCCTGTAGTTTCTATTGCCAGATAAAAATGTTTTTCAGGGGATAGGGAGGGGGGGAATCAACATTTGCAATCCTTCATGTCCTGACACTGTGGATGGTGGCAATAACCGCCCCCGCACCGCCCCCCTCCACTCCACCAGAAGAAACATTAAAGCTTGGTCTCTATTATAATCAATTCTAATATCATGAATTACAAATTGCCAAAGGAAATGCTTGAGATATTAAAAGAAGACGTGCCATCTACTTTCCATTTTGGATAGGCATCTGTAACATTGGTTTCAAAATAACATGTTTTTTTTTTTTCAATTACAGCTCTACTGAATTTATGTGCTTCATTATAAAGTAATTCTGGAGGAGTTAAGGGATTAGAAAGTAGAGCCATTTACTCTCTTCAGAGGAAAACCACAATATAATACAAAGAAAGAATGAAGGATACAAATAATCTTATATTTAATACACGGTCAATATTTTAGAGAAGATATGTTCCTATCCACCTACTCATCGGCCTCCTTGTATTTGACTATTTTTTACAAAAATCAACCTATTCTTGATTGTCTTAGTTTAAATAAATCATGACATGATCCTGAGAACTTGACAAGAACATCAATGATTTTACATCTGGCATCACACACCAGCTGCATATTGAGGGAATGAAAAGCTTTTCTATTTCTCTACCTTGCTTCATTAGTGAGTATGTGGTGATGCATGCATTACCGCGTGTGTGCAGGCTCAGCTCCCCATATGGAGAGGCACTCGGCAATGTCACAAAACCCATGCATCACTTACTGTGAAGTAAAACTTTCAAAAATAATAAGAATGACATTTTTACTAAATTTTTTTTCTAAAAATGGGTATATTGGTTTTTTTGTGAATAGAATTATATGCTTAGTGTATATAGGTGGAACCTGTTGCAAAAGTCTCTAATCGAGAAATAACTTTAGCTGTCACAGTTGAACATATGTATGGTATGGTACCCATCTTCAAGTCATCATACAGTAAAAAACAATAATTTCCATGCCAAATCTATGTCCAACACATTTTCTACTCAGTTCTTGACAACTATACTACTTACTGGGAAAATATCTGTGCTGTGAGCTTTATGGTTTATCTAAAGAACTCTTTACAGTGTCCTCAGTCTCAGCATAGTTATTTGCCTTGTATTTGAATTTTGTAAATTTAGCAAACATCTCTTTGTACTAGTTATCTATGCTGTGTAACAAATTTAGTGGCCAAAATTTAGTGGCTTAAAATAACAATTTATTATCTTATGGTTTCTGGGAATCAGGAAATCAGGAGTGGCTTAGCTGGGCAGTTATGGCTCTGGATTTCTCATGAGATCTCACCAGGACCACAGTCATCTTAAGATTTTACTGTGGCTGCAAATCAGCTTCCGAGATGACTCACTCACGTTATTAGTTTGCTGTTTATGGCTGTTTTTCCAAGAAGTCTCAGTACTTTTCATGTGGAACTCTCTAGACAGCTCCTTGAATATCCAGATGACATGGCTTCTGGATTCTCCCAGAGTGGCTGATCCAAGGGAGCAGAGTAGAAGAGGCCCTGTGCTGCCTTTCATGACCTAGCCTTAGAAGACCCACGCCATCACTTGCATGGTCACTTGCAGACTAAACCTGGTTCAGTGTGGAAGGGGACTACAAGGAAAGTTGGAGATGAGGATCATTACAGCCATGTTGAAAGTTGAAAGTTGGAGATGAGGATCATTAGAGCCATCCTGAAGGCTGGCTACCACACTCTTAAATAAATTTTATTTTCAAATGTATAGGCTTCCATTGTATAAACACTTTTATTTGGTTGAAATCTGATTTTGCATATGTTCACTTTTCTGTCTTGGCTGAGAATTAAAATAGTAGCATAGAAGTAAAAACAGAGGTTCTCTACTGTAATAATTTAATCAATCTAAAAATTATAGACATATCCATACTCAGCAAAAGAAAAATGTATCTGATCTAAAAGCAACAGCTATTTGTAACCCACTGGAAGCACTTACCCAATAATGAAAGCTAAAATCATTTTAAGTAGTTGGTTAAAATTACAGATCAGGAAACTAATTATTTAGAGAGATTTTATTGTTTCATTTCATTCAATATTCTGAGGTAATATCAATCATTAATCTGGAACTATTTTTTAATAAGCAAATAAAAGCTTTTTATTAATGACACGTGAAGGGAAAAGAATGATCTTTATTGGATTTTAAAGAAATGAAAAGGAAATATTCATTCAGAATTTATCACTAAACTATTTGTAGAATCTCTAACTTGGTATTTATTCAACAAATATGTCTGAGCACCTGTTGCTTTGAGATACTCCAGGGAAATAAAACTAAGCCAAGGAACTTGCCTTCAAGGAACTTACACCTGGTTGGGTTGATAAGGCAGGTTAACACATACTTAAATACTAACCATTGTGCAATAAGTTTTAAAAGAGAAGGGAAAAGTGTAATATGAATAGTGGAGAAAGAAAGCAATTTTAACTGACAAAACCCACAAAGCATTAGAGAGTATTGGCATTTGGGCTGACTCTTTAAAGATGAATAGATTTTAACAGTGGGAGATGATAGAGTGGTTATTACAATAAAAGCAGCAAAATCAAAGTGTAAATTCAGTAAAGCACAAGGTTACCAACACATATCAAGCCCTCTTCAGTGTATGTACATCCTCCCACCACCTCCATATTTTCAGGTAAGAAGTCAGATAGATTCTGTCTCACTGAAGATTACATCTTTCTCCTCGTCCATCCTCCAGCCAGTCCAACATTGTCTTTACCTTCTACTGGCTTTTTGGTTTGCATTTTCTGAGGCTGGTTTTCTGCCATTCCATCAGTTCTATAATTTAAACAATCTGATTCCAGTAAGTTCCCTCTTTTTGTTATTCCTGCTTCAATAAACCAGTGAAAGTCTCTATATAGGATCTAAAATTTATTTTTTATTTATTTTTAACTAATACATAATAATTGTACATATTCATGAGGTACGTAGTGATGTTTTGATACATACAATGCACGGTGATCAGAGAGTGCTAATTAGCATATCCATCATCTCACACATTTATCATTTCTTTGTTTTGGGAACATTCAATACTCTCTCTTCTAGCTATTTGAAAATATATGTTATTGTTAACTATAGTCATCCTACAGTGCTATAGTTTAAACGATTCTGATACAGCTATTGTGTCAGATTGTATTTCTAATATGGCCACAAAAAGATCTCCCATTCAACATTTTCTTTTTATAATATGACCCTGCCTCCATCCAGACATGGCATCTACATTCCCTTTTCTTGAAGTGGGCCTGTGGCTAAGCCAAAACTAGCAGTATGTGACTTCAGAGGCTGGCTTCCTCCTAGGAACATTGGGATGCTCATTCTTGGAACCCAATAATCATGCCATGAGAAAGCAGGCCACACAGAGACAGGGAGGCCATGAGTAGTAGGTGTTACCACAAATAGCTGGAGCTAAGGTCCCAGCCCCAGCCACCATCTGACTGCCACCACAAGACCAGTCTCAAATGAGAACTGCCTAACTGGGCCTAATCAATGCCAGAACCATAAGACGTAATCATAAGCTGACTGTTGTTTTAAGTCATAATACCTTTGAATTATTTGTTTCATAACAGTAGATATTTAAGAAAGATTCTGGCACCTGGAAGTGGGCACTGCCATGACAAAATCCTGAGACATGTAGTATTATCTTTAGGAACAGGTAGTGAGCAGAAAGTGGGAGAACATTGAAGAGACTGTTAGTAGAAACTTAGCCTCCAGCAAAGTGTTAGTGGAAGCCCAGAGGGCTGAAGGAGGCTGTCAGTCAGGGCTCAAGCAAAGTACAGGAAATGCAATTGGCAACACTGTCACCCTTAGTAATGTGAAAAATTGAAAATGTACTTAATGAATGTGAAGATCTACTTAAGAAGATTTTAGGCAGAATATTGAAATTGCCACCTGGCTTCTCACTGCCTATGATAAAAGGCAGGAGGAAAAAGATGGGCTAAAGAATATACTGTTAAATATAGAAGATCCAAGACTTGTTGGATTTGAAAATAAAACTATTTCTTGTTCTCAACCTCTTACAACAGCAAAGGATTCCAAAATTAAAAGTCGCTTCTGGGCATAGATGAAATCCAGTGCAGTGTCGGGAAAACGTGGTCTACAAATGAAACATAGGGCATGACGGTAAGACTCTTCAAGATTTTAAAAAGATTTAAAGTAATGGCTCATAGAAACTTTCAGTCAGACCAAAAGGCTTTTAAGGATCTTAAGAGTTTGCTTTGCAGATCTTCTCAGTTAAATGATTGGGCTTTAAGAGTCTCAAGGATGTTGTGTCCTGCAGTCTCATATGAGCCTGAGGGAGAAAGGGGTTTACCTGGAATAATAGGAGGGTGTGCCTCAGGATTATAAAGTTATATATTTAAACACACAATGCTTTCAAAAGAAATATTCTGGAGGAATCACTGTCAGCTTGGACTGAAAAGGACAGATAAATACTAAATATTTAATAACAAGATGACTTTAAACCTCTACCCTTCTACAGGCAGAAAGTAGACTAAGGAGACTACTAAATTGCAAACTTAGGTTTTCTTATTGAAAACAAAGGATGATTCTGAGGGCACCTAGAGCCCAGAGGGTAGAGCCAAGAGCCATGATGAACACCTCCCAGGCAGGTGGACTGAGCCCTCATCAAGGATATAGAAACATGCTAGCAATCAGTGGCTGCTCTGTGCCCTTGTCCTACCCTTTGGGAACTATTCTACCATTATATGTTGGGGATGTAGAAGAGAGATAGCCTGTTTCTTTAATTCACATGTCTTCACACTGAAAGCAATGGTCCTCAAGGAGATGTACCCAAGGAACCATAATGAAGGAGCCTCACCTGCACCTGGGCCTGATTGCAATTCCTAGACCTCAAGCAAATGCCATAATGAAATGCGATTTGGCAGAAGATAAAAAGACAAACATATTTTGCCTAGAGGAGGGATGAAAATTATTATGGCCAAAGGGGGGACCATGACAGATACTGCTTTCCGACATGACCACAAGATCTTCCATTCCAGATTGGGATGTGATCTTGACACTTCTCCCACAGACAGGCCATATGCCTCCTCCTTGAGCCTGGGCAGGCCTATGATTATAGCAGAAATGGAGTGATCTCACTTCAGAGGATAGGTTGTAAAAGGGAATACAGTTTCTACCTGGGCCTCATGGGACACTCCTTCTTGAAACCAGTCACATGTTATGAAGAAGAGGAAAGACCTCATTGAGACTATAGAAAGTGTTCATGCCAATTGTCCCAGATGAGGTGTCAACCAAAAGCCAGTATCAACCTCCAGACATGGGGGAAAGTGAGCCTGGAGATGATTCAGCCCCAGCCACCATCTGGCCACCACCACATGGAGATCCCAAGTAAGAACCGCCTAGTGGAGCCCAGTTTGTCCCCAGAGTCATGACAAAAAAATAAAATAAAATGATTCTTCTTGTTTTAAGCCACTAAGTTTGGAGGTAATTTGTTACACAGCAATAGATAACTGGGACAGTTTTCTCCTAAAATAATTAATGGTTTTTAATCCTTAAAAATGCCAAGAGAATTAAGTAAATATTGGAAACTAGGGTTTTTTTTTTTCCTATAGCAGCTTTTATAAAGTTTTGTCTTTCTTTCATATAAAAGTTTCACTAAGGTGCTACCTTCTTCTTCTTTTTAAACTGGGGGTATCTGCTTCAGAGCTTTTTTTAAATATAAAAATTTGTAAAATCTTTTGTAGTAGATATTTGTTGCTTTTTGTCTACCACCCTATCCCCCAGTTCAGGTTGGTCAATAGGAAGTTCTCATGATTTAAGAAATGCCATGTGACCCACCATGCTGAGACAGTCTATCTGTAGAATGAACTGCTACTTGTCAGGTATAAGTTAAGTTGCTGTGATGAAGAGGCTCCAAAATGTCATTAGGGAAATAAAGCATAAGTTTAGTACACACTAGTAACCATCCAAAAAGTGAGCATTTCAGGGCTGGCAAAGTGGCTCTGCTATACAAAGTTATCCAGGGACATAGAGATGATTACTCATTAATCCCATGAGAACCCATTAACCCATTAATACATTAATCCACAAGGACAGGGCCCTCATAACCCAGTAACTTCTTAAAAACCCATCTGTCAATACTGCCACATTGAGGGTTAAATTTCTACATGAGTTTCAGAGGGGACACATATTAAAAAAATAACAAAAACATTGGCATCAGAAGGCAAAATGAAGGCATTTAAATGGGACAGAATAAACACACAGAGCAGGTAACTTAGCCTAGTCAGCTCAAATCATGGCAGTCAAACTACAGCTAGCAGGTGAGTAAGCAGCCAATGTAAAGGAATTATAGCATGATTCAGATGCTAAGCAGAACCAGGGTAAGTTAGTATGATATGATCATCAAACTATGGGGACAGACAGACCTGTAAATCCAACTCTTCCAGAAGAATGACTGCATGGACAATGTTAACGTTTTCCCCAGGGATTCTCTTTCTTCTGTTTCCTAGGTAAGGTGACCAACTTTTTTGAATTGACATGTTCTTTTCAGGATATTCTTGCAATCCAAATTCGCCAGGTAAGGTCACCATGAACAGTAATACAGATTGTATGAAATGTACAATGTACAATGGCCACATATAAGGCAACGATATCTCCATTCACATGAATTCCATATATTTGTATATTTATTATGGCATTTATCTAACCAGATGGAAGTCAAATATCTTGAGGAACGGGTATGTTTTGTAGTAAATTATATAAAACTATATGGACTAGTGGCTGGCAGTACTCATTCTTCTTGCCCCGTAGGAGTGGGTGGAAATTGAATTCCTCATTATTCTATGGGAAGAAGCCTGAGAAATAGCCTAAGTGCCTTCTACTTAAAAGTTCTCTGCTGGTCTAGATCCCACTCCAACTAGTAGCGTATGACAGAGCACCTATGTCCATTCTGCCTAGTCCCCTTCTTAAGTTCAGCCATGCTTGTCTCTTCCAGACTCATATGAACTCTGGGAGAGGTTTGATAGCTTAAGCAGTTCTTTTACTTATGAAAACTACTTCCAAATTTCATCCAAAATGTATGAAGTAAACATACTCTAACTAAAGAGTGCATTTATACTATAAAAGAAGGGGTGAAGAAGTGTATTTTTGAAAGGCATCCCACTCCAACACTGTCTTGTTTCCTCTCAACCACCATTATGCTTTCTAATCATCAAGCCTCAGGCCTTCTTTAGGTCCCTCCCTGGTCCAGAAGCTCCAATTCCCTTCTGAAGAATTTCTACTTCTCCTCGAATGAGATAAGTCCCACACCACTTCCTTTTTTGTGTGTCTTTTAAACATTGATGCCTCTGGTTTCAGTCTGATTTTTAATTTTTTTTTAATTTAGTCTTGATTTTAGTATTCATTTTTCTGCTCCAATTTCTGCCTTCCCCAAAAGAAAAGGAGTGGACTTTAATCCTGTGAACACAAGAAAGAAAGTATGTGCCAAGATTCCATATCAATCTTTCTACCAACAATAGTTGCAACACATTTCCTTTTAAATTATCTAAAAGCAAACATACCACCCCCGACACCGAGTGTACTAGTTTCCTACAGCTTTCATTTCAAACTACCACAAACTTGGGATGGTTTAAAACAACAGAAATTTATTATTTCACCATTCTAGAGGCTAACAGTCTGAAATTACGGCATTGGCAGTTCCATGCTTTCTGAAAGCTCTAAGGAAGAATCTTTCTGTGCTTCTTCCTAGGTTCTGGTGGTTGCAATCTTTGGGGTTCCTCGGCTTGTAGATGAATCGCTCCAATTTCTCTTTCCATAGTTACATGGCATTCTCCTCCTGTCTGTCCATGTTCTAATTTCCTTCTTATAAGGATACCCATCACTGGGTTAGGCCCCACCCTAATCCAGTATGACCTCATTGTAACTTGACTAGATTTGCAAAGACCCTAGCTCCAAATAAGGTCACATGCATTTGTACTAAGGGTTAGGACTTGAACATATCTTTTGAGGGCACACAATTCAACCCACAACAACACCAAGTATTAATTTTCTGACATTGACAATATAATCTAGTTTATCTGAGGCAAGTATATTCCCACTATCAATATGACTTTGAACCAACACTCAACAAAATAACAACTCTGATTAATGGTGTTTAAGAAAAATTACACCTTTTACAGGCCTTGAAGTATTTATCTTTTTTTATTTTTTTATTTCCATAGGTTTTGGGGGAACAGGTGGTATTTGGCGACATGAGCCAGTTCCTTAGTGGTGATTTGTGAGCTTTTGGTGCACCCATCACCCCAGCAATATACACTGTTTATCCCTCATCCCCTTCCCTCCCTTTCCCTCTGAGTCCCCAAAGTCCATTGTATCATTCTTTTGCCTTTGCATCTTCATAGCTTAGCTCCCAATTATGAGTGAGAACATATGTTGTTTGGTTTTCCACTACTCAGTTACTTTACTTAGGATAATAGTCTCCAATCCCACCCAGGTTGCTGTGAATGCCATTAATTCATTCCTTTTTAAGGCTGAGTAGTATTCCATCGTATATACATACCACAGTTTATTTTAATCCACTCATTGATTGATGGGCATTTGGGCTGGTTCCACATTTTTGCAACTGCGAATTGTGCTGCTATATGCATATAGGCCTTGAAGTATTTCTCTATGTGTTTGTAACTATCTAGCTGTCTGGAGCATATGAGTTTGCAACCTCTTGATTAGAGTCCAATATTGTAGGCCTGGAACCACTTACAAGGTGAGTATGTACATATCTGCAATGTCATCTATTATACTATTTTTAAAATTTAACTCTCAGACAATAAATTTATTTCCAAGTTCTTAGAGGAAGTTACTTATAATAACTGTCACATCCTGACAATGTAAGCTGTCAAAGGGGACCAGAGCACTGGAGTTGGGGGAAGAGAGAATTAAGCCTATCTCCTACTTCTCCCTCCCCAAAACTCTCAAGCAACTAGGAGGATTTTGGGGTATTACATGATTCTGTAGGCTATGGATATCTGGGTATGGTGAAATAGCCCGTCTGTTATATAACTTCATAAAAGAAACTCAGGGAGCTAAAACTCATCTTTTAACCTGGGAACCTGAAGCTCAAAAGGCCTTTAACCAGCTAAAGCAAGTCTTGCTCAAGGCACCAGCTCTCAGCCTTCCTGTAGGGAAGGTCTTCAATCTGTATGTATCAGAAAGGAAGGGAATAGCCCTGGGAGTTTTAACACAGGCTGGAGGACCAGCTCAACCAGTGGGTTATCTAAGTAACAACTTGATTTGGTGGCTAAAGCATGGCCAGCATGCCTCCAAGCCATTGCCTCGGTGGCTCTGCTGGTCCCAGAAGCCTCCAAATTAACCCTGGGGAATGATTTAACAGTTTACACCCTACATAATGTGGCAGGACTACTGTACTCTAGAGGAAGCCTTTGGCTAACAGATAGCCGACTCCTTAAATATCAGGCCCTACTGTTAGAGGGTTCCAACATCCAATTAAAGACTTGTTCTAGCCTAAATCCAGCCACCTTCCTCCCTGAAGAAACTAGGGAACCTGAGCATAATTGTGAACAAGTCATAGTACAGACCTATGCAGCCAGGGAGGATTTCAAGGAAACTCCCCTAGAGAATCCAGACTGGACCCTCTTCACAGATGGGAGCTCTCTTGTAGAGCATGGATCCACAAGGCAGGATACGCAGTAGTCACTCTAAATGACATCATTAAAAGTGTGTCTCTTCCTCCAGGCACAAGCGCTCAATTAGCTGAGCTAATAGCTCTTACAAGAGCAATTGAATTAAGCAAAGGAAAGGTAGCTAATATTTACACTGACTCCCAGTATGCTTTCCTAGTTCTCCATGCTCATGCAGCCATTTGGAAGGAAAGGCATTTTCTTACCACCAATGGATCTCCTATAAAATATCACCAGGAAATTAAAAGGTTACTTTCCTCAGTTTTCCTTCCACGAGAAATCACAGAAATGCATTGTAGGGGACGTCAGAAGGGAACAGATGAGGTAGCCGAAGGAAATAGATTAGCCAGTCAGGTAGCTAGGTCAGCGGCAAGAAAGCCTCAAGACATCAACACACTTCAAACCCCTCTAATCTGGGAAGGCTCCATTAGAGAAATTAAACCTCAGTACTCCACTACAGAAGTAGAATGGGCCACTTCTTGAGGGTATACATTTCAGCCCTCAGGAGAGCCACAGTCAGAGGTTGGCAAGCTCCACTTGCCAGCCTCTAGCCAACGGAAAGTCACTTGGGAAAGGATAAGATGTATCAATGTGCCTAGAGATTGTTTTTAGGAGAGAACTTGCTAAGAACAATTACGCAAGTTGTTAATGCTTGTGAAGTCTGTCTTTAAAATAATCCCCTGAACAGACGACTCCTTCCTCCTCAAACCCAAAGAATAGGAGGGTATCCAGGGGATAGACTTCGCCCACATGCCAAAGACAAAGAGTATCCATACCTGCTGGTATGGGTAGACACCTTCACTAACTGGATAGAGGCATTCCCATGCCATAAAGAAAAAGCCTCTGAGGTAATAAAAGCGTTAGTTAATGAAATAACTCTTCACTTTGGTCTTCGTAGGTATCTTCAAAGTGACAATGGACCCTCGTTTAAGGCAGCTGTCACACAAGGGGTCTCAAAAGGACTAGGCATAGAATACCATCTCCACTGTGCTTGGAGACCCCAATCCTTAGGAAAGGTAGAGAAAACTAATGATATTATCAAGAGACACCTCAGAAAATTATCCCAAGAAACTCACCTTCTTTGGGTCACTCTTCTTCCTATGGCCTTACTATGAATAAGAAATACCCCTTTAAAACTAGGTCAAAAGTCAAGAGCAAAACCCATTGAGACTTCCGGTTACCATCTGAAAGGGAGTTCAGAAGTATGAACCAGAGATCTCTGCTGGGAGAATTTGCAAACCTTGGAATTTTCTTAAACGTATCTATCTTGTGTATCTTCTCCTTTTTCTAAAATGATTAGTTGAAACCCCATAAACAGAAAAGGGCCTGGGTGCTTTGGGCACAGTAAATAAAAAGTAAGTTACTCTTGATAACAACCAGGCCTAATGAGGAGAATAAAGAGGACTTTTAATTGCAGTGGTTAAGTGGCCAAGCCCTGCAGGGCGGGGGGCGGCAGGGAAGGAAAGAATGAACTTTGAGCACTGGGAGCTATGGGGGATCTTTCTCAATAAGCAGGAGACCGATTCACTGTCTCCCCTGGGACACAGAGATAATTGATTATTGTCCACAGGACAGGCACTCAGAGTTACACTAAAAGAGTGGTTCTTGTGAGCCCCAAATATCTGAGACAGGTCTCAGTCAATTTAGGAAGTTTATTTTGCCAAGGGTAAGAATGCGCCCATGATACAGCCTGAAGAGATCCCGACAACATGTGCCCAAGGTGGTCGGGGCACAGCCTGGTTTTATGCAATTTAGGGAGGCATGAGACATCAATCAATATATGTAAGATGTATATTGGTTCAGTCCAGAAAGGTGGGACAACTCAAAGTGGGGAGGGGCTTCCATGTCATAGGTAGATGAGAGACAAAGAGTTGCAGTCTTTTGCATTTCTGGTTAGCCCTACCAAACAAAGCAATTCCGCAAGGAAATTCCTCGTGTACAAATTGTGAGGGCAGTATGCACCTTTTTTATCTTTTGTAGGAATAGACTGGCAGGCTGGTTTGCCCTAAGCAGTTCCCAGCTTGACTTTTTCCTTTGGCTTAGTGATTTTGGGGTCCCAAGATTTATTTTCCTTTCACATACTTATAATAAAATGTGGTTTCCAGGCTGGGTGCAGTGGCTTATGCCTGTAATCCTAGGAATTTAGGAGGCCTAGGTGAGCAAGTCACTTAAGCCCAGGAGTTCAAGACCAGCATGGGCAACATGGTGAAACCTCATGCCTACAAAAAATCAAAAAAAATATTAGCCAGGTGTGATGGTGCATGCCTGTATGTACCTGTAGTCCCACTTACTCAGGAGGCTGAGATGGGAGGATCACCTGAGCCTGGGAGGTTGAGGCTGCAGTAAGCTGTTATTACTCACCGCACTCCAGCCTGGGCAACAGAGTGAGACCCTGTCCTTTTTTTAAATTAAAAAAAAAAAAAAAAAAAAAAGGCCAGGCGTGGTGGCTCACACCTGTAATCCCAGCACTTTGGGAGGCTGAGGAGGGTGGATCACGAGGTCAGGAGATTGAGACCATCCTGGCTAACACGGTGAAACCCTGTCTCTACTAAAAACACAAAAAATTAGCCAGGCATGGTGGCAGGCGCCTGTATTCTCAGCTACTCGGAAGGCTGAGGCAGGAGAATGGCTTGAGCCTGGGAGGCATAGCCTGCAGTGAGCTGAGATCCCGCCACTGCACTCCAGCCTGGGTGACACAGCAAGATTCCATCTCAAAAAAAAAAAAAAAAAAAAAAAAAAAAAAAAAAAAGATGTGGTTTCCAGGCCAGTAACATCATCATCACCCGACAACTCATTTGACATGCAAATTATCCAGCCCCATTCCTGACCTACTCAATCCAAAACTCTGGGGATGAGGGCTAGCAATCTGTATTTTAACAAGCTTCTAGGTGATTATGATTCACAGGAAAGTTTGCAAACCATTGCACTAGGGGATATGATTTGGATCATTACAGCATTTCACTGCAGGAAGTACTATTCCCCTAGAAAAAAAGGTGAAAACAAAAGCAAGTTGATTAGAAGGTAACTGTGCTGGAAAAAGCTAGAGAAAATCATTCATTTATTCAATATATTTGCCAGCAGAAAACATCACAAGAAAGGCAAGGCAAATAATCCATTGAATAATCATGAGTCATCACTCTCAATAGTATCTATCTTCTATATACACTGCTGTACAATTCACATTTGTTTGCCAACAGTTGTACTTGTTAACCAAAACCAAGAATACTCACTTTGACATAAAAATAGGACTTAAGATTAGTGCAACTTACCATATCAGATAGCAATGAAGTTGGCTGAAAACAACATATGCCTAAGATAAATATATATTATTCATTCCAGTCAGACACTTTAAAGAAAAATAAAGTAAAATCCAGACTATGGCTATCAATGAACTATAAGGCACTGATGTTATAAAATGAAAGGTTTATTATTCAAATATACTCATGAACCTATTTAAAATGTGAGAAGTCCTTAATACACTATTAAATGTGTATACATTCTAATTCATTGAATAAATGAAGAAAAAATTGTATAGAATATCATGACCAAACCTCTCTTTTCCCAGATTTCAATACATTAATTTTTAGATTTATATTTCTCATAACAAATAATCAGTCTTTATCATCATTCCACATAGAATCTACAAGTTTTTTCTTTTCCTCAAAGACTGAGTACATCAGAACAGGAAGAAATGTTGGAAACAAACTCTTTTATTGGAGAAGAATCTCAAGGCCCCTCACCATTAGTAGAAGACAATCCCATGGCGTGGCATGAAGCAAGGTGGCTAAGCCACATATGAAAGTAGACTCCTTGCTATGGAGCATTACACAAATGTCAACACTGATTAATTGATAGCAAAAGTTCTCAGTGCCAGAGTCTGGGAAAATGAGTCAAGTAGGCTTACACAGTCAAAGGAAAAGTAGTCCTGGAATTCTACCCACCATAGCTATGGTAGGTGACAACAGATGTTTCTAATCTTCAAGTGGTTAGATTTTCTTTATTAAAACAATAATAATCCAGAGATGATACTGATGTATGGACACTACAGCAGCAAATAATTTCCATTTAGTTCAGATTGTCTCATTTCAACCTTGTTATATTCAGAGACACCTAATAATATCACCATATGCTTTGAAAAGAACATATTTATCACTGCATTTAAACGAGCATATGGTGAAATATTTTTCAGTGTTATCTTTTAAATGAAGTGAAGAAGAATGAATGTAGTATATAATACTTCTAATATATGAGGAGCTTGAAGACCTTTGAGATATAACATCGAAACAGGTGGATTAATAATTTTCTTGAAATATTTTTGCATGTTTGATTAATTAATCAGTGTCTTGAGACTATGTCATTTTATATCAAGATTTGAGTGTACATGGGTTAATTTAGTAATGGATATCATTTTAATTGGATTTGAAATTGGGGTATATGTCTCCAAGGATCTTTAACTGGTCAGGGTAGTCAAAAGTATTAATTAATGTGCTTCAGAATATTAACTTATTTTCTCAAAGCCTTATGGTCCTGTTGAGTTCATAGAGTTGTGAAAGTTTTCCTCTCAGCACTAACTTAATGCCCATACACTTAGATGTTATAAAAGATTAGTCAAATGTGAAATTATGAAAAAAAAGTTAAAAATATTTTATCACAGGCCTCTGTCACTGATTTTTAAATTAGTTTACTGAAAATACATGTGTAGTATCTAGGAAAAATTCAATTTTGTGTTTCTTGGATGTCTAAAGTTTCTTTCTATCAAATATCAATGCACTGGCTGGTGTTAATATTAAGTCATTTAAACAAAAAATTTTGTCAATCTGTTTTAGAAATATGTGTGTCAAAATACTCATCAAGTCATTTGGGGGTCAGAAAATCTAAAAATTAGTTGTATTCTTTCCATTAATTATTTGTGCAACCTTGGTCACATTAACCTGTACTTTTGTGTTTGGTGCCCTTACTTGTAAAATTATGCTGCACTTTTAAATTGCCATGGTTCGTTGATGTCTTGGTCTATGAAGCCTACAGAGAGGAAAGATGGTATCTATTTACTAATTTTATTGTGCTTATTGAGATACTTACCAATCACTCAAGGACACCAAATACAAGGTATCGCACTCCTTGCAGCTTACAGATGCGAAGTGTCTAAATTCTTAAACAACTTCACACCCCATAGTGCTCTGGTGCATATACATGGATCCCATTACATTCCCTGAAACCTCTTGAGGGTATACCTTCCAGGAATCATCTATACAGAAGATCCTGCACTTATTCCCTTCCCATTATGAGTCCTGGCCCATGAGAAAACAAAACCAAGGACTATGCACATTATCCTCTGTTTTATTTTCTTGCCTTGTGTAGGTGAGTAGAGCCAGAGAAAGGCAAAGCCTCATGAGTACTTGATGTGTCCTTTCAAGGCCCTGCATGAGTTGGTCACCTGCTTAACTCCCTAGCTTCATCTACTTCAGCTAGCAGTGGGGCCCCTCCTCATCATCCACACTTCAATTAGAGTGGGCATCTTGCCTCCTGTCTCAGGGTCCTGGCACCCATGGATTCCCCTGGAAGACTCCAATTGCATGTGCCATAGGTCTACAAACACTCTTGACCTAGTTCATTCATTCACATCACTGTCAAAGTATCACTTTCTCAGAAACACTTTCAATAACCCCTAGTCTAGGTCAGGTTCCTTTCTGATGAACACTAAAGATTATGATCCTTTCCTTCACTTACCTACATTTGTAATTATATTCACTGATAAGATTATTTGAATAATATCTGTCTCCTCAACTCAATCATACTCTCCATGAGTGTGGACCTTGAGTCTTTTTGCTTACTAACCCTTTTTTGCTTACTTTTTGAGTCTTTTTGCTTACTGATCTTCTCATTCAACACTATCATTTAATCCTATCACTCACAATTGCAAGCAACAAAAACCAATTCAGCTGATTTATAAGCTGGTATAGATAGTGGTTAAAATCCTGCATCTGGCATCAAGCTGCCTGGGTCTTGACTGCCACTTACCAGCTTGTGACCTTGGATGGGTTCCTTAACCCTTCCTGTGCCATAGCATTCTCATATATAAGAAGGGAATAATTAGAGGATCCACCTATTAGAATTCTAGTGAGGGTAAAGTAAGTTTATTCATGTAAAGCACTTAGTAAGAACAGAATAGAGCAAATGTTAAAATATCCAATAAATCTTAGCTATTATTAAGCAGAAAACAAATGTATTAATATTTATTTAAAATGTTAATATTACAATAACATGTTATTAAGAAATTATTGGGTAACATTCTATGATTCTGGAAAATGTAAAAATATAGGGATAGAAAACAGATCAGGGATTGGGGTGGATGAGAGTTGACTACGAAGGTTCAGCATGAGAGAATTTGAGACATAATAGAACTGTTCTATATCATGACAGTGGTGGGTACACGACTTTACACAATGTTAAAGTTCTTAGAACTGCATATCTCATAGAGTGAATTTATTGAATGTATATTTTTAAAATGAAAGGCTACTAAAGAGCTCACATAATCGCTGTGATATTTGGAGAATTAGGCCTAGAAATTGAGCAGAAATAAAGAAGGCCAGGCTGTTGGACACTGGGTGCCAGGGATTGCACCACCACCACCACCAACCAGGGCATGGAATGTGAGAAGCTGCCCTTGGGGATCGTTACCCCCATTTCCCTATTTCCCCTGGAGACCAGATATTGATACTTTCATGGCAACCACCTGCCACCAGAGAGCTTTTCCACCCCTACTTCTTAGGCCACTAGCTACCAAGTCAAAGTCTAAGGTGAGTGCAAAAATTAGCAGAGCCTAGATCATGTACACCCATCTTAGCTACAAGGGAGGCTGGAAAGACGAGTGTCTGTTTTGGCTTTATGATGACAAGCAAATGCTACCCCCAACAACATTAATAAGGAGGGAATTATCTCCAACATAGGAATAGGTTCAGATACTGGGAATCAAAATATGAAACTAAAAATGAATACAAAATAAACATGTCAATGGTAGTTTTCAATAAATACTTGAATCAGATTTACATTAGACAGCTGAAATCAGGACTTTCAGAAAAGCAGTTCTTATGAACTTTAACAGTAGCTAACTATTTCTAACTCATTTAAATATAAACTACATTTAACAAAAAACAGTTATGTTATTATGGAAAGAAAACTGAACCAAGCATCCATAGATCTTGAATTCATAGACAAATCCCTTGTCCATGTAAAGGTTTTACTCCTACATCTATAAAACAAGACCTATTGCAGAGGTGCTGTGAGAGTGAAATGAAGGGAAAATTATGAAGGAGTCTGTAAAACTCAAATCCTACATAAATGTAAGTTATAAAATAAAAAGACACTTTTAAATGATTTAGATCTCTATGTATTGAAATGGTAAAATCTCCAAGATATGTTTGCTGGAGAAGAAATTTCTATCCTCTGCCTTGTATTTCTATATCAGCCTCTGGGGGAGGACTTAATACCACCTATGCTTCCCAGCCATGTGTCCACCCATGTTCTAGCTACTCTTCTGCCTGCTATGGGAGGAAGAATTGCTAACATCAGCCTCATTCTTGAATGAAATCTTACTAGTGGTGGAGGTACTTTTTTTTTTTGAGACAAAATCTCGCTCTGTCAACAAGCTCACTGCAACCTCTGCCTCTCAGGTTCAATCGGTTCTCATGCCTCAGCCTCCTGAGTAACTAGACTTACAGGCATGCACTACCACACCCAGCTAATTTTTGTATTTTTTTTTTTTTTTTTTAGTAGAGATAGGGTTTCGCCATGTTGGCTAGGCTGGTCTCGAACTCCTGGCCTCAAGCAATCCACCTGCCTCGGCCTCCCAAAATGCTGGGATTAAAGGTATAAGCCACTGTGCCTGACCAGAGTTACTATTTCTTAAAGGCAAGAGTAGGTTTCATCTACTCTGTTGCTGTCTATTCCTACATTGTCAGTTCACAGAGCAAAGTCTAGCCTCTGAGGCAGGTTGCCATGCTCACCTATAGGTGGGGTAAGTACCTGGACTTAGACAGGAAGCAGGGAGCTGGAAGCCCTGCTTAGATTTCCAGGCCTCTTCCTCATGGACCATCACCACTTCATAGGGACCTCTTCCTTTCATACAGGTGTCTTCTGAGGTAAATCTGATTTAAAGATATGGGACAGCTGCTTAGCGATTCTGTTTTAGAAATTATTACTTGTACTTTGCCCTCTATTGGGCTGTTGTTTCTCATTCAAGAGTCCTGGAGAAAAGGCGGGTCAGCAGTAGGATTTAGTATTAAAATTCCAACCAACAAAACTACAAATATATTTAAGGGAGGAAAGAAAAGTCTTAGAACAATGTTCTAAGAATTACATTAGAGAATTACATTATAATTCTATCTCTGTCTAAATAAATATGTTCCCAAATTCTGGGTATATGCTTCAGTGATTTTGAAAACACACAAACCACACTCTTGAATTATGCCTGTCATTAGAGAGGAGAAGGGGACAAATGGAGTTAAAGAGATAAAACACGAAGAGAAGTGTTGACTTTCTCCTCTGTGTTTCTTCCGTGACTTTTTGCTCTACATTGTTTGAATTTTTACAATCAGCATGTTTTCATGTATTATGTGCAAGTGTTTATAAAGATAAAGTTTGTTTCTTTGTTTCTTGGTGGAGATAGGGGTCTCACTATATTGTCCAGGCCGGTCTCACACTCTTAGCTTCAAATGATCCTTCTGCTCAGCCTCCCAAAGCCCCAGAATTAGAGGTATGAGCCACCACACCTGACTGGTAAAGATAAAGTTGTTAATACACAGAAAAATAACTTGCTGAATGTCAAAAATCTAAGAAACAAAATCTTATACACCAGAGGTTTCCCTAAGCAAATATGTGGCCTTATTTAAACCAAACTCAAATCCTACATAAATGTAAGTTATAAAATAAAAAAATTTTATAACTTTTATAACTTTTTATAACTCCTAAAAAAATTCAACAAGAAATATGACAATCTATGAAAAACATCCTTAAAAGAAGATAATGAAAGATAAAACACAGAATAATTCCTACTTTAAGTTTCACTCTTGGTTCGCTTGAGTTGCTGTCACCTCTGGGCCATTTGTAGAAATAGACTTAAACAGTAAGTATTGTGAAGGATAGATAGAAGTTATAAATTCTCTGAGAACAAAAGAGAGGCTGCAGTTTGCCAAAGCAGGAACTGATGTTTGTCTTCTGAGGTTAGGTAATGTTATTATCAAGTGCTACAAATGTAAATATATACAGCTAGACATACGGCACACATACATACATATGTTTATGTTATATATTAGTACGCTTCCTAAAAAGACAAAGCATACATAGCCATCTTTGGATCAGAGTACTCTGTGAAGTATCACGTACCTAGTCCTCAACATAAATGCCTGAGCTATATAACAATATTTATTAACTATCGTTGGCTAAAGACTTACTAGGCTAGCCACTTAAAGACATTGTAATTGAACCTACAACAACTTACTAGGTAGTTGTTATGACCTGAATTGTATCCCCACCCAAAATTTATTTTTTTAAATCCCAACCCCCACTACCTCAGAATGTGACTATTTGGATATAGAGCCTTTAAAGTGGTAATTAAGGTAAAATAAGGTCATATGGGTGAGCCTTCATCCAGTAAGACTGGTGTTCTTATAAGGAGAGATTACGACGCAGATACATAGAGGAAAGACATGTGAAGACACCAGAGAACCATGGCCATCTACAAGGTAAGGAGACAGGCCTTAGAAGAAACCAACCCTACTCACACCTTGATCTTGGACTTCTAGCCTCCAGAATTGTAAAGAAAATAAATTTCAATTGTTTAAGCCACCAGTCTGTGGTACCTGTTATGGCAACACTAGAAAACTATCATCATAAAGTAGATAAATTATTTTATCCTACTTCCGGATTCTTTTGAGGTTTAAGAACTGGCAGTGTGCTCCAGTGGACTTGTAATGGATATCTGTTATTTGGCCCTACACCCTCTTCACTGTATTCTGGTAACAGTACCTTGCTCTTCCCATGAGCTTTTATTTAAGTCAGCATGGGTCTTCCAAACAAAAGGTGAGCACATTGGCCCTGGAGAAGACTCCCAGCCCAAGCTTGCAATCAGCCTCTGTCTTAGAATCTGAAATCTGAGTAGAGTCACACAGGACAGAAGGAACTTGAGCTGAGGCATTTGAAGGCTAGTGCCCTACAGAGATTTTCCATGACTGATCACCGTACAGATCCCTTAGGACCCTGTTTGTTGACCTTCCCAAGGCCTTGAATTTTCAACTCTCCCTCTGCTTTTAAACCTGTGGAGCATACTTCTAATTCATTCCCTTTTTTGGCCTAAACTCACTAGAGACAGTGTCAGTTCTGCAGCCAAAAACACCTTAGTAATACACATATTATTTTGTACAGCCACGTTTCTCCCATGATAGTCTCCTAATACATGAGTTAATATTATACTCTTCGACTCCACGAGAAAAAAATATTTGAAAATGCCTTGCAAAATAAAATTCTCCATTACATCTATCCAATGTAGGTATGTAACAACAGTATTTCACAGATGAGGAAGGTCAAAGAACAGATGCTAATGTATGAACAAACTTTGGCAACACATCCACCAGAACCTACAAGGAAAATTAAGGGCAAGAGAAAACAGGATATGGAAAATTTGAAATGCAGGTCAGAGTTTGTACCTGCGTGCACTATGGCACACAGCTAACGTGGAGGTGGAGAGTGACTGAGTACAGGAGTTTTGCAATGATACCTTTACCCTATTGAACTATCACAACCCAAAACCAGATGGTTGCTACAGAGAGAAGCTACCTCATCACCAATGTGACTTAACATCATAACTTGGTAAAAGAATTTTAAAATCGTTTTTAATAGTAATGTTTCTCTATCCCTGGGCAAGTAATATGGAAAGTTCTGTCTGTGCCAGAACAGTGATTTCCCACTATGGAAATCTTATTCTGCATTTATTATTTATACCACTGTCACATTGTTAGCATCAAGTTTATAATAAATGTATTCTCTCATTCACCAATCATTCACAATTTTAAAAATCATCTAGGGCCAGATAATAGAATTAAATCACTGAGTTAACATAACCCTTTTTCTGCTTAAATTTTAAAACATCAATACAGTTTTCATTTACTTTTCCATTCTCCTTCAATCTGAACAATTAAATTTCATTACTTTTTTCCCTAATATCTGGAAGATTTTTACTTGTGGTTTCTGCTTTTTTTATCGCATTGACGAACTGCTACAATAGTTTTCCAAAGCTTTATCAGCCACAATCCAAACTGATTTGATCATTCATAAAACTGGCATCATTCATGCTGCCAGGTTGCTGCCTTAATTAGCAAGTAGTAGGAATGACCTTTTACACTCCAATAAAGTAAATCACCTCCCAAAATAAGTTAACTAGTGGGGTCAGCAAGGAAGCCTTATTATAATGTCCTATACCTAAGGAAGCGTGCAGGTATCCCCACTACCAGCTACAGAACTAATACTTATTTCACCCAACTACATATCTACAAATCAAAATCTCCCTTTTTCATTCCCTTTTCCCCCTCCTTCATCTCTATTTATGAATATCTCCACTTCAGTGTTCTGGATCAATCAATTTTGGTTCAACAAATTAGTTCCCAAATAGAAAGGTACAGGAAAATAAAATAGCTGTAACTCAGGAGATGCTAAAAACCTCTATGGTGCTTTTTTCATTTATGTAACAGTTAACACTGCCCCCCAAATTCCCATCACTAATAACCATAAGAGAAGGTTAAGGGCTAGTTTCTCTACAACAACTCTTAAAATACGGCAGCTCTAGAAAATTAGAACATAAATAGCCATTCACATGTTAGGGACTCATATGCTAGGAATGAAAAACTCAGCAGCAAATAGCATAGACCTAGACATTTAGCTGTGATATGATCAGTTATCAGCAGAATCACAGATTTAAAGACAGAAATGAAGAAACGAGATGGCATAAGAAGTTATAATCTGGGAGGAGATTTTTAAAAGTCGGTGCAGTAAGGTGAACTGCTTCCATGAGAATGGCAGGGGAAGGTCCACATTTGTGTGGAATGTAAAGTTATAAATAAAAAAAAATTGGGGATAAAAGTGAATGTTGATTTAGTGTGAAAAAAAGAAATAACAAATTGCTAATTTTTAAAAGCTGACATATATGACATACCTTTTTAATACATTTTTCCACCTTTTTTATTTACATATTCTTTGATCACCTTTTCGAATGGCAATAATTTGGTCATATTGTCTAGAAAGAAAATAGAATAGTAATCCAATCTTCCTTTTAGTCTGGTTGACAGACTTTTCTTTTTTTATTACTGATAGATTCTAAAACTTTCTTTTAGTTTCATCTTTTAGTTTACTTGTAATATCAAGTAAACTTTTAGGGTTGTTTGCCAATTTGAGAAAACTTCTCATTAAGTTTCTTTCATACGTAACTAGTTTTGGGTTCTATACAATTCCAACCTGTTTCTCTGTGGTGCCTACATATTTTCAGAGCCAAGGACAGGTTTACATCACAATATGTTCTCTGGTCTTACACCTTCAAAACAAGCTGGCTGGTGAGTGGGCACATTACAGGAAGCCATTCCTACCCACCCTTTAGTTTTGAAACCACATTTTAAAAGTAGAACATACATCAGTAACTATTTTCTTTTTATAACATTTCTCTGAACCAAGTCACAAAATACAGAAGCATTTAGAGTAACACACAAATCTACAACTACTTTTAATTATATTCTATATAGAGTAAATCACATGAATATGCCACTAATTTCCTCCTCACCAGAGCCATTGGATTTTGTGATTCTGCTTTCTTCCAGGCCTTTTTAGGTAACAGTGCTAACCAAATTACCCAATTATTCATAAAGCTCAATGAAACATTAGATCATATTTATTTTCAATAATTAAATTCATACCCAGGTGCTGAACAAGAAAAGCACTCCTTCTTACATAAACCAAAACCAGTTTTAAAAAGACATTGCTCAGAAAGAGTGAATGTAATTGCATTAGTCCATTTTACACTGCTATAAAGAACTGCCCAAGACTGTGTAATATTCAGAGGTTTAATTGACTCATGGTTCAGCATGACTGGGATGGTCTCAAGAAACTTACAATCATGCCGGAAGGCCAAGGGGAAGCAAGACACCTTCTTCACAAGGCAGCAGGAAGAAGAAATAATGCAGGAGGAACTACCAAACACCTACAAAACCATCAGATCTTGTGAGAACTCACTCACTATCACAAGAACAGCATGGGGGAAACTGCCCCCATGATTCAATTACCTCTACCTGGTCTCTCCCTTGACACATGGGGATTCGGGGATTATGCAGATTACAATTCGAGATGAGATTTTGGGTGGGGGACACAGTAATGAATCAGAGTATCCTACATTTAAAGCTACATGTAGCAATGTAGGCAGTTGCACACGTGTTCATTTGCAGGCTGTAGGGGAAGTTGTACCTTCATGTTATTTTATTCTTAAAAAATTTTATGTTCTATCATAAACTACACAGTTTACTAAAGAACTGATAATAGTTCCCAAAGTGCATAATATTGAAGCTAGATTTTAAAACCACAAAATAGCAAGCTGCGGTGGCTCACCTCTATAATCCCAGCACTTCGGGAGGCCAAGGTGGGTGGATCACGAGGCCAGGAGTTCGAGACCAGCCTGACCAACATGGTGAAACCCCATCTCTACTAAAAATACAAAAATTAGCCAGGCCTGATGGTGTGCACCTGTAATCCCAGCTACTCGGGAGGCTGAGACAGGAGAATTGCTTGAACCCGGGAGGTGGAGGTTGCAGGAGCCAAGATCATGCCATTGCACTCCAGCCTGGGCAACCACAAAATAAATAAAATAAATAAAAACAATATTTCCATAGAACTAATTGAAAGCATCCATTCACACTATTCTTATGATGGCTATGAAATTTCTGATTTTATCCTTTGATTTTATAAAATTAAAAAGCTCTATAGGCATTTCTTACTCTAAATTTTATAGTTTACTGAAATACAGAGACCTAAAAATACTTCTTTATCATGCATTTGGTCCTTTAAAAAATTCCTTTTAGAAGAAAAGATGTTTAGGAGTTCAAGACAAGATAAATGTTTTGAAACTCTCTTTGATTATAGACAATAGTAAAATGTTACTTAAAGTCAGCTACTCGCAATCGTGGATGCATATTAAAATCACCTGGGGAGCTTTTAAAATTCCTACTCTCCAGATCACACCTCAAACAAATTAATAAGAATTTCTGTTTAAGATCTAGGCAGGCAGGCCCGGCGCAGTGGCTTAAGCCTGTAATCCCAGCACTTTGGGAGGCCAAGGCAGGCGGATCACGAGGTCAGGAGATCAAGACCATCCTGCCTAACACAGTGAAACCCCGTCTCTACTAAAAATACAAAAAAAAAAAAAAAAAATTAAGCCAGGTGTGGTGGTGGGCGCCTGTAGTCCCAGATACTCGGGAGGCTGAGGCAGGAGAATGGAATGAACCCAGGAGGCGGAGCTTGCAGTGAGCCGAGATCGCGCCACTGCACTCCAGCCTGGGCGACAGAGCAAAACTCCATCTCAAAAAAAAAAAAAAAAAAAAAAGACGCAGGTATCAGTGCTTTTAAAGGTCCCAAGTAATTCCAAAGTGTGTTCAAAGCTAAGAATAGTTGTTTTACAGTGTGTTTATAATCAGCTGGCAGACACAAATACATTTTAGACAGGGCAAAAGAAAGCACTTTAATTTCCTATGATTGAATTCAAAGGGAAAAACTGTACAAAGTACCCAAGTTGAGAAAAGGAGTCATTCCAGAAATAATGAACCATCTGATTTGACTATAATAATGAAGCTCATAGGTAGGCTAGGCCCAAATGCTATGAGGAGTGTCCCAAAGTGGGATCCATCATATGCTGGTACGTGTGGGGCTAGTGAGAAAGAAATCCCTCTTCAATTCTCTTTCTCTTCTAGTCACAAGGAGATGACAGTGCCAGTGTCCCTGCAGAACGTCTTCACGACTTACTAATAGTGCTTTTGAATGAGAGAGCCAGCCTTGGGCTCAGAGTATCAAATGAGAATTTAATAATTGTCTCATTAGATATTTAGCAGGTATTTTACAATTATGGCAAGTGTTGCTTTTCCATTTACGGAAAGGAGATACGTTTTTCTTCCAAAATAAAGTTGTTTAAAGTCTTTTTTAGCTGAGTCTTTTTAAATATTAGAAGTAAAAGTAGAATACTGATAGAATTTTTAAAGTCACAAAATGAGAAATAATTGTTTTAAAATTGAGGTCCAAGCTGACTGAAAGCTATGTCCATAAAGGCGTGTTTACTAATCTTTAGACTCAGCCCCAGCATCACTTATTTATGAATGGCCTTACATAAAGATGCAATGGATCCACGTAATCAACATTGAAAAACTCATTTACATAAATTTCTAACAAACTGCAATTATGACCTATTGGTCAGTTGGGAAAACAAGGTAGTATGGGTCTTACCAACATATATTTTTAAAATAGAATATATTAGAAAATATCAGAGTATATCATTATCATACTTAGCAAGCATAAGTGTTATTTTGTGATAGTTTTGTTTCATTTAGCACACATATATATTGTAAAATATGTTTCTTACTGTGAGTCTCAGCTGAATATTAAAAACACTGCTTTGTGTATATTAACTGAACTGTTCAGGCAATCCTATAAGGGCTTTATTATTTTTATTGTTACTATTATTATCTGTAGACAAGAGTAAACTGAGGCTAAAAATTTTAAAAGTCATTCATTTGCTCCTGGTCACACAGAGAAAATGGAAGAGCCAGATAGGGACTTAGGCAGGGTGACTAACAGTTCATGCTCTTAAAACTGTTCTCTAATTCCATGAGTATCCTTCCTTCCCTTCCATAACTACTAATTCATAGGTCCATGGCAGGAGGCCTGCCCTCAACCATCTATGGATGAATCTCCAAAAGAATTTGCTGTTTTGTTTGCTGACATGACACAAATTAATCTAGTTCTCTGTAAGAGGCTCAAGGATTTCTTAGCAATGTAATAATACCTGGAAAACATTGAAAAGTATGTCTGTGGTAGATTAAAGATGGCTATACATTCTTTGTTGCTCTGTCTGAGAGGAAGAGTTGATGTCCCTCCACTTGAATCTGAGAATACTATGACTGTTTAATCAACAGTGTATGGCATACGTGATGCTACATGGCATTGGAGGGTAGGTCACAAAAGGCCATGCAGCTTCCTTAATAACTGAAACACTTGCTCTTCAAGCCCTGAACCTCCATGTAGTAAGTTCAGCTACCCTGGGGCTTCCACGCAGGACAGGTGAGGTACACTCACTTAGGTAGACTATACCAGCTATGTACTGCCTCCTAGCCAACCCAGCTAAGGCCTCAGACATGTTGTGAAGTAAATGTGGACCTCAGAGACCAGACCATTTATAGAGCAGCATTGAGAGACTTCTGCAATTTTTTCGTTTTGTTTTGTTTTGTTTTTTGAGACAGAGTCTCATTCTGTCACCCAGGCCGGAGTGCAGTGGCATGATCTTGGCTCACTGCAAGCTCCGCCTCCCAGGTTCATGCCATTCTCCTGCCTCAGCCTCCCGAGTAGCTGGGACTACAGGCGCCCGCCACCGTGCCTGGCTAAGTTTTTGTGTTTTTAGTAAAGATGGGGTTTAACCACGTTAGCCAGGATGGTCTCGATCTCCTGACCTTGTGATCTGCCCACCTCGGCCTCCCAAAGTGCTGGGATTACAGGCATGAGCCACCACACCCAGCCTGCAATGTTATATAAAACAGAATAATCATCCAGCTGAGCCCTGTCCAAGATTTCGATCCTCAAAATGCAAGCTATAATATAAGGGTCGTTGTTTCAAGCCACTGAGGTTTGGGTTAGTTTGTCAGGCAGCAGTAGCTAACTGGACCAGAACTTGGTACTTGGAAGTGGGGGTGCTTTCACAACAAAACCTAAAACATACGGCATGGACTTTAGGACCAGATGGGGTCAAAAACATATAGGCCTTTAAAGTGACCATTAGCAAAAGCTGGAAAGCCCTTAAGGAGAGCATTAGTAAATTCTGGACAGGCCTCAAAGAGTTTGGCCAAGACTGGAAATGAAATTGTTATTGGAGGTTAGAAAAAGGTGACATGTTATGCAGAAGCAGCAAGTTTGCAACACTGTCACCTATGAAAACATGGAAAATAGAAAATATTCCTAATAAAGAGGTAGATTTGGCCAAGATTTGTTAGGCAAAATGTTAAAAGTGCTAACTAGTTTCTTTTAGCCAAGTATGATAAGATATGAATACAGAAAGATGAACTGAGAAAGGAACTATTCTGTTTTTAAGCAAAATTCAGGGGAATGATAAAGGAACCAGCACATGCTAGGTTTGAAAATAAAACTCTTTCTCATTCCCAGCCTCTCCAGAGGACAAAAGGCTCTCAAAATAAGAAGCAGCTTCAGGATAAAGTTTACTTATTTTAAGGATAAAGATTACTTATTTTAAGGATGTGGCTATAAGTGAGCCTCTCCATTAGACAAACAGACTTCTATGTCTAGCAGGGGCTTTGTCTCACAGTATCTTGACTGTCAGCCCAAGCTGAAGAGGAACTGCTCTTGAAGAGATTTGAGGGTATGGCATTATCTAACAGAGTAAACCCCAACAAGATTTATAGAAAACCCACAAAGCTTTTAAGAAAATTGTACTAAAAAAAAGCACCATTGGCTTAGACTAAAGGAGACAAGAAAGTTAAAAAGAAGAGCCCATAGGCCACCCATGTTCTACAGAGGATAGAAAGCAAGTTGAGAAATCTATGCAACTACCTACATGGAGCATGGTAAACCAAAGGAAGGATGATCCAGGGGATAGAACTAAGGAGCCCAGAGGATAGAACCCAAAGCACAGAAACATACTCAGGGGCCAGAACTGGGACCTGATCATGGAATTGGCAACCTGTGCCCAGCTGGAGTTCAACTGCTGCCATACCAAATTACCACAAACTCAGGGGAGTAAGACATCATATGTTCTTTATCTTATCATTCTCTAGATTAGAAGTTATATACATTTTTTACCAGACTAAAATCAAGGTGTTGGCAGGGCTGCCTTTCTGGAGGCTCTAAGAGAGAAGTCATTTCCTGCTCATTCTGATTATTGGCAGAATTCAGTATCTTGAGATTATAATATTGAGCTCCCCATTTTCTTGCTAACTGTAAAATGAGGGTCATTTTCAGCCTCTAGATGTCATGATATTCCTTAACTTACAGACTCCTTTTTCCATCTTCAAAGCCAGCAGCAGCCTCTGTCTGGCTCACCGTGCTGTCTTCCTCTTGCATTTTCACAGAGTCGGGTGATTAGATTTGGCCCACAGACAAATGAGAATACTCTTTCCATCTCAAGCCCTTAAACTGAATCACATCTGCAAAGCCCCTTTTGCCGTGTAAGGTAACATATTCACAGGTTCTGTGGGTTAGGACTGGACGTTTTTGAAGAGGCTTTTTCTTCCTGTCATAATAACTAACTGCTATAAGCCTTCTGTTGTCCTCCTTTTAAATGGAAATTCCTTTTTAAATTTTTTTAAGAGGAGGGAGCTCACTACAATGCTCAGGCTGGAGGGCAGTGGCTATTCACAAGTGCAATCATAGCACACACTATATCCTCAAATTCCTGGCTTCAAATGATCCTCCTACATCAGCCTCCTAAGAAGCTGGAACTACAGATCCATGCCACCATGCCGGGCTTCAAATGGGAACATCTGTTGTGACTCTCCTATCTCTGTCCTAGCAGGCTATGTGCAGGGAGTGGGCATGGGGAAGAGTGACAATGTGGGAGAGGGACAGATAATCTGCCTCTTTAATGTACACATGTTCAGAACAACTAGAACTGAATTTAGGAGCCTCATCCACATCTGGATCTGATTCAAATGAGGAGGTCCTGGATTTCGAGCTGATGCTATAATAAATTGGTATTTCAAAGGACCTTAGAAGGGAGGTGAGTATATTTTGCATGTGGGAGAGATGTAAATAATTTGCAAACAGAAGGAAGGCTCTGGTAAATTAAAGATGAATGCCAATTTTTTGCTAGTCTTCTCAGTGAGAGGTGGAGGCTACTTCCCCTCCCCTTGAGTCTTGTGTCTGTTTTGACCAACTGTGTTATGGCAAAAGTGAAGCAGTGTGACTTCCTGGGCCAATTATTATGCCTATCAGTGACAGGATACTGGAAAATGTTTGTGGAACAGATCAACAAATGAAGAATCTACCCTCTGTAGAAGTCAGGGCAGAGGATTACTTTAATTATTAATCATTTCATATGGTCACATAACCATTTACTGAAGACTTAACTATGTGCCAAGCATTACGCTAAGTGTTTTTACATATGTATACAATTTTATTTGATAACTATTATATGAAATAAATACAACTATCTCTACTTCATAGGTGAGAGCAGAGAGATTAAGTAATGTGACTATAATCATACAGTTAGTAAGTAGCACAACTGGTGTTCAACCCTGAGTCCCTCTAATGCCAGTCATCTTCTTGCTTGCTTACTTTCTTCCTTTCTTTACTTATTTTTAACTTCTTACTTCATATAGCCAGAAGAAAAATACAAATATTGTGAAAGAGTATACTCTGTGAAAAGGATAGCTCCTTCCTACCTCTGACCCTAGTCTCCCAGTTCCCATTCTCAAAGAAAAGCACTACTGCTAGTTTCCTGTGTATCATTCTAAATATATCCTATACATATACAAATATATGTGTGTATCCTTTTTTACACAAATGGTAATATTTTAAATACAGTTATTCAATGTTTTTCATATTACAAGATGTCTCCAAAGTTTTTATTATTTTATTTTTGTGGGTACATAAAAAGTGTATATATGTATGGGGTACATGAGATACTTTGATATAGGTCATATGGTTTTGGTGTGTCCCCACTCAAATCTCACCTTACATTGCAATAATTCTCACATGTCAAGCGTGGGGCCAAGTGGAGATAATTGAATCATGGGGGTGGTTCCCCCATACTGTTCTCATGGTAGTAAATAAGTCTCATGGGATCTGATGGTTTTATAAAAGGGAGTTCCCCTGCACAAGCTCTCTTGCCTGCCACCATGTAAGACATGACTTTGCTCCCCATTCACCTCCTGCCATGATTATGAGGCATCCCCAGCCATATGGAACTGTGAGTCAATTAAACCTCTTTCCTTTATAAGTTACCCAGGCTTGGGTATGTCTTCATTAGCAATGCGAGAACAGACTAATAGGCATGCAAAAAGTAATAATCACATCATGGAAAATGGGGTATTCATCCCCTTAAGTATTTATCCTTTGTGTTACAATCCAACTATACTATTTTATTTTTTTGAGACAGAATCTCACTCTGTTGCCCTAGCTGGAGTGCAGTGGCATGATCAAGACTCACTGAAGCCTCAACCTCCCAGGCTCAAGTGATCCTCTCACCCCAACCTCCTGAATAGCTGGGACTACAGGCATGCACCACTACACCTGGCTAAGGTTTTTTTAATTATTATTATTATTATTATTATTTGTAGAGACAGGAGTCTCACTATGTTTCTCAGGCTGGTCTCGAACTCCTGGGTTCAAGTGATCCTCCTACCTTGGCCTCCCTTGGCCTCCCAAAGTGTTGGGATTACAAGTGTGAGGCACTGAACCTGTCCTCCAAAGTTTTTAAACAATATGCTACATCCCCATACACCAAAAAAAAAGGTAAAAACTTAGAAATCTGATAGTACTTTGAGGCAGTCTATTTATTTGTTTAAACAATAAAACATTAATGTGGCCAAAATAAATCAAACATTTTATTACTCAGGGTTTTTTTTAATGAAATCTCTTAAATTATCTGTTCTACTCCTTGTAATGGTCAAGGGACATCAAGTATTAGGTTCACTAAGCAAATGGATAAAATATGTGATGTAACTTAAGTAGTAATATTAAAGTTATATTCAAGGTATAGACACCTATACCTTGAACAAAGGTCTTGAACAAAGGATAAATGGCAGAGGTGTAGTCTAACACTATTTAACTGATTTTAACCACTAGGCAGGGGAAATGAGGGATATAAAAAGAAAAAATATGAACATTTCCACAGATTCTGAAATACTTATTTTTAAACATCCTGAACCTATTGCTAATCATCATATGAAAAAAATTACCTTGGCTGCCTCTTAGATAGGTTTGCTTCCATCTATTATTGATGCAAAATAAAATTTGAACAGAAGTTTTCTGAGGAGGTAGCAGAAAACTTTATTAGTATAAAACAAGAAAATATAAATTTTACAAAAGATGAAAGAAAGACTCTGCAATATGAAAGATCAATTCAATACTTCAAGAATCACTCTCCTGAAATAGGCATTTATGTTCAAAATATCAGAAAATTATCAAACTGCACCTTTCAGGATAAATTTGGCCAATAAATGTCATACAAAATAAAACTATCAATTAATAAAATCTGTCTTTCCATTAGTAGTAATAAAAAAATGGCCCAAATGTTTGGTATTATAAATTTTTCATCACACCTGAGTAACTTATACATCAAAGTGACACCATAAATAATATATATGAGAATAATCCATATTTGTCTTAGTTTGAATTTCCCCTAGCAGCATATTCTGCAACCAAGATTCCCCTGCAAGTTGTTGATTTGAGAGATCTCAGGAGACACTGGCAGAGTGAGAAGTCAGTGAAGTGTGTTTTATCAAAGCAGTTACCACTGTGGGAGACTTGAAGTTGGTGTAGAACATGCCCAACCTAGGGGCAAGAGAGCTGGCGTATTTATCCATTGGCTCTCATGGTTTGAGGGCTGCTCCCTAGAAGTGTTAATTCGTGTACCCTTCCCACCTGCTGGGAACACAGGCAGGGTGCTCAGCCCAGAAGAAAGCCCTAAGGCAGTAGCAAAACCACTGCACTACAGGGGTAGGACCTGAGGACATACAGACAGCCGCTGATATGAGATATTTCAGAGCACAGGTCAGCAAACATTTTCTATAAAGGACAAGAGAGTAAATATGTTAGGCTTTGCAGGCCATTACAGTCCCTGTCACAGCTATGCAACTGTGCAGCACAACTGTGCAGCACAAAAGCAGCCACAGACGATACATAAATGAGCACGGCTGTGTCTCAACAACACTGTATTTACAGACACAAATTTGAATTTCATAGAATTTTCATGTGTTATGAGATGTTATTCTTCTTTTGATTTTTTTTCAACCATTTAAAAATGCAAACACTATTCTTAGTTTGCAGCCATGCAAAAAACAGACTGTATTTAGACTTCAGGCCACAGTTTGCAAATCCCTGTTTTAGACTATGAAGATATTTACCAAGCACTTATAAAATCTCAAGGGAGATGACATTCAATTTGCAAGAATATCACATGAGAACATTTAATAACCAATTGAACACAAAATAGCCCTAGTGTTTCAAAAAATAATTTATTTTCATGTTGGTTCACTGCTATATGCTGGAGTTACTGATGAATTATTAAATGCAATGAACATGTATACAAAAATCCAAGTGGTACAAATTATCTCAGACTTATTTAAAAGCTGATAGAGTTCATCTCATTAACTTGTTCTTTTAAGGTAGAGTAATCTTATATCTGATGACTACTAAAACAAAAATGAGGCCGGGCATGGTGGCTCACGCCTGTAATCCCAACACTTTGGGAGGCGGGTGGATCACTTGAGGTCAGGAGTTCAAGACAAGCCTGGCCAACATGGTGAAACCCCATCTCTACTAAAAATACAAAAAGTTAGCTGGGCATGGTGGTATGTGCCTGTAATCCCAGCTACTCAGGAGGCTGAGGCACAAGAATCACTTGAACCCGCAAGGTGGAGGTTGCAGTGAGCCAAGATCACGTTATTGCACTCCAGCGTGGGCAATAGAGCGAGACTCAGTCTCAAAAAAAAAAAAAAAAAGAATGACTATATCACAAAGTTTTTCAAGTGCACTGTGTTAATTTGCATACTTAAATTAACTGTGAAGTTTAAGTAATGCAATCTTAAAAAGCAACTGCAGACTACACTGGGCACACTGCCCATAGGGTAGCCCTGCTCTGCAAGGAGCAGTGAAAAAAAAAAGGCAACTACAGAATGTCATTGTATAAAGGGATATCAGTGAACTGGTTGGAAGCTGGGGCTTCTTTGTCTTGGGCTGTTTGCATAACAAACACATTGTTTTCCTTATTCTATTTATTTATTTATTTTTGAAATGGGGGTCTTGCTATGTTGCCCAGGCTGGTCCCTAACTCCTGGCTTCAAGCAATCCTTCTGTCTCAGCCTCCTAGACTACTGGGAGCCATTGCACCCAGACTACTTTTCTTTAAATTGTAAATTTACTTGGGTCAGGTGGGGTAGACCATGCCAGTAATCCCAACACTTTGAGAAGTCAAGGCGGGAAGATTACTTGAAGGCAGGTATTCGAGACCAGCCTGGGCAACATAGTGAGTCCCCATCTCTACAAAAAAACAAAACAAAACAAAAAATTAGCCAGTTATGAAGGCACATACCTGTAGTCCTAGCTACTCAGGAGGCTGAGGCAGGAGGATCACTTGCGCTCAGGAGTTTGAGGCTACAGTGAGCTATGGTCATGTTACTGCACCCCAGTCTAGAAAACAGAGTGGGATCCTGTCTCTAAAAAAAAAAAAATGTATAGATTGTGATTGGAATTTAATTGGAATTGGTTTCCAGGATGAAAGGAAGAAATGCTATAGATTACAGAAGAATATAAAGTCTCCTCCTCAAAGCTTCCCTTTATGCCCACACTATAGCAGGTAAAAGGGTCAGAGTACCAAAGAACCTAAGCTCAATACTGTAGGGGACCAACCTAACCTCTCTGATCATCATTCATTTATAGAATAGTCATTGAACACCAACTATGCAAAAAGCTCCCGCTAGACGCTGGAGATAGACACAAAAACCTTCCTGTTTGTAAAATGGATATAATTATGTGTCTTAGAGCAAGCATTCTGAATACACAGATAGGCTTCAAGACATTCCGCTGAAAAATATTTGTTGATTAAACCAATATTTCTCAAATACCTTCTATGTACCAAGCCCAGTGCCAAGCCACAGGCTTACAGCAAAAAACAAACACTAGATAAATTTGATGAACTCATAGGACCTACAGTATATAAAGGATACAGACATTTAATGGTAAACAAAGAAGTAAAACAATTATAGACGTTTCTAAGTACTAAGAAGAAAATGAGTATAATGCTATGATAAAGAGAATAACAAAGGTCTTAGAAATTTTTGATTTTTGAGTTATAATTTGTCAGGAACAAATTTTTCTGAGGAGGTTTCATTTCAGCTGAGACCTGAGAGGAAAGATAGAGAAAGTATTTAAAAAGATGATAGCAAGTGCAAAATCCTTTTGTGAGAAAGAACTTGATCTGGCTTTCAAAACTGCCAGCATGACCAACAGATATAAGGCAGAACGGAAATGGGGTCAGAGACGGAAGCGGGTGCAGGTCATGTAAAGCTTTGAGAACATGAAGATACAATTAGAGAGTTAAAAAAATTAGAGTTGAGGCTGACTCCCAATTTTCTGATTATAAAGGATTGATGGTTACATGTAATTTGCAGAGAAAATGGAGACTGAGGAAAAGACAAGTTTGGGTCTATAATCTAAAATTTTACTGGTATATATTAGCTTGAGGTATATACAAAAGCCCTAGTGGGAATGTCAAAAAGGCATGTAGGTATATGAATCTGGAGTTCAGAGGAGAGGTTTTGACTGAAGAAATACTTTGGGAGATTACTTAGCCTATAGGAATACTTTAGGGGAATCTTTAGCCTATAGGATCGCAGGTTCTGAGATTATCAGGGAAGAGTGCTACATTGTTCAATGAATATTTGCTGAATGAATAAATGAACAACTCATTTAAAATGTAAGTCATAAGTCAGAGAGACAAAAATTTAAATCTTGACTGTGCCACTTGTAAGCTGTATGACCTTCTGTAAATCACTTAACAACAGTGAGCTCAATTTTCTCATCTGTGAAAAGGGAAACAATAATAACCAGCTCGCTTGGTTGGTTTTAGGATTAATGAAATTACAGTTATAAAGTGCTTAACAGTGAATGGCACACAACAGCCTCCAGTAGATGTTAACTTTCCTCCACTTGACTTCCACAATACCCAGTGCTGTAGGTGAAACTTCCTACTGCACCTTTACCAAGCAGCTCTTCTCCCCTTCTGCCTTTCTCCCTGCCTTTCTCCCTCCTTTCCTTTGCTTCCTTCCGTTACTGTCTTGTGTGTGCTCTCTCTCTATCTTTCTCTCTCTTTCTGTGTGTGTGTGTGTGTGTGTATGTGTCTTTCTGTTAAAACCCATTGAGTGCCTGCTACCTATATGTATAATGCTTCTCTTGGACACTGAAGATACAGCAGTGAACGAAAGTGTAGTAGCACAGAACACAAGCAATCTTGTGGTTTACATTACCCTAAAAATAGAATTAAACCAAAGACCCACTTAATCTAATTAACAATGATAAAAGTGAGTCACTACAAAAGAAAAAAAAATGACTTAAAAGCAGCCATAAAAAATGAAATCTTGTCCTTTGCAGCAACATGGACGGATCTGGAGGCCATTATCCTAAGAGAATGATCTCAGAAAACAGAAAACCAAATACCACATGTTCTGACTTATAAGTGAGAGCTAAACAATGGGTACACATGGACATAAAGATGGAAAGAATAGACACTGGGGACTCCAAAAGGAAGGAGGGTAGGACGGGAGCAAGGATTGAAAAAGTTACCTATCAGGTACAATGCTCGCTATTTGGATAATGGGTACACTAGAAGCCCAATCCCCACCACTACAAAACATGTGCATATAACAGACACATGTACCCCCGAATCTAAAATAAAATAATTTATTTTTTTAAATTGTCAGTAAAAAGAAGAGAAGCAAAGAAGTTTCCACTAGTTTCTAAAGAGGTAACTAAAAAATTCCACCAATATGAACTCTTCCCTCCCTCGGCATTTTGTTTACCCCATGCTGTGCCCCACCGAGTTGCTTCCTGGATTGTGAAAGGAAGCTCTAAGGAAAGAACGAGGAAGTATACAACTTAATACAGAGCAACAATCACAGAAGCACTTTAATCAGGAGACACAGGAAACTTTTATCTTGAAAAGCTGGAAAGAAAAAGACTAAAAAAAGTGTTAATCCAGTTTTTCTGTCATAGCTTAATATGAGCAATTGCAATCATTCTGTTAAAATAAACGGCTTTCTCACAAAACTTGAGCATTTATGTCCTTAACCTCTTAGACACTTGTCCAGCAGTAAAGCTGGGACAACACTTCCCATTGGAAAGATGGTTGCGGAAATTCGTTGAGGCCATCCACTGAAAGCATCTAGAACAGCCCTGGGTACAAAGCAGACAATTTTTTTTATTATTATTATACTTTAAGTTCTAGGGTACATGTGTACAATGTGCAGGTTACATATGTATACATGTGTACACGTGTACAACAGCACATGTTGGTGTGCTGCACCCATTAACTCATCATTTACATTAGGTATATCTCCTAATGCTATCCCTCCCACCTTCCCCCACCCCACAACAGGCCTCGGTGTGTGATGTTCCCCACCCTGTGTCCAAGTGTTCTCATTGTTCAATTCCCACCTATGAGTGAGAGCATGTAGTGTTTGGTTTTCTATCCTTGCGATAGTTTTCTCAGAATGATGGTTTCCAGCTTCATCCATGTCCCTACAAAGGACATGAACTCATCCTTTTTTATGGCTGTATAGTATTCCATGGTGTATATGTGCCATATTTTCTTAATCCAGTCTATCATTGATGGACATTTGGGTTGGTTCCAAGTCTTTGCTATTGCAAAGCAGACAATTAACAATGTCACTACCAGCTCCTTCCCCTCTCCCTCTTGCATTTTTAAAATAAATTCTGATATTCACACACACACACGCACCCCTAGCTCAATCTTTCATAGAATTGTGAAAAAATAAATTTAGATTTTATTGAACACATCTGATTTCTTTTGGGGAAAGAGTCTTCTCTTGTATTAAGAAAAAGATAGCAGATTTATGTCTATAATGCTTTCATAAATAAATCAAATGCAAGTATAAAAGAACCTACTCAAGACTGAAATTCTGTCATATAACAATAGGTAACATAACAGAAATCTGTCTTTGATTTGTCTTCTCAAGTTCTTGAAATCAACATTTTAAATAATTTTATTTATTAATAGTGTTTATTGGAAAGTGCAGAGTAATTCACTTCTCAGTCATAAAAGAGAAGCTGAAAAGTTGATATTTGGCCACCAGATGGCGCCAAACCCCCAAATATTTTTGTGCCAGGCATTCAAAGCGCTCAAAAGTTAATTTAGAGCTAAAGGTTAGGCACTTGTTTATTGACGTTTATGCTTATATGTACAGCCATCTTGGAGAATCATAAAAAATAATTTCCCACAGATCACGACTCCTTTATGTGACCCTACCAGATTCTTGCTTTGCTGTTGTCATTCTAATATATCTAGTTGAAAAAGTACTTTTCACCACCAGACCCTCACCACATAAGCTTAGTGAAGAATTTATTCATTAAACATTAAACCATGAATGATAAAAAAGTGTTAAATAAAATTTCTCCCAGCTCTCAAGTTTTCGTTATTTTAAATACAAAACAACCCTGTAAAAACTGATTCAAACCAGCTTTCTAGGATCATTAAAGTTTGGGATAGAAAGTAAAAACTGTTTCAGATATATTAACGGGACATGGAAATTTCATTCTTAAGTACTGTGCACAGCTGCTTCTTTCCAAAGAAGCTACCCTTCATATGTGTCTTCTTTTCAACCTGCCAATCTCAGTACTGTGTATTTTTAAACCTGTTCTACATGTTTCTGGATGATACTATAAAGATTTTGAGTTGTCATCTCATTGAAATGATTTCGTTTTCAACATTCTATTTTTTATTTTTAAATGTAGGATACAGAATATACTGAAATTATAGATATTTGACATTTTAAGTTAATAAGTTAGAAATAATCAAAAAGAATATTAGAAATTTTCATTAAGAATTGAAACATATCAATATTGATAGGTTATGCAGTTATAATCTACAACTTCTAAAACCTCAGAAAATTAAAAAACAAAAGTTTATTTCTTGCTCACACTCCAACTTCACTGCAGGTCATTTTGGGCTCCTCCACATCAAACTCACTCTAGGAACCCAACTAAGGGGTCAGTCACCAACTGGAATATTCCTAGTTTCTATAACACAGAAGAAAAGAGCTAGAAAATATATACTTGCCCAAAAAGCTTCCATCTGGAAGTGACACATCACTTTCACTCACATCTCTTCGGACAAATTAGTCACATGGGTACACCAAACACCAGTGGACCTGGAAAGTAGAAACCTGGAAATAGATGATGAAGAGTTGCTATAATTCATAAATATTAAATCATTATACCCATATATAACAATGTTTTGGGGCTACTATGATAAAAAAATTTTATAAGAGTTTCTATGTCCTTACCAAATCTTCTTTGTATTTTCAATCTATGTAGGGTAAAAGATTAAAGAAAATGTAAAAAGTTCTTCTTTTTACAGATATTAAAACTGGAGAGAAAAGACATACTTGAAAAACAAAAATTCTTGCAACAACCAATGCCAGAAATTTTGACAAATATTCTCATAAGTGCTAAAGCAGATGAGTGAGGAAGCACAAGGTGTTAGTTAAAGAGTAACTGAAAGCAAGGAGATTTTATCTGGGTGTCACCAGAAGTGCAGCATTTGTACTGAAGTAGCTGGAGGACATTAGAAAAAACAGACAGAGAGACAGGAATAAATGAGGATGTTAAGGAAGAATTTTACAAAATCTTTACTAAGTTTCCCAGATCAGCAAACATTTTCAGAGACAGAGAGAGAGAGAGAGAGAGTGTGTGTGTGTGTGTGTGTGTGTGTGTGTGTGTGTGTGTGCGCGTGTGTGTTGGAGAGAAGTGGGACGGGTGGGATAGTGGAAAGATATCAATCCTCAAAGTTGCCAACTCACTTTTCCCAAGGAAAATTTTTTTAAAATTCTTCCATCAACTATCAACTCAATTTTATGAAGAATATTTTATCACAAAAAGCTAAAATAATATTGAAATTTTAATTTTGAATAATTTTAGCTTTATACAACCCTAACTTTATCATGTTACTGTGGACCAGTAAAAACTTTGTCACAAGCCAGTTTCTGTGAATAGCTGACCTGAAATGGAAAGTCCAAATTGAGCTTAATAATTTCATCCAGTTGGCAATGAACAACTACTGTACATCCTTAAGTAGAGAGCTGCCTAGAATTGGGGGATGGAGCTGGAAGAAGGAATCTAGAAGAAGTGAGAACTTCCAAAATGACCCTGATGTAACCCTGAAACTTATGGGGACCTAGATTAGGATGCAGACAGAGAAAAAGGAGAGGGGTATTTTAGAAGGAAAACCAAAAGGAAACCTTAAAAATTAGCCTATTTTCCCACTGGAGGAAAGGTTTAGTTTGTTTTGGTTTGGTTTGGTTTTAATGGTTTGTAGAGCAAACAGAGTTCTTAAATGTCTAACACATCAAAATGGTCCATAGATCTTGAAAAAATGCTACATAAACAAAGATATAATCCAGTAATGAGAAAGAACAGTATTTCAACATCTTCCGTGGGTTGGGGGCTATTACTTAAACCTTCATCTGGTAGACTTGACCCCTGGGGAAGGCAGCAAACTGATCTTGTTTATGTAACTCTGATCTCACTTTTGTTTTTACTTTTATCATGACCCATTCAACCACGCAGCTACATGAAAACAATACTGAGGAACAGCCATGTACTAAAGTATGAGATGATTAGTTATTTGTACCTGTGCAACTCTGAAGAAGGAAAGCATTACTTAGCTTAGACTACAAGTATTTATCAAGAATTATTGAAACTGGCCAGGTGCAGTGGCTCACGCCTGTAATCCCAGCACTTTGGGAGGCCGAGGTGGGTGAATCACCTGAGGTCAGGAGTTCGGGACCAGCCTGGCCAACATAGTGAAACCCCCGTCTCTACTAAAAATATGAAAATTAGTCGGGGTGGTGGCAGGAACCTGTAATCCCAGCTATTCGGGAGGCTGAGGCATGAGAATTGCTTGAACCCAGGAGGCGGGGTTGCAGTGAGCCGAGATCATGCCACTGCACTCCAGCCTGGGCAACAGAGTGAGACTCTGTCTCAAAAAAAAAAAGAAGAAGAATTTATCAAACTAAGAGCATATTTTATCTGCAAGTAGTTTTAACCTAAGTAAATCACAGTACTTTTCTTTGTAGTAAAATAATACTTTATTTTTCTGGGGAAAAAAACCTTGTTCGCATTAATTAACTTTTAAAACATATTTCTTTATATAGGGCATTCTTCTCCACCGCAAATAAATCAACAGATGGCATCATTTTTTTAAGAAGACTAAAAATCCAACATCCAATCAAATTCATTATATTGTTATGCATCATTTTGGAAAATGCCTACTGCCATATGTTTTTAAACAATAACAATAGTAAATTTCCCCTCTGTTTTAAATGTAAAATATTTCAAGCTCACCAAAACATTCAGGGAATAATAGAAATATCCAGGCCAGGAGCAGTGGCTCACGCCTGTAATCCCAGCACTTTGAGAGGCCGAGGCAGACAGATCACCTGAGGTCAGGAATTCGAGACCAGCCTGGCTAACATGGCAAAATTCTGTCTCTACTAAAAATACAAAAATTAGCTGGGCATGGTGGCAGACGCCTGTAATCCCAGCTACTCGGGAGGCTGGGGCAGGAGAATCACTTGAACCCAGGAGGTGGAGGTTGCAGTGAGCCAAGTTTGCGCCATTGCATTCTAGCCTGGGTGACGAGCAAAACTCCTTCTCAAAAAAAAAAAAAAAAGAAAGAAAAAAAGAAAAAAAATCTAAGTACCTCCCATAAGTTTTAAACAGAAAACAGAAAATAAAATAATCTGGGCACCTCCACATACACACTAATCAGATTTTTTTTCCCATCCCAGAGATAAATACTATCTCAATTTGATGTGTGTCATTATTATCACACATGCTGTTGTGACTTTGCTACATATGTAAGCATCCATAAGCAATATACAATACTGTCTGGAACATTTTAAAACTTTATATATAGCCTTTCCCATGTTCGTTTTTTCACTCAACATAACGTTGAGATTTAGCCACAGGTTGACACATATAACTATGGTTCATTCATATTTTCCATCACATAAAATTTACTTAATAATTCCCCTGTTTAACAATTAGATATTTTTCCATAGTTGTATTATGAACAATGCTGCCATCACTGTCTTGTCCCAATCTTCTTGTATGCACATGCAAGACTTTCTCTAAATTCCACATCATCGCCCTGTACAGCCTCTCACCAGCAGTATAAGTTCTTTCTTCTCCTCCACACCAACACATCCTTTTATGAAATTTTCTGATTTCATGCAATCTGATGTGTATGAAATGATGTTGCATAAAGATTTTAATTTCCTTTTTCCTGATTACCAGGGAGGTTAAGCATCTTTGCCTCTTCATCTTTTTACCTGTTTCTCTATTGAGTTGATTAAGTTTTTTGTTTGTTTGTTTTTGGAGACAGGGTCTCACTCTGTTGTGCAGGCTGGAGCGCAGTGGCATAATCATAGCTCACTGCAGCCTTGATTTCCCGGGCTCAAGGGGTCCTCCCACCTAAGCCTGTCGAGTAGCTGGGACCACAGGCACAAGCCACTGCCCAGCTAATTTTTTAATTTTTTATAGAGGTGAAGTCTCACTGTGCTGCCCAGGCTGGTCTCAACCTCCTAGGCTCAAGCGATCCTCCAGTCGGCCTCCCAAAGTGCTGGGATTACAGGCATGAGCCACCACGCCGGGCCTTTTATTTCTAATTTTGTAGGTATCTCTATATATTTGCAATATCATTTCTTTGAAAGTCAATAATAAGCGCTATAAATATCTCTCTCAATCTATGGCACATATATTTACTTCTTAATGCTTGTCCTTAATGCACATGAAGTAATATTAAAGAATACCCATGTATGTACTCACTGTGCAGATTGCTTTCTTTTGCTTTATGGTGTTTTTTATATCTTGTGTCTTTTTTTTTTTCTAAATCACTATTCTGAGGGCATAAAGAATTTTCTTCTAGAATTTTTAAAGCTGTTCTTTCACACTGAAGTCTTTTATACACCTAAAATATATTTTTTTAGTATGATGTTAGGTAAGAATTTAATTTTATTTGTTTCCATGTGGGTGAAGAATTGCCCTGGCATCATTTATTGAATAATGCTCTTTTCCTTGATTTTTACAGCATCTCTTTCATATATCACATTTCTAATACGTGAGCATCTGTTTCCAAGCTCTCTATTCTCTTCCAGCCAGCAGGGAACTTAAAAGGAGCAAAGCTTTATCTCACTCTTATCATTCATTATCTAAATTTTTCTGTAAGTTAAATATAAATTACAAGAAACGTTACATCTTCAAAAAGAATGAGAAATGAGCTTGATAAAATAGGTCTATGCTTTATTTTCATCAACTTATCAGTATAAATTATAATACAAAACTCTGATTTCCTAAGAAATGTTCCACATTCTTATGATCATTTGAGGTTAAAACAATCAATTTGAGATTTTTTTCCTTTTCCTTTTCCGCCTGGGGTGTCAGTCAATGAAATGAACACTTTTCCACAATGGTAAAATCTGCTGAGGAAGAGTAGGGGACAAGCGGGGAAAGAACACACACCACAGTTTGAGTTCATTGCTCACTTTATTTCTTCTGTCTTCTGGTTCTTCTGTTGTTTGTTAGACTTTTTTCCAAAGTGTCTTCCTCAAATGTGATACCCCATTTAAGAGGCTGAGTGATGATGTAGTATGGGATCTCCGGAGCCAGATCAGTTTCATCGAGTCCTGGCTCTGTCATTTTCTAGCTGTGAGACCTCGGACATTTACATAACATCTCTGTGCCTCAGTCTCCTCACTGGTCAAGTGTAGATAAAAATGAACCTACCTCACAGGGTTACTGTGAGGAACAAATAAATTGGTATAATTAATATATCTAAGGCACTGAAGAAGTAACGTAATTGTCAATAGATGCTACTCCACTGTCTTCTGGCTGCCTGGGTGGTACTAGAGAACCGATAACCAAATCTGAAATGTTTTCCTATCTAGGACTTGTTCTTTCCGCCTGAAGTCTTACAACATTTTCTATTAATAATTGGCAACAGGAATTTTATCATTATATACTAAGTATGTTTTTCTTCGTGTCTCCAGTCTGGAACTTGGTGAGATATTACCATCTGCAAGCACATTTTTTTTTTTTTTTTTTGAGACAAGGTCTCTCTCTGTCACCCAGGCTGCAATGCAATGGCCAAATCTCAGCTCACTGCAACCTCCATCTCCAGGGCTCAGGCAATCCTCCTGCCTCAGCCTCCTGAATAGTTGGGACTACAGGTGTGCACCACGATGCCTGGTTAATTTTTGTATGTTTTGTAGAGACAGCTTCTCACTATGTTGCCTAGGCTGGTCTTGAACTCCTGGGCTCAAGCCATATGCCTGCCTTGGCCTCCCAATGTGCTGGGATTATAGGCATGAGCCACCACTCCCAGCCTTTTTCTTCGTCTTATGGAAACTGTCTTGCCTATTTATTATTGGCTTCCTTTTTTCTTCTTCTGGAACTACTATTACTCACATGTTAGGCCTCCTGGACATATTTCCTAAGTATCTCCCCCAGATTTCCATCTTTTTATATTTTTACTCTTCAAGAAATGTCTTGGTCCTGATTTCTAGACAACTATTTCGGATTTCAACAGTGAGCATAGCATCTCCTCCCCCAGTTCCTCTACTAAATTATTTATTTGGAATTTTTTCTTAGCTCCAGAGAGCCTCTTTTGTGCAACACTTTTATTTCTTTGGGTGCTCTTATTATTTTTGAATTCAAGATTTCCTTTTTCTTCTCCCAGAAGTTCTATTTCAGTGATTGTTCTGCTGGGTCAGCCCCTCTGGCTCCTGACCCTATTTAAATAGGATGTTATTTTTCCTTTTGGCTCAGTTGGTTCGCTTATGGTTGCTAGAGAACTCTGTATGGCAGTGGTCTTGCAGGATGCAAGGCAAAGATCATGTCAAGGTGGCAAGTGGAGGAGCAGGCAGAAAGCCATTGCCCTTTTGCAGCAACTGAAGGAAGCCACCCTGTTATCTGGCCTCTCAAAGATCTCCCAGCCTCAACAGCAGGGAAGACTCAGCGAACCCATTAAACTCCTTCTTGACTTTTTGGAGGCCAAGGAGACTGAGTATACTTGTGCTGAGCCTGTACTTTCTCCCTGAGACGGCCAAAGTCTCCCCTGGATCCGTGGCTTTCTGGTTCTCCTCTGCCCTCCCAGCCCCAGGGCTTCACAGCTTACCTGTACTCTTGTTTTCTGAATTGGGTTTAAGTAAAGCACCTAGACTGGAACTGGGTGTGGAAGTATACCAAAAAATATTCCAGTCACCATCTTCCCAGTATCCCCTTATGTAATTTATAAAAAATAAAAGGAAAAATGCCTTTAAAAAAAACATTCACAGACGTGTACAAGGTAGGATTCTTATGGGGAGGCCAGTTTTGTTATTTCTATCATTTCCAAATATTCTAAAACAAATACGTATAATTTTAATAAATAAGAAAGTGTTGGGGCTGGGTGTGGTGGCTCATGCCTATAATGCCAGCACTTTGGGAGGCCGAGATAGGTGGATGGCTTTGAGCCCAGGAGTTCGAGACCAGTCTAGGCAACATGGCGAAACCCCACCTCCACTAAAAATACAAAAATTAGCTGGGTGTGGTGGCAAGTGCCTGTAGTCTCAGCTTCTCAGGAGGCTGAGGTGGAAGGATCACCTGAGCCCAGGGAGGTCAAGGCTGCAGTGAGCCAAAATCGCACCACTGCACTCCAGCCTGGGTGACAGTCAGACCATGTCTTAAAAAAAAAAAAAAAAAAAAGAAAGAAAAGTAAGTTTTGTCCTACTATTCATGTCAAAGCCACCAGAAGCTGTTGGTGGCTTAGACCATTTTAAAAATCTAAGTTTATTATTGGCCAAAACATGTCACATGCTTCAAATTATAAATGTTACTATTATGATATATTTCAGTGAATCCAAATACGTTTATAAACCAAATTACTGAATTAAACATTAGGATTAAAATGAGATCCAACAAATATTTCACCATAATATGATACCTTAAGTTGCTATATGTGATGATTGACTGCAGATAACTTTATCCAGATTTCATAGAATTGTTAAAGGTCATGCTGTTAGCAATAGCTCACCTCTACAAATGGCTAATGAAAATTTTCTATTTCAATAGGTGAAACACTATATTGGAAAAATGCCTAACTTGAGGGATAATAATTTCTATATATTATTAACTTTGAATTTGTTCTTGTCACTTAAAAAAAACACGTGCATGACTTAAGAATTCAACCAGTACAAAAAGGTACACAATGAGAAATAGGCTTATCTACTGCCCAGACTTCCCAGTCTCCTTCTCAGGTCATAACAGTTTCTTGAGTACCACTCCATATATGCATTTAAATATCCTTCTAAAAAACGCAAACATACAGTACACACTATTCTGCATCTTGGTTTTTTTTTAAGCAATGATATTTCTTGGATATCATTTCATATTTTTGAATGGCTGTGTGTAGTGATCCATTTCTGTATAATCAGTAAATATGTTTCGCATATCCCTGACCACCCAAAGAGGTCATTTTTTTTTTAATAATGAAAGCTAACACTTGCATAGCACTTACTATGTACCAGGGACCTTCTATGAGGTAAGAATGATTACTATTATCTCCATTTTACTGATAAGGAACTGCGGTTCAAGGTTTTACAAATAGGAGAGCCAGAATTCAGAAAAGATTTGATATAATATTCTATTCAAGTTTTCTTATTTTTATACTTTAGAGATGTGTTTAGTCATTATTATTCTCCTGTATTGAAAAAGATACCCCAAAGTGACTATTTGTCTTTTGCCAACTGCTGCTATTTCTGACATGATTTATTACAGTTTCCCTAAGCAGAATTCCTTTCCACATTCATATATCCTCTTTTGCGTGGTTTGTAACAGGCCAGCGCCTTCATTCTGCCCTGCAAAAGGCCCAACTCCTGAAGACCCTAGCAGTGCTTCTATTTCCCAGGCCATTTCCTTTTCTACAGCTTCAGAGACTCCAGCTCTTTCCTGTTGACATGATGTGTATATAACAGGTCCTCAAATAACATCATTTTGTCCACGTCGTTTTGTTGTAATGTTGGTAGAGGGAAAAAAAAAAATCAATTCCCAGAAGGGCCACTGTCCATGCAGAGTTTGCACGTTCTCCCCATGTCTGCATAAGTTTTCTCTGGGTAGCTTGGTTTCCTTCCACATTCCAAAGATGTGCATGTTAGGTGAATTGGCATGTCTACATGGTCCCAGCTTGGGATGGCGGCTTGGCCAGGGCTGGTTTCCGCCATGAGCCCTGAGCTATCTGGATATGCTTGGGCCACCTGTGACCCTGAACTAGAATAAGTGGGCTGGAAAAGCAATGAATGAATAAATGAATGCAAATGATTATAAAATAAACATGCGTAAAGTCTACTGTAATCATACAAATGCATGACAATAAATGATGCCATCTGAAGGTACTCACTGAGCCTGCCATATTGGTTGTTTTTGAACTGCCTGGTGGTAGGAGTTGCTCCTAACAATTTTCACTTTGCAAACTTTTATTCCTTGATTTAACTCCCCACCACTATATCAATATCACTCATTGATTCACCAAAAATTGGGTAAATAATTATCTTGTTTTTATTGATCTTTCTTAAATATATATATAGCTCACATTTATTTCAGTGTTTAATATTAGAAGTGTCTTGGGTCTTTATTTAGAAGTTTGGTGATATTTTCGTGACAAAAATGTGTTGTAGGAACTTAACTCTTGTTTATATCAATTAGCCTATGGTAAAATTGGGGTTTTTTGGTAGGTTTTTTGAGACAGAGTCTCACTCTGTCACCCAGCCTGGAGCGCAGTGGCACAATCTCAACTCACTGCAACCTCCACCTCCCAGGTTCAAGCAATTCTCCTGCCTCAGCCTCCCAAGTAGCTGGGATTACAGGTGCGCACCTCCATGCCAGGCTAGTTTTTTATTTTTAGTACAGACAGGGTTTCACCATGTTGGCTAGGTTGGTCTCAAACTCCTGACCTCTAGTCATCTGCCCACCTCGGCCTCCCAAAGTGTTGGGATTATGGGCGTAAGGCCACGGCGCCTAGCCTAAATTTGTTTTCTTATATGTTGTTTTGCTTAAAGTTGAAGTTTCCAGGAAGTTATCCACATCGAGGACTTACTGTACCTAGAAGCTCTTCTCATAGGCTAGTGGATGTTAGACTAATTGTAAGTCAAAGTAAATTTGAATAGCCATTATCTCTCAGTCAGGGGCTTATTTTCATTGTGTTTTGCAGCTTCCTTGAGTGAAGAACAGCTGAGCTGGTTTCAGTGTCAAATGGAGCCTTGGTGGTGACTCCAGGGTTACAGTAAGATGAAAGTCATCACTCTTTCCTGCCCTGCTCCCAAGGCAGACATCGCTAATCAATCCCTGCACTCTATACTGCTGAGATCTGATTAGGTTTCACTGTATTCTCAATATAGTGTTCTAGGAAACCACTCCCAAGTGACCCTCTGTATCTACATAGTCTAAGATTATGCTATACAAGCTTTAGGCCAAATCACAAATGAAGCAAATTGCATTCTTACATATTGGCATTTCCTTTTCATTATACATAAAATGATTCAAATATTTTGCTTTTGTTACCTCTCCTATTTTTCAAACTTTATTTTGGATGGGTGTAATATTATTACTTTATTTTATTTAGTCTCTAAACATGGACAATTTGTCTTTTCAATTATAGAATGCTTTTAAGTGTATTAATAACAACTACTATTCAGAACAGGGATCTCTGAAGAACTAAAAATTAAGACAAAATAACCATTACTACAGTTTAGTCACTGAGTTCTCATATATAATCCAAATACATCTATTTATGTGACTAGTCTGTCTGTAATCAGGGCTTTGCTGAGTTCATTGATTGAATTCTGTGATATCTCAGATATGCACAGTTACAAGAATATCAGGTGGTAGCTGCACTTGCTGTGAAATAATATTGTGCAATTTTATATCTTGCAAGGACGTAATAACTTTTGTTTACTCTAAGTATATGACTAACCATCTAATATACCCTGGATTCTGGTCACTAGAAGATAATGTGTCAGCCTAAAAAGGTAAATAAAAATTAGTTTATATTTTATTGTGATTGAAATGGAAACAAGTCTATATTACAGGAGTATATTTATTTAAGTTTAACAAGAGGCCTATGGTCTAGGGAATGCTGGTTCATGAGGCCCTAGTTTACCTTACAGAGGTGCTTCCTCTAGAATGCACTTTGCCAAAATAAAAAGTTGAAGATTGACCATGGGCAACAGAGAAAGAGCTGGGCTTTGGAATCAATCACTGCTCAGTCTTTACAGGAGTATATTTATTTAAGTTTTAACAAGAGGCCCATGGTCTAGGGAATGCTGGCTCATGAGGCCCTACTCTGCCTTATAGTGGAACTTCCTCTGGAAGGCACTTTGCCAAAATAAAAAGCTGAACATTGACCATGGGCAACAGTAGAAAGAGCTGGGCTTTGGAATCAGTCAATCACTGCTCACTGTCTTATTAGTTATATGATGCTAGGTAAGTTATTATTATTCTAGAGCCTCCATTCCTTTATCTGTGAGATGGAACTAATATTCTCTAACTTAAAATGATGATGTATAAAGATTAAAAGTAGGTATCTTTTTTAAAAGACAGAGTTTTATGGGTTACTCATGAAGTTTTATTTCTGCTGTTTTTGTTAGAATTGAAGCTGAGAAGACAGTGCTGCACAGGCCTGGGTCTGAGAAGCGACCTCCAGAGTTAACTACCAAAAAGTCTACAAAGCTAGATTGAGTGATTGGCCTCCTATCCAGTTTGGATCTCTAACTCAGGATTTCAGACCCCCACATTGGCTTGTTCCTTCCAGGTAGCCATGATTCCCCAAATGCTGATACTTGGGATGCATGCACAAACATTTATTTCCATTCTGTCACCCAGGTGTCTACTGACACTTCTCTGCTACTCCAGCACCTGCAACTGCTCACACTGTCTCTGTGCTTTAGTCTCTTTGTAGCTTCTCCACTACCTGAAATTACATTCTAAGCTTACAGGTTAGCCTGTTCATTATTCAACTGCACCATTAAAAATATAAATTTCATGAGGGAAGGCAATTTGTGTCTGTTTTTTACCACTTGATCCTCAGTGCCTAGGAAGTGGCTGGAACATACAATGAATTCAATAAATATTTGTTAAATGAATAAATAGCTTAAATAATATATTCACTCTGTGCAGCTAAACATAAAACTCAGTTTCATTCAAGAACTATTAAATAATTCACTCACACAAAAATATTTTTGGGCAATGTTGATTTTACTAAAGATTTTGTGTAGGAAATGGAGAAAGGATTTATACTGGCAGTCTTCATTAAAAATTGCTCAACCTCATAGATAACAAAAAGAATGCAAATTAAAAGTGCACCAAGAAGCCTGAGGTATTAGAGGTTATGAGGAGTTAAGAGAACTTCTGCTACAGATTAGAGTGTGGAGGAGGGAGTTGCCAAGCACAAACCCCAAGTGCCTGACATAAAGTATCAAAGTGAGAAAGGTATTTATGTGGGAGGAGGCAACAGTGTGAGACTTGTTACCTACAGGGATGTTGATGAAATATGTAAGTACATTAAGAATAACATGAGACAGGACTTCCACTGTGAGAGAAGAGTGTTAAAAATATGGAAAGGGAGAAAATTAGAATGGATCTGGTGATGTTGGATAGTAGTTGAAGGAATAGGTATCAACTAGTAGTTGTTTATATATGGAGATAAGTAATTACCAGTGTCAGTATGTGTCTCTTTACTAAGAGGGCCTTGGAAAAGACACACCCCAATAGCCAGCAACACACATAGAACTCAGGCTTCTTTTTTTTCTTTTTCTTTTTTTTTTTTTTTTCTCACTCCGTTGCCCAGGCTGGAGTGCCGTGGTGCGATCTCGGCTCACTGCACCCTCCATCTCCCAGGTTCAAGGGATCCTCCCACCTCAGCCTCCCAAGTAGCTGGGATTACAGGCACCCACCATCATGCCCGGCTAATTTTTGTATTTTTGTAGAAACAGGGTTTCACCATGTTGGTCAGGCTGGTTTCAAACTCCTGACCTCAGGTGATCCACTCTCCTCAGCCTCCCAAAGTGCTGGGATTACAAGTGTAAGCCACTGCACCCAGCCACACTCGGGCTTCTAAATATCATTCTCCATTAAAAGGTTCCTTGAAGAAATGGCTGATTCCAGGTCCAGAGTAGGACAAGTATAAGATGAGCCTAGAATATCTCTTTAGACAAGAAAGCAAGGAAGTTCTGACAGAATGATAGCGATAAGTCAAAAGCTGTGCATGAGCCAGCTTGAAGGAGCTCCCACCAAACAAATCTGGGACAGTTTGAACATCAAGACAAACAATGATAGGAATGGATTATGACTATTGATTATTATAGAAACCTATTAGTACATGGTGATGTAACCAAAAGAACCAATTTATCAACTGAATTTTTAATGCCAAAGTATGTATTACATAACTTCAAAGTACCCTACCACAAACACTTAATAATTACAAAGGAAAAAAAGGCTAAGTTAGAGTGGAGAATCCTGGCACTCACCACCCTAGTCAAATGATCAGAGTGAACATCATCAGTAATGGGATAAAACAAAATCATGAACCACCTGATAGGTTGCAAGAAGAACAAGGCATCTCTTCTGTCATATTTTTGCCAAAGATGTGCAATCTGAATTGAGTTCAAGGAAATGTCAGGTAAACCCAAATTAAGGGACATTTTACAAATGTCTGGTTTATCATCTTTAAATGTACCAAGGTCATAAAAATGAAGGAAAGCAGAAGGAACTGTTTCAGATTAAAGGAGACTGAAGAGGTAGGGCAGCAGCTAAGCACAACACATGATTCTGGACTGGATACTTTTGCTATAAAGGACATATTAGGGACAACCGGCAAACTGTGAATGGAGTCTAACTCCATTTGATGTCAGTAACATATCAAAGCTAATGTCCTGATATTGATGGTTTCACAGTTGACCCTCCATATCTACAAGTTCCACATCTGTAGAATTAACCAACTGTGGATTGAAAAATATTTGAATTAAAAAATGAAAATAATATAAAAACAATACAGTATAACAACTATTTACATAGCATTTACATTGTATTATATATCATAAGTAATCTAGAGATGGTTTAAAGCAAGCTTGTCCAACCCACAGCCTATGGGCCACATGTAGCTCAGGATGGCCTTGAATGCAGCCCAACACAAATTTGTAAACTTTCTTAAAATATTTTTTTTTTTGCAATTATTTTTTAGCTCATCAGCTATCATTAGTGTTAGCGTATTTTGTGTGTGGCCCAAGACAATTCTTCTTCCAATGTGGCCCAGGGAAGCCAAAAGATTGGACACCTCTGATTTAAAGTATACAGGAGGATGTCCACAGGTTTTATGCAAACATGACACTATTGTATATAAGGGACTTGAGCATCTGAGGGGGGGATCCTGGAACCAATCCCCACAGATACCAAGGGAAGACTGTAGTTTGAATATGTAGGAGAATGTAATTGTTTATAACATATATAACCTAGGGTATTCTGGTGTACAAGGATATTATGTTGGCAACTTACTCTTAAACAGTTCCATGGGGGAAATATTCTTTATACTTGCAACTTTTGGATACGTTTGAGGTAGCTTCAACATTTTTTAAAATTAAACTTAAAAAACTAAAAATTAAGATATCATTTGTCAGCTATCAGATTTGTGGAAATGTAAAAGTTTGACAATGCACTCTATTGGCAAGGCTGTGGGCAAATAGACCCTTTTTTTTTTTTTTTTTTTTAAGATGTGGTAGCCCTCTGTCAACCAGGCTGGAGTACAGTGGCACTCCAGTGATCATAGCTCACTGAAGCCTCAAATTCCTGGGTTTAAGGGCTCCTCCCACCTCAGCCTTCCAAAGAACTGGAATCCCAGGTCTGTACCCCCATGTCTAGCTAATTTTTTTAAATTATTTAAAAATTTGCTGTGTTGCCCAGTCTGGTCTCAAACTCCTGGGCTGAAGCAATCCTCCTGCCAAAGTGCTGGGATCATAGACATGAGTTCCAGCACCCAGCCCAACACTCTTTTATTTATTTTGAGGCTATAAATCAGCAGAACTCCTTAGGAGGGAAATATTTATCAATATTACAATAGCATATGTCCTTGATCAACAATACCACTACTGGGAATTTACCATGTGGGTATGCGTGCACTAATGAAAAATAAGAGCTGTATAACATTACCCATTTTAATATTGTTGTAAATGCAAATAATCAGGAAAAAAGTTCATAAATAGGTTAAATTATGATACACTGATAAAATGGAATAGAGTGGGGTGATGAAAAAGAATTAGAAAGCTCTATTTAGTCATAGGAAAGGTGTCCAAAATATATAGCATAGTGAAAAAAATTTAAGGTACAGAACAGTATATACAATGTGCTAAATTCAGTGTCAAAAAAGCAGAGAAAAATAAAAAGCAATATGCATGCTTGCTTATATTTGCATAAAGAAATTCTAGAAAAGTACATAAGAAAACAATATCAGTGGTTACTTGGTGGATAGACAAGTGAGAGCAGTGAGGCCCCAGGATGGTAAGGAGACTTTCTGGCCCATGTTTTTATACTTCTGTTAACATGGGTCTCTATCATCTATTCACAATATTAATTTTGAAAATCTCTCATTAGACATTTTTGTTTCCCAAATTCTTTCCTTTAACCAAGTAGCTACTTCCCATTCCTCCCAACATAAATGATCCAGCAAGCTGGCCCTCATTTCTTTTCTCAGTATTCCCCAGAATCTCACATTCCATTCTCCTCATAAATATCCAGCAACATCACCCTGTCCCAAATTCTACCTCCAAACCTATTTACCAATCTTTAGGGAAATGAACAAAACACAGGCTCCTAAATGAAAGGCAATTTGTCCTTACTGGTTGGGGATAGGTTGGGGGGTAAGGGAGAACTACCCACAAGCAGTTTATTAAAGTTTTTTTTCTAAATACAGTACATAAAATCTTTGCCAAAGAGAAACTCTGATGAATGAGATTTGTTACACCTCAATGAAGCACTCATTTACTCATGAGTGGTGCCCCTCTATCCACACACACAGTTTTATCCACCCTAGGACCCCCTCCTGCTTTTCATTTTGGTGGGTCCTGATCTGCATGTACCACCATCCCTCTTAACTAATGCTGAGCTAAGCTGCATCTGTCTTTAAATAGGCCAAAGGCTCTGCCCAAATTTGGAGAAACATTTAAGAACTAGTCAAAACTAAGGATTTTTGGCTCAAACTCAAGATGAGAAAGATAAACAAACCCTGCCCAAATGGAATCTAGTTTGATATATTTTCCTGCCTTTCTAATTAAAGCCAAATGTTTTAATATTTCCCAAATTACCTCTGATGAAATCTACTGTATCATTTCACCTTATAAAAGCAAACAAGTTTATATTTAAAGTTAATAATTTTATTTCAGTGCATGCTAGTTTTTCATTTTATTTGCCATGAGGTGTCATGAACCTCCACTATGGGCTAACTAATCTGCTCCATGGGCCACACATGTACCAAAGAATTGTGGGAACCAGAGATGGTCAGAATACAATCTCACACAATCTTATACCTTTATTTTTCTCATTGTCAAGAATACAGAAGAGGCCAAGCACAGTGGCTCACACCTGCAATCCTGGCACTTTGGGAAGCCAAGTAGGATCACTTCAGCCCAGGAGTTCGAGACCAGCATGGGCAACATAGTGAGACTTCATCTCTATTTTTTAATAATTTAATTTAATTTTAAAATAATACAAAAGAGCCAGGGGAAAGGATCTCAGTATATTAGGGATTAGTTGACATTAACAGTAGAAAGTAAAGTCTTCTGACTTGATATTTCAAAACAATATTAATAATAATGATCCTAAACATTTTAGCAATGCATTTCAGAACCTACTATAGGCTTTGTCCCATTTGATTTCCATAATTTGAGGTGGATATAATTATCCCCATTCTATTAGTCAAGAAATGAGGACTCAGATGATAATGAATTTCTCCAAATCACACAATGAAGAAGCAGCAAGACTGCAAGGTGCCTAAATTAGGCTTATCTTCAATGATCTGAGTAAATCTCCATGATTATTAAGTTTAATGATTCTATTAGTAATGGGTATTTCCAAGTTCAAATGAGTTTAAAATTTTATAAGGCTATCTAATGCCTCGAGAACATTGTCTGTGGAGGCTGGGAATTCTACAAAATAGGAGCTAAAAAGGTTAATTTATTCTGACAGAAGGATGATTAACACTAGGTAAGATTACCTATCTCTAATTAACCTAGTCCATTATTGCATTCTTAAGAAGGATATGGATAGCAAAAATGTCACTCAGAAAAAATTCAGCTGAGAAAGTTTGAAGACAGCACTGCACTGGGAATGATAATTGTTATATTTGTTAGCCATTGGGTATGCTTAAAATCATTTTCATATTTAAGCCAGAACCTAAAATACTTCTTTACTCAAGCCTCTTTAAGGGAACTATGAGGCTTGAGATTAACAAATACATTTTAGCATTAACTTAAATTAAAAAATGCCTATCAAAAATTTTAAAAGGAAATCTGTTTTTTTAAAATTAATCTCAAACCTGCTTATATACAAAGGCCTTCTAATAAAGATCATTAAACATTCTACTGAGTTATGTTCTTCACCAGTGATTTCATGATAGGCTTAACCTCTCTCCCTCACTCTAACACCCATGTTTTACCTACTACGTTCTGACAGAATGTAAAACAAAACAACTCTAACATTATTCATTAATAGTACTTTTGGGGACCTTGAAAATTTAATGCTACTTTAAAGTTTCCTAACTTAAAAATCTTAAGCATTGAAAGGATCTGGTTTACTATATCCTGTGGGTTAGAGTTTGTGTTTTTTTGCTTTTCATTATAGACCACAGTATCAAATAAGAATGGATATCATTTAGTTTAGTTTTATGCTACCAGGCACAGTGGCTCACGCCTGTAATCCCAGCACTTTAGGCGGCCAAGGTGGGTGGATCATTTGAGGTCAGGAGTTCAAGACCAGCCTGGCCAACATGGTGAAACCTCAGCTCTACTAAAAATACAAAAATTAGTCTGGTGTGGTGGCACGTGCCTGTAATCCTAGCTACTGGGGAGGCTGAGGCACAAGAATCACTTGAACCTGGGAAGCAGAGGTTGCAGTGAGAAGAGATTGCACCACTGCACTCCAGCACAGGCAACACAGCAAAACTCCATCTCAAAAAATAAAATAAAATAAAATAAAATAATAAACTGTTAAAAGGGATTTTTTTCTGTTATCTTGGAATTGTTATTATGACTGAAAAAATGATGACAAAAATTCATAAAGATTCTAGGCTGTTAAAGGCCTCTCCAACCACTGGGCCAGAAACCTCTCTAAGGGCTTATTCAGATGCAAAGGACCACATCTGCTACTCCCAATCAACATTTCAGCCCTGAGTGAGTGAGCAGGAAAATATTTTCCCTCAACCCACTAGAAGCCAAGTGAAGAGGGAGTTTCAAAGGAATACAGAGTGGGAGTGCTTGCACAGAGGAAAGACTGACAGCTACTACCTAGTTGAATACTTACAGAGTTGGGAACCTAGAGATTCACCCCAAGTCTGCCTTCAAAGTTCACTATGCTGAGTGAGAGAGTCTGTGGGAGAAACTGACATGTGTCTTTTGGAATTTGGAAGCATATCTGAACATCAAGAATTGCGCCTGATGCTTTCCTGAAGATTTTGAAGATGGAAGACTTGCAAGCAAACCCCAGAAAAGTGGAATTTTTTAAAAAGACCATATTGTGGGGCGCTTTAAAAGAAGGTGGAGAAAACGTCCATCCCATTCTAGGTTTCCTTATTTTTATGGACTGAATGTTTGTGTCCCCCCACCCCCAAAAATTGATATGCTGAAATCCTAATCCCCAATATGATGGTACTAGGAGGTAGAACTTTGGGGAGGTAATTAAGTCATGAGAGTGGAGTCCTCATGAATGGGATTAGTACCCTCATTAGAAGAGACATGAGCTTGCCCTCTCTGCTGTCCAACATCTAAAGACACAGCAAAAAGATGACCATCTGCAAACCATGAAAAGTACTCCCACCAGACACAGGACCTGCAGACACCCTGATCTTAGAATTCCAGCCTTCACAACTGTGAGAAATAAACATTTGTTGTTTAAGCCACTCAGTCTATGGTTTTCTGTTATAGCAGCCCAAACTGACTAAAACAACATTCATTTACCAACGGGTACAGAAGGAGGACTTTCAAGTTTGACTCAATTTGAAGGAATATAAAGAAGGGAAGAGAAGGCCAGGTGCAGAGGCTCACACCTGTAATCCCAGCATTTTGGGAGGCCAAGCTGGGCAGATCACGAGGTCAGGAGTTCGAGACCAGCCTGGCCAACATGATGAAACCCCATTTCTACTAAAAATACAAAAAAAAAAAAAAAAATTAGCTGGGCATGGTGGCGTGCGCCTGTAATCCCAGCTACTCGAGGCTGAGGCAGGAGAATCTTTTGAACCCAGGAGGTGGAGGTTGCAGTGAGCCGAGACTGTGCCATTGCACTCCAGCCTGGGCGACAGGGTGAGACTCCGTCTCAAAAAAAAAAAAAAAAAAACCGAAGGGAGGAGAAAAGCGCAAGCCCTGGGGTTAACTAACAGCTGCTTCTTAATGGAGTTAGGATGCACACCAAAGGCAAAACTAAAGGGAGACATGGGCCCCTCTCTCTGCAGACATCCTCACTGATACAGTGAATCAAGATGAAGCTAAACAATCCTAAAAATTGCAACAAGTTATGAGACCACCAACAGCAATAAAATCATACAAAGTCTTGAGGGGAAAGACATTGCCTCATCTCCAATAAGCAACCCCACCATCTCTAATATTCCTCCTCCCTGACAAAGGAGTCAGATACTAATAAAGGGAGCTGAGGAGATTGTATTTGAATCAGACTTAAGATTGAATTTTTACACTGGAGTGAAATTAGTTTGGCTTTGTTTTGTGTTTTTAATAACTAAAAATGATGAGAAAGTTGTGGAATGTGACCAAGAAATTGTCTTGAGAGACTCTCTACAAAGCACTATTGAGAATTGTGATTGGAGGAAAAACAAACATTACTGTATTACTATCTACTAAGTAGAATGTACTCAATAATACTGGTTATACTAAAATGTTGACTTTCTAAAGCAGGCTGGAAGGGGTGTGTTTTTGGGGAAAAGTTATACATAGTCTTCATAATAGTAGACAATGGAAAAAAACAACAACAACAAAACCAAAGTGAAATATAGGGCTTATGGAAGCATATTTCAAAATAAGTTTAAAACTATATTCATATTTGATTGCATTATATAAGTTGAAGACACAAACTTATCTATATCTTTCTCAAAAGGAGACATTTTTAGTACTATAAAGCTTGGCTGTGTATATGATCTTAGTTTTCAAAGCACCATTTCATACTTTTACTTATGAGCAAGAGAACAAACTCTCATTTCATATCCACCGTGTATGCGACGGAATCTAGACCATAGAAAATGTTCAGACAGTGATTTCAAATTAATCTATCACTTCCTACCTGCTTCTGCCCTTTGCTATCATATACAGCAATATTTTGGTCATTAATCCATATTAATTAAAGATCAGAGAAGGTGGATAGTTTTAATTATTTTTACAATGTACATGTATTATTTTGTAATTCAGAAAAATTAAACTTTAAAAAGAATTAGCATTTTATTCAATGTCTCCCTCTTCATACCAACTCATGCTTTATTTGCATAAGCTCAGTACCCACACACAAAATCTACAAATGCTGAGCATCTGTTGGTTTTGCCAGTGTTGCTTCCATTCTCCTTCTCCTGTAAACGGCATCTCTGTTTTCCTTTGAGGAACTTCCCAAACTCCATTTCATATAGTCTTTTTGGGGGTTTTTTGTTTGTTTTTGTTTTTGTTTTTTGAGATGGAGTCTCACCCTGTCACCCAGACTGCAATGCAGTGGCATGAGCTCAGCTAACTGCAACCTCCACCTCCCAGGTTCAAGTGATTCTCATGCCTCAGCCTCTGAGTGGCTAGGATTACAGGTGTGCACCACTATGACCAGCTAATTTTTGTATTTTTTTAGTAGAGACCGGGTTTCACCATGTTGGCCAGGCTGGTCTCGAACTCCTGACCCCAAGTGATCCACCCGCCATAGCCTCCCAAAGTGCTGAGATTACAGGCGTGAGCCACCGCACCCAGCCAATTTCATATAGTCTTGATAGAATAGTCAATCTCCTGCCCAAGGGGGTGGGCACAAAATCTAAGCAAGATCATTTAAATCTTAACCTTTCTTCTCAGTATTTGAACCCTAAGCAGTAATAAGAATGAACAAATAGTAGAACTAATTTTTCCCAGTAGTGATACTGAAGGTGTCCATTACTTTCTAAAACCCTGGACACCAAAGCTGCAATAGTTTCTATATCGCTGAAGCATGATTTTTTCTTCAGACTGAGTTTTAAATCTGTGAGCTACCTGATATATTTATAACAAACTCCACTTCCCAACCTCCACTTCACCCTTAAGTTAGAGTTGGTTTCTGATTGTTTAAGACCAAACCACACAAAAACCTTTGGGATAGGACATGACCCATCTACTGTCCTTCTTCCAGATTCCATCTCTCTTTACTTTCCTAATACTTTACAGTATTAGGAATAATACTGTAATACTGAATAATACTCTTCAATATTTCAACATCCATTTCCTTCAATTCAAGCTCTCCCTAGTCAATATCCTCAACTTACTTGTCCTAGGTATTTCTACTTAACTGTTTGCCTAATAAAAAACTGCCTTTTCCACTCCCAGCCCTGGGGGCTGCTGGAGAAAACCTGACAGTCATTAGGGTTGGTGTCTGAATTCATTTTCAGTTTCTATTCTCAGTTAGGTTTTCCATAGTGATCAGAAGCCTTTCTGGTTTCCTGCTCATTTCACCTCTCATTCTCCACAGGATTTTCAGAATTCTCTTCAATCTCCTTAATCTCCAACTAGATCACTCCTTTTCAGCAATGTCTGCACAAATAAAGTAAAAGCCATGGGATGGAAATTCACTCTTCTTCCGGCCAGAAGACTCTCAAACCAAGTTGTATTCAAGCCGTTCTTCTCTCCCACTCTGAATTTAAGTGGGAATGCAGTCTTCTCTTGCACTTACGACTAATCCTCAGAATTGTACACCAGACCCTATCCCTTTCTTCCTTCTGAGAGAAGTGGCTTTATCGATTACTTCCGTCTCTTCTGTATCTTTAACCTCACTCTCTAGATTGGCTCCAAGGCGATTACAGGTAAATATGATGAATGCCATACTTTTTCACCAAAAACTCCTGAAGGAGTCTCCTTTTAGCTACTGCTTTATTATTCTTTTCTCATTCTCTACTAAATTAAAGTAGTATCTGCCCAGCATGTAAAGGATGGTGATAGAGACAAGGAGCCAGCCAAGGGTCCCCCGGCAAAACCCCACTTTCAAGTCTAAAACAGCCTGAGGCTGAAAAACTGGACTGCCGGTCCCAGAGACTCTCTGACTGGCTTGTGCACTGGGAGGATGGAGTGGAGCCTTAGGACAAGGAGTCTGGCCTCTGCTGTTCCTGGGTGGTAACCTGGGATTCAATCAGTGAGGTGGAGAGCCTGTTGGCAGAACCCAACGAATTCCATTCCTCACCCTTCTGTGTATCTGCGAGCCTAATCTTTCCTGGTCATGTGACAAGAACCAATATTTTTCCTACAACAGTGGGGCACAGGAAAAGGGGGAGTGGGAGCAGTGTGTAAGCAAAGCCCACCTGATACAGGGTTCAGAAGGCACCACACAAAGGCCAGTCCAGCATGGAGAGGTCCAGCCTGGTTAGGGTGAGGATACATCCACTAGAGGGGCAGTCTGAAACAGGGTGGCAGAGCCTAGGTAGGGAAAGAGGGCATCCACATTCAAGGGACGATGACAGTGGAAACAGGAGATTGATCACATGCAGGGGGGATTGATCAAATAAGTCAATATGACAAGTCCAATGGGAGCCTGGTTTCTCAGTGTCAAAAAGGTTACCTATATGGAAAGGGAGAAAATTAGAACAAACCCTGAGGTGTTTGATTAGAATTTATGGTATCAGTGTACACTCATGGTTTTACAGATAGGGACAGACAGACAGAAATATAGATGCAATTTGCAACTGTGTGTCTATACATTCATATGTACATCTATATATATGATAGCTCTCTCCACTGGGGACAGCCTCAAAGTATACCACACTCTAAAAGCAAGGTGTATACCTAGTGCTCCTTCAAAGACTCAGGGCTAACTTGGAGAAATGGCTGATTCCAGGGCTAGGCAGCGGAAATGCAAGATGAGCTTATTAAGTACAAGAAGTACAGGAGAAGTACAAGATGAGCTTGTTTCATATGCCAGAAAAAAAGAAGGTAGTCGAAATATGATGGAGACATGTCATAAGCCACTTTGAAGGGATTTCTACTAGCTAAATTGGGCACAATTTGAAGATCAAGATAAATAATAATAAATTAAGGCTCATATGAATCAATGGTCATATAAATAAACAAACAAATAGAAAATTTGATAAGAAATAGGATACTTGCAAAGTTTCAAAAAACTTCCATACAAAATACTTACAAATTCCCTAGGGTCAGGGTGGGGAACCAAGTAGTTGAGAATTCAGACAGACACATCTTTATTCAAATGATCATTAGTAATGGGACAAACCAAAATTGTACATTATCTGACAGGAATCAATGAGGAGAAAACAGCATCACTTTTGAAGTGTTCCTATCAAAATCGAATCATTCAGCCTTTTTCAGCTGAACCCTAACACATAGTGACTATTTGCTCAACTCTCTCAAGAATGGTACATAATTAATGCCATTCTAAATGTGTTTTTAAAACTTAATTATTTCATCCAATACATGCTGTGGTAGTCAATTGTATCTGTCAACTTGACTGGGCCCCAGGATGCCCAGATATCTAGCTAAAGGTTATCTGGTTGTGTCTGTGAGGGTGTTTCTGGAAGAGATTAGCATTTGGATTGGTGGACTGAGTAAAGCAGATGGGCCTCCCCAGTGTAGGTGGGCATTATGTAATCCCCTGAGGGCCTGAAGAGAACAAAAAGATGGAGGATGTTTCAATCTGCTTTCTGATTGTTTGCGCTGGTATGTGGATCTATTCCTCCCCTTACCACTCCTAAGTCTTAAGACTTATTCTGAATTCAGACTTGTATTAGGTTGGTGCAAAACTAATTACGATTTTTTGCTATTACTTTTAATTAAAAGTAAATTAGTTTTACTAACTAGTTTTGCACCAACCTAATACTAAATTACACCACAAGCTTCCTGGATTTCCAGCTTGCAGACAGCAGATCATGGGACTTCTCAGCCTCCATAACGTCATGAGCCATTTATTTGTTATTTTTTAACAAATAAATTAATTCCGTTTTTTCTGGAGAACTCACTAATACAGATTTCTTAGGGTGTTAAGCCTTAATTCTCACCCAGAACCATGGTTGAAAAAAAAAACAGGTTGAACTGTACGCAGAGGTACAATCTATAAAATATCTGGTCTTCAAAAGGGTCAAGATCATTAAAGACCAGGAAAAGTTACATCGCTGCTCCCAACAGAAGGAGACTAAAAAGGCCTGAAAACTATATGTAACAGGTGATTCTAAACTGGATCCTTTTGCCCTAAAGGAGAGTATTGAGACAACCGACAAAACTTGATTGGGACTTCAGTATTAGATGGTAGTAATGTCTAATGTTGATGACTTGATTTCCATGGTTGCACTATGGCTATGAAGGCATAGTCTTTACTGGCAGTGAGGCATCATACTGGCAACTTACTTTCAAATGGTCCAGGAAAAAAAGTCTTCTGTACTGTACCTGCAAATTTTCTGTATATTTTGTATTGTTTCAAAATTTAAAAAATAAAAAATGAACAAATATAAAACTGAAATTCATCATCCTCCTCCTTCCCCATGTTCCACATCTCAGTGAGGAACTCCACCATTTAGCAAGTTGCCTAGGCCAGAAATCCAGTGTCATCCTTGATTACTCTTCCCTCTAACATTCAATTAGCACCCTTCCTCTATACCCATATTCAATTACACACCAAGATCTGATGATTTTCCCTAATTATTTCATTATTTTAATAAATAATTTTAGGCCAGGCGTGGTGGCTCACGCCTGTAATCCCAGCACTTTGGGAGGCCAAGGAGGACAGATGACGAGGTCAGGAGTTCGAGATCAGCCTGTCCAACATGGCGAAACCGTGTCTCTGCTAAAAATACAAAATTAGCTGGGCGCAGTGGTGCACACCTATAATCCCAGCTATTTGGGAGGCTGAGGCACGAGAATCACCTAAACCCAGAAGGCAGAGGTTGCAGTGAGCCAAGAAAGCACCACTGCACTCCAGCCTGGGCAACAGAGCAAGACTCCATCTTGGAAAAAAAAATTAAAAAATTAAAATAATAATAATTTTAAAAATTAAAAAATGTATATAATATTGTTTTGAAATCATATATATTTTAGCGACCAGGGTTTTGCATACCTGACTACTGAATTTACCAAATTTATGAATAAAGAAATGCCTCTACAAAGAAATGTTTTTAGAGATTTTAATTTTTAAGAGGGACATCATGTATATATATATCTCAACATATATAACAAAATATTCAGTAATCAAAACCTTTGAAATAAACCTTTCTATTATCTAGATGCAAATCTATTCAGAACACTTTAAATGTCAGCTATATAAGCTATATACTATGTTAAAAATACAGATAAACAATATTACAAGTTTCAGTTAGCTTCCTCTCAGGTATTTTGCTCTTTGCCGTGGTACACAATTGCACTTTTCCTTAGGTCCAATTAAAAGCAGGCTGAAAGATTCCTTGTTCATCAGTTTTAAATAATATATCAAGTGTAATATAAGCAGAAAAATGCTAAAAGATAATATATGTTTTTCGTTTGTTTGTTTGTTTTTTGAGACAGAGTTTCGTTCTTGTCGCCCAGGCTGGAGTGCAATGGCACGATCTTGGCTCACCACAACCTCTGAGTCCTGGGTTCAAGCGATTCTTCTGCCTCAGCCTCCTGAGTAGCGGGGATTACAGGCATGTGCCACCATGCCCAACTAATTTTGTATTTTTAGTAGAGACAGGGTTTCTCCATGTTGGTCAGGCTGGTCTCAAACTCCCGACCTCAGGTGATCTGCCCACCTCGGCCTCCCAAAATGCTGGGATTACAGGCATGAGCCACCGCAACTGGCCCAATATATGTATTTTTAATATTGCTTTTTAACCATAAAATTTTACTTTAGCCAAAGCTAGTAATCCTTATTTACTTTAACTGAAATCAGATACTTACTTCACAATAGTGACCCTGTGGCAATCAGCATACATTTATGAAAATGATGGTTTGAACCTAAGTCTTATTTTTAATTCATCAGTGTCGTGGTTTTCATGTAGTTATCCAGAAAAACTACTCATCAGTATCTACAATCATACAATGAAAAATTTCTTAAAGATAACATTCCACTATCAATCTATCCCATATTAATAAACATTTATTGAGTGCATATGTGACAGGCACTATGCTACGTGTTGGAGATATGAAAATGTTTGACATTTGGGCACTAGATAAGACAAGGAAAGTGCCCTTGAGAGGCTTGGAATATTATGGAAGAGATAATATGTACAAACTATGTATAAAATTGTTAAGGAATAGCATTTTAAAAGGTGCTGTGAACACAAAAGAAAAACATATCCAAACTAAGGGAGGGGAGGATGGTTACAGAAGCCTTCTCAGAAGAGGCCATATCTTATTATAAATAGTTCTATAGTACTTGCTTGGACTATAGCCTAATGATCAAAAACAAAGGTTCAAATCCTACCACTACCATTTACTAGCTATTTCAGCTTGGGGATGTTACTTAATCACCTTAAGCCTGTTTTCTCTATAAAATGGATTTACCTCATTGAACTCTTAAAAGGACCAAACAGGATAATGAGTGAAAAGCACAGTGCCTGCCATAAAATATGCCATTATTGCGGCTGTTAACAATATGATGTGATCTCTTTCTCTCTCGCATGCACACACCCCCCAGTCAACAAATAACCTCATGGATTTTGGACTTCTTAGCTAATGTATCCATGTCCTATACACCTAGAAAGGAAAAAAACTGCTTCACTCCACCACCACTTGCCGCTCCTCCCACTCCTCTCATCATCTGTTATCAGCCAAGCTTCCCAATCCCCTGAAAAGTTTTCTTGACTTCCTGTCATTACCAGACATGCCTGCCTCATGTTCGCTCTTTAATGCAAGCCTAACCACCTGAGGTGTCTCTGGACTATCTAATACGACTGTCTTCTCATCCCTCTCTGTCCCCACATCCACCAGGAGACATATCGTTGTCTGCCCTTCACTCTCATACTGCTCCCCTGATGGGACTTCCTTAATGATGTCTTGGTGATTTTTATGCAGTTCACTAAACCATCTTTGCAGTTATTCACCACCACTATCTCCTAGCTACTGGCCAATGTTTTATTTCATTAGGGGTGACCAGCAAATTTTAAGTAACTCAAATTATGTGCAAATGAACATATGACAACAAAAACATTTACAAAGTAAAATAAAAAATCACTGCAGAGACAGACCAAAAAAAAAAAAAAAAAAAAAAGCAAAGTGCTTAGAACACAAAATCACTAGGGCTTGTGAAAATGAGAAAGGTTACTACTATACTACTATAAATAGAATTAACAGTATCACCTTCTGTTCTTTCCCATATTATCCTCTTAAGCATCAAGAATCTATGTTACAATCGGCCAGGCATGGTGGCTCACATCTGTAATCACAGTACTTTGGGAAGGCCTAGGCAGGCGGATCACTTGAGGTCAGGAGTTCAAGGCCAGCTTGGCCAACATGGTGAAACCCATCTCTACTAAAAATACAAAAAATTAGCTGGACGTGGTGGCAGGCACCTATAATCCTAGCTATTCGGGAGGCTGAGGCAGGAGAATCTCTTGACCCCGGGTAGCAGAGGTTGTGGTGAGCCGAGATCACCACTGCACTCCAGCTTGGGCAACAGTGACAGAATGAGATGAGACTTTGTCTCAAAAAAAAGAATCTATGTTACAATCTTGCCCTGCAACAATCTCCCATTGGGCACTTGACCATGAAGGGACTCAGTCTTAAAGGTTCTTCTCTTCTTCTTCATTCACTGGCAGAAAGACCCAAAAGACGAGCAAGGCTCAGCCCAGTATTCTTATCCATTGACTTTTCTGAAGGCTTCTTCCAAGTTTTACCAAAACAGACCCAAATAATAGCAAAATAATAAATATAAAAATAAAGCTAAAGGACTTATTTCTAATCAAATGGTCCACCAGTACAAATAAAGTATTCCTTATTTCTAACTGTAAAAGATGATTTGGACATTAGAACTATCAGATAAAATGATATCTACTCTAGCTTTCGAATTTTGTTTTTAACCCGTACCTTACCAAAAAAAGTATTAGTTTATTATTATTTTAATGAGCCCTTCCTTTGGAACTTCCAAAAATATTTTGGCTTTACTAAACATTACTCCCACTTTCTAAAGACCAGGACTGAATAAATTATTTTCATCTGTAAATTATTCATGATTTAATTCTGTTCCTCACTTTGGATACTTTGTTATATGCATCTTTACAATAGCACGCATATCCCTCTGCTTGTAAATTCCTTCATATATGTTTCAAAGTCCAAATTAATAAAGCATTAAATTCCTTTCTATTGCATTCTCTTCAGCAAAATAATTTGAAATTTATACATAACTACAAAATATTATGTCAATTTTGAGCAAGAAATTTCAGTTGCCTCATGTTTTCACTAAAATGTATTGGTTTAAAAACGTACTTTATACTTGAACGAAAAAGACATTTGTGTTACAAAAACAATAAATGTAAAACCAATTGCTGGGCCAGGTGTGGTGGCTCAAGCCTGTAATCCCCGCTTTTTGAGAGGCCGAGGCAGGTGAATCACCTGAGGTCAGGAGTTCGAGACCAGCTTGGCCAACATGCCAAAACCCTGTCTCTACTAAAATACAAAAATTAGTCGGGCATGGGGCGGGGGGGGTGCCTGTAATCTCAGCTATTCAGGAGGCTGAGGCAGGAGAATCGCTTGGACCTGGGAGGTGGAGGTTGCAGTGAGCCAAGATTGCACCACTGCACTCCAGCCTGAGTGACACAGCGAGACTGTGTCTCAAAAAAAAAAAAAAAAAAATTGCTGATTATCAAGGGAATTTGCTAGGTCATAGATTAAATGTGTGATTTTAAGGTTTAGCTATCACCTAACCTGTTTCCTGACCCTGAAACAAAATACTTAGAATTCTGAGGGTAGCAAGTTCTCAGCAAACAAACTAAAATTGCCCCTCCTCCTTACAGCTTTCCCTTGGCAAACAGTTCCTTTATCACACCTACTTCTTTTTTTTTTTTTTTTTTTTGATATGGAGTTTCACTCTGTCGCCCACGGTGGCATGTGGTAGCACGATCTCAGCTCACTGCAACCTCCTCCACCCACCAGGTTCAAGCAGTTCTCCTTGCCTCAGCCTCCCGAGTAACTGGGATTACAGGAACCTGCCACCATGTCCAGCTAATTTTGTATTTTAAGTAGAGATGGGGTTTCACCATATTGCCCAGGCTGGTCTCAAACTCCTGACCTCAAGTGATCTGCCCACCTCAGCTTCCCAAAGTGCTGGGATTACAGTCATGAGCCACCTCGCCCAGCCTTTTTTTAAACTTTTATTTTAAGTTTAGGGGTACAAGTACAGGTTTGTTACATAGGTAAACTTATGTCATGGGGGTTTGTTGTACAGACTATTTCATCAACTAAGTATTAAGCCTAGTATCCATTAGTTGTTCTTCTTGATCCTCTCCCTTCTTCCACCCTTTGAAAGGTCCAGTGTGTGTTGTTCTCCTCTATGTATCCATGTGTTCTCATAATTTGGCTCCCACTTACAAGTGAGAATATGCAGTATTTTGTTTTCTGTTTCTGTGTTAGTTTGCTAAGGATAATGGCCTCCAGCATCATCCATGTCCCTATAAAGGACATGATCTCATTCTTTTTTTATGGCTGCATAGTATTCCATGGTATATTTGTATCACATTTTCTTTATCCAGTCTATCATTGATGGGCATTTGGGTTGATTACATGTCTTTGTTATTGTGAATAGTGCTGCAATAGCTACTTCTTCAAGTAAAAGTCCCCAACATTAGGAAAGACAGTAACATAAAAACTGGGCTGATTAAGGATAGGTGAAAAGCAAAAATTCTCCCTTACAATTTTTAAATTATGATAACATAAAGATAATAATTAATAGTACATAAAACTAACTTTAGGTGGTGAACTGTTGGAAAAATATTCCATTAAACAGTACTGAGAAGTTAGTGGCAGTAAATGACAAGTTTTAGGGTTTAAAAAATCATTTATAATAGTGATCCCCTTCATCAACACAGAAATGTGGATACCTAGAAGGGCAATTATCTCCAGGTAAGGTATTGAATATGAAATTCCAGCTAGCTATATATAAGTTTGATATTTAAAAACTGGGAACTGGTTCTTTTCTGTTGTACTTTACCACAAAACTCAATATCCATCAAGAAAATATTTTATTATAAAAGACAAAAAAGGTCGGGTGTGGTGGCTCACACCTGTAATCTCAGCACTTTGGGAGGCCAAGGTGGGCGGATCACCTGAGGTCCGGAGTTTGATACCAGCCTGACCAACATGGTGAAACCCTGTCTCTACTAAAAATACAAAAGTTAGCCAGGTGTGGTGGCCTGTAGTCCCAGCTACTCGGGAGGCTGAGGCAGAAGAATTGCTTGAACACAGGAGGTGGAGGTTAGAGTGAACCAAGATCACGCCACTGCACTCCAGCCTGGGTGACAGAACCCGACTCTGTCTTGAAAAAAAAAAAAAAAAAAAAAAAAGGTAAGAAAATAACAGATGTTGGCAGGCTGTGGAGAAAAGGGAATGCTTATATACTGTTGGCGGGAATGTAAATTAGTTCGGCCACTGTGGAAAGCAGTTTGCAGATTTCTCAATTAACTAAAAATTGAACTACGATTCGACCTGGCAATCCCATTACTGGGTATATACCCAAAGGAAAAGAAATTGTTTTACCGAAAGACCCATGCACTTGTATATTCATTACAGCAGTGCTCACAATAGCAAAGATACGGAATCAACCTAGATGCCCACCAATGGTGGATTGGATAAAGAAAATGTGGTACATATATACCATGGAATACTATGCAGCCATAAAAAAAGAAAGAAATCATGTCCTCTGCGGCAACATGGGTGCAGCTGGCATCCATTATCTTAAGTGTATTAACACAGAAACATAAAGCCAAATACTGCATATTCTCACTTACAAGTGGGAGCTAAACACCGGATAGATATGGACATAAAGATAGGAACAACAGACACTAGGGACTACTGGAGCAGGAGTAGGAAGGGTTGAAAAACTACCCATTGGGTATTGTGCTCACTACCCAGGTTATGAGATCAATCATACCCCAAACCACGGCATCACGCAGTATACACATGTAACAATCCTGCACATGTACCTCTGAATCTAAAATGAAAGTTAAAATTTAAATAAATAAGAAAATAAAAACAAAAATAGAATGGGTTCTCAGGTTGTTTAAAGGCAGGGGGTTGACTTAATGACTTTAATGGGCCTCTTCAGCCCTTTCATCCCTGGGAGAGTAAAATGTTTCAAAGTAGATATGCTATGCTATATAAGCTACATATCCTATATAAAATTATCAAAATGTTGGCCACGAACAGTGGCCCACACCTGTAATCTCAGCACCTTTTGAGGCCAAGGCAGGCAGATCACTTGAGGCCAGGAGTTCAAGACCAGCCTGGCCAACGTGGTGAAACCCTGCCTCTACTAAAAATACAAAAATCAGCAGAGTATGGTGATGACGGCCTGTAATCCCGGCTTGAATCCAGGAGGCAGAGGTTGCAGTGAGCTGAGATTGCACCACTGCACTCCAGCTGCGCAACAGAGCTGCCTCAAAATAGAATAATCAAATGTTTGAAAAAAAATTTTTTTAATTTTTTTTGAGACAGGGTCTCACTCTGTCACCTAGACTGGAGTGCAATGGCACGAGCTCAGCTAACTGCAGACTCAACCTTCCAGGCTCAAGTGATCCTTCTACCTCAGCCTCCTGAATAGTTGGGACTACAGGCGCATGCCACCACACCTGGCTAATTTTTGTATTTTTTGTAGAGACAGGGTCTTGCTATGTTGCCCAGACTGGTCTCAAACCACTGGACTCAAGCAATCCTCCCACCTTAGCCTCTCAAGTTCTGGGATTACAGGCATGAGCTACCACACTCAGCCAGAAAATATTTTATTATAGCAAATAAAATTTTACCCTCATTATATAAAGTTGTGCATAGTCAAAAGTCAAAATTTATAAAATAGTTCAGAAAAGAAATTTAGCATTCCTAATTCTTTCTGTAGACAAGATGCCATTTGAGCTTAGATGAATAAACTTTACCAACTCATCTTCTACATGATAATATGCACTGTCATAGCTTCACTGGCAATGCTCTTCTTTAGTTGTACATCTGGATGGAAATACACCAAAATGTTAACAGTGGTGTCTCTGAATGGACGGACAGTAAAATTATGGGTGATTTTCTTTTAATCAAGAAATAAAATATAACAGATTAAATGGTGTTCACATAACACAAATTATACTATTTATTAATGAAGGAGATCAGAATCCAAATTTGATAGTGAGTTTCATCACGAAATCCATAACATATTTAAAAGTCTATTAAGTATGAAGAACATAACAAACATAATATGCGTTATGTTTGTAATAGCTCTCAAAGCTAAAAAACAAATACTACTCATTTTGCTAATAATACAGCAAGTCTTCTGTCCAGTCTGCATGCCAAATTTGCTGCACTGTGAGGATATTAAAGAGTTAAGTCAGAGTTACAAAATCTTGAAATACAGAATTAAGACCAAAGGAAAAAAATCCCCCTTAGTCCCATAGCACTCGAGCCTATCAGCTGCTAGTTAAAATAGATTAAGCATAGATTTCATATTTTTCTTTATGAAACAGATTCTGACTACTGGTAGGTTTTTTTTTTTCAACCAAACACCAAAACTTCCAGTTGAGATGGCTTCCTTTTTTTTTTTAAATAAAAATATTGAGCATGTTGATATAATATGCAAAAAACTCCAAACTTGGCAGTAATCTTGACATATCTCCTCAATATCATACAACTTGATAGCAATGATCATTTATCAGTCTTTGATAGAGTTCTTGAGATTGAGTTCAAACTTTAATATATTAAAGTGAAAGAGCCATTTGACTCAAAAGCTAATATAAAAAGAGATTCCTACTTAAGCTCTGAAGAAGCAATGAAAGGGGAAGGGAAGCTAGTTATTCAGTCTAGTTGGAATTTTACTCAGTTGTGCCAACTGCATCTAGTGGAGGGATTAGAAAAAAGCAAAGGAGATAACATAGTAGTGGGGTGTTATTCTGGGCACCAAAAGCACATGTAACTGCATACTGGCAACAGTGAGACAAGCTAACAAAGGGGACAGAAGATGTACTTGACAGGATTATAGAGAGTTAGCAGATGAGTAGGAGGAGATGGCATATGAGACGTAGGCTGGGGAGAAGTAGGAAAGAGCCTTGATGGTAAAGACGAATAGTTTAAATATAATACAAAATACAATAATGGCCCAGTGAAGCAAGCTGAGAAGCCCAAGATAATGTCTACAGTACAGCATTTCAAGCTGTCTAAGGAGTAGATATTTAGACAAAAAATCTGAAAGGGGGAAGTTATGAAAGCGACAAGAGAAAACATTCAAAATCTGGTCCAAGCGTTTTTGTTTTTGTTTTTAAGAACTGAAAAGATAAAGCGAGACCAGGCACAAGCAGCTCACGTCTATAGTCCCAGCACTTTGGGAGGCCAAGGCGGGTGGATCTCTTGAGGCTAGGAGTTCAAGACCAGCCTGGCCAACATGGTGAAACCCTGTCTCTACTAAAAATACAAAAAGTAGCCAGGGGTGGTGGTGCGTGCCTGTAATCCCAGCTGCTCCGGAGGCTAAGGCAGGAGAATCGCCTGAACCCGGGAGGCAGAGGCCGCAGAGAGCCAAGATTGTGCCACTGCACTCCAGCCTGGGCAACAGAGTGAGACTCCATCTCAAAAAATAAAAATATAATGAAAATGGCAGCTGGTGAGAATTTCTTGGAAATTTGCCAGTTACCTAAGTATTTAAGAAGACACAGTAAAAAGAAAATTTAAAAAATAGCAAAATAAATAATAAAGACAACTATTCAAAAGATCCTGAAAGCTTCAAACACAAAGAATAATGTACTACACAGTGACAGGAATGAAACATTTAATATTTTAAAACAATTTTCCAAACTACAAATAAATTTCTTAGACTTCTTTTTTATTAAATGCAATTCTGGTGTATTTAAATAGCTAATTCTTATTTTTTCTGAAATAAGTTATATTCTAATTAAATTTTACTAAAAAAATCTGAATTCAGCTGTTCACTAACCCTTAATAATTTTTAACGTAAATGTAGACATAAATGTGCAATGAATTTATGTATTCATTGTGGACTACACTTTTAAATCCATTCCTTGCTCAGTGGTTTTTGAATGCTTATTAAGTATCATTGACCTTATGCTGAGGAAAAGCTGTCATTCTAGGAAATTCACCACTTCTACCACTAGGTGGAGAAAAAACACAAGTAGTATCTGTAATCAAAGCTAGTACAAGGCCCCAGGTACTTTACCTAGAGTTTCCACCAGGTGTCAACCAAGAGGTAGGGAAAAGATAAGACTGTTTTTCCCACTTAAATATGCAAATTTATAATTTTATGCATAGCGATCTAAACTCTGAAATAAATGGCCTGCTCATTGTCTAGTTTGCATATTTATACTCTTTATATATTGCTGTTGAGTCCAAGATATTGCCTTGTCAACTAAAATCCAACCCCCAAAAGCTTAGTTTCTTTTGAAATAAAACAGCAAGACCAGTAAGTTTAGTTTATTGTGACTCATAGGCTCAACCTATCCATATACACTACGCAAAAGAATCTAAAACGTTTAGACACGGACAGCCAAAAATCTTCCAAGGTATTTTTGGTCATACATATATATACAGAGAGAGAGAGCACCAGATTCATATTTTTTCTTTCTACATTTCTCTTGTAAGGCAGTTCTGTTAATTGCCAGTAATCTAGATGAGTTTATGCTGTTATACTCTGAATCCCAGTGTGATGTGACGAAAGCACTGCTATTTTTTACCAAACATTCACAATAAAAAGAGAAATGTACCTATATTTAAGATGTATCATGAGAATTACTACGTTAAATGGTCCAAGGCTCTCGGCCGAAAATTAAAGCTTCACACAGTTAATCCCTATTTATATACCAAATCATGCTTTTTAAAAACAATTTTATGCGCTTCACTAATTTCTAACAAAGATTTTCCGATTCTGTTGCAAACAATATGTCAGCTAAACCACTATGTCATATGCCTTTTATAAGGTAGTACTTTTTTAGGCCGAACTCTATTCTTATTCCTCTGGACACAGGAGTTGTAATCATGTCTTACTCTGCAAATCTAGCCGTAGGTGGTGTCTTAAAAGGACTTTTTCTTCCTTCGAGGAAGTGATCAAGCTTCCCCCAGCCCCCACCCGTGTCATCCTGGAAACAACTTGGTTGTTTTTCGGTGCTAATTACGCAATGTAGGAGAAAGAAGTTGAGGAGACAGCAAAGCCTATTGATTACATTGTACTTGCGTCTCTACCTCGCTCTTCAAAGGATTAAGGTTCCTTTGACCTCGACTGAGTTCATTTCCACCCTGCCTACAAAGTATTGGTTTAAAAAAAAAAAAACCCCAAGCAAAGTATGCTCTTGTCTATGAACAATATTTCTTGTCCGGTTTTATTACGTTTTCTTTGGAAATTCGTTAGATTATGCTCAACAATCGGCCGCTTGCCCAACCGGTTTCTCCCTTCCCCCATCTCTCTTCACACATCACTTTTTCCTCCTCCTATCCAGGCAGTTGGTAAAACGCTGCAGTGCCGGTAACGCACGCTTCGGGCTGGTCACTGCAATTTATCCTTACTTGGCTTTGCAAACTCCCCACCCAGCCCTTGTACCCTCGCGCCCCACTCTGCCATTATCTTTCTAGTAGAGTGCGCTCGGTAACGGGCTCCAGATAGCACGTCGAGGGTATACGGTAGCCTGCCTACCAATAGGAGCCCACAATGAAGAGAAGTCAGGTTCAGCCGGCCGGCAGCTCCAGTATCTCCTTCCCCTAGCTCTACACCTACTGTACCCGGGAGCGAGCGGGCAAGGGAGCGAGCGCGGCGCGGCGCGGCGCGGCGCGGCGCGGCGCGGGAGGGGGCGCGCAGGGAGGGCGGACAGCAGCCGCGGCCTGCGCCTGCGCACTGGGGTTGTTTTTCACAAAGCTGCTCTTAAAGTGAGCTGGCAGCCTTTAGCCGCCCGTCTTTGTAAGGAGACCACTGAGACGAGCGGGAGCGCGGAGCAGCAGCCTCTGCTGCCCTGACTTTTTAAGAAATCTCAATGAACTATTTGTAGAGAATCACTGATCCGGCCTGCAAGCATTTTGCACGGCAAAAATATCGATCAGTGTTAAGTGAAGATCACATTTTATATGCGATCTTGACTTTTTTGTCTTACATTATATTTTTATAGATTTTGTTATAAACATGGTGCTGGGAAAGGTGAAGAGTTTGACAATAAGCTTTGACTGTCTTAATGACAGCAATGTCCCTGTGTATTCTAGTGGGGATACCGTCTCAGGAAGGGTAAATTTAGAAGTTACTGGGGAAATCAGAGTAAAATCTCTTAAAATTCATGCAAGAGGACATGCGAAAGTACGCTGGACTGAATCTAGAAACGCCGGCTCCAATACTGCCTATACACAGAATTACACTGAAGAAGTAGAATATTTCAACCATAAAGACATCTTAATTGGGCACGAAAGAGGTAAGTTTTTGTTATTCAGAAGTCATTGGACTCATTTTCTTTGGAAACGTACCTTTTCAGTTTTCTGAATTAACGTGATTCTACTCCTAGCATAACTAAGCAGTTTGAGAAAGGTTAGCAAAGTTGGAAGGTTTGGATTCTCCTTGACGTTCATCGTGTGTTAAGCCGTAATGCATGCAGGCATCTGCAAAGTGACTGCAAACTACACTTATTCAGCTACCTCTGTACCCGGCTCGGTCTGTGCCACACGCACTTGTAGTCCATTTGCACCTTACTTATAAATTCTGTTTGAATCCAATTCAATCGTTTTACTAATATATTTTCAAATGAATTGGTAAAAGCTGCAGTCTTAGATTTTTGCCCTTTTACTTGCAACCTAAGATGTAAAAACTGAACTTCGATCAAGAAATGTAATAACATTTTTAAGAGGCTTAATGGGTGTGTTTCATTTTTAATACTGGAATGCAAAAGACTTTAAAGAATTGATGACTGTTCTTTCATAAAAGATTTCTGTGGCTTATTTTGACATATGGTATCAACACCCCACGTGTTTTTTCTCTATTCTTTACCATTCCTTTAAAAATTTACATCCAGCATTCCTTATTTTAAAGGAATGACTATCTGTCATTATGATAGGTATCGAGTCAGTTTTAGAAGCCATTTAGGATCAGTAATTTTCTTTTCCGAGCATCATGTCTAACTTTGGAACGTGCATTCAATGAAACCCATGCCAGTCAAATAGAATTGAAAAGTATAGGGCACACTGGATTTGATTTTTGGTTAGAAGAGGGAGATAAAGGGTTGTCAAAGGGAGAAGGAGTCCTGAGATTTCCATTCTATTGTTTAAATGGTTACATTGTGGAAATATAGGAGACTCTAGGCTTGTTTTTCTAAGTTTCCACCCTTTGTTAGAAGCGGTTCAATCCTGTTTCGGACCAGTTCTGGGGGGTGGTGAGGAGGGGCGCTTGTTCTGCTCTCAGCAGATTGGTTACACGCGTCAGGTGGTGGCGATGACTTAATTCCTAGCCCAAGAAGAATATAATGTTAAAACTGGTTATGTAATTTTTGTGCCTCTCCTTTTTAATGCAGTATTTAGTTCAGATGTTGGCGATTTTTCAGAAAAAAAATTAGAGGCATATTTTACCTTATTTTTTATATTAAAAACGTACATCCTGGAGAAGTGCTGATGACTAAGGCAAGTGAGAAATGAAGGATGCTTTGAGGGACAGTATTAATGCATTATTTTTGAAACTATTAAGGTGAACTCAGTTCTTTAGCAGGATTTTCGTAGTTAGATACAGGTACTTTGCATCCTGAAATAACTAATTAATCTCTCCAAGTGTTAACACTGATAGGAGATGCAAATGCCTAATGACAGCCTTGGTATTTGTTGAAAAGCAGATAGATGACTTTGTGTTTGTACCTTTCTGAATATTGCAGCCTTTTATGAAACGGGTGAAAGAAACAGATTTTTCTTTAAGGGGTTAAGACTTGCAGTGGGGAAAAGTAGAACAACGAGATGTGAGGACAAATATAATTTCATTAGTTGCACCATGATTTCGTGGTAAAGAAAACTAAATGCCCTGCACCCCCAACAAAATGCCCCCCAAACCCTGCAACGCGTAGACGAGCTCAGTCAGGAATAGTTTCAATGACTTGAAACTGGGAGCTCTCAAACTAGCCTGGTAACTGAGACCCCGCCCCGGGCGCCCGGGATAGGCGGAGCCAGGTTTGTTAGCCTGTTGCTAAGGCGATGGCAGGCGCTGATTGGATTGGGCGCGGGCGGGTGGGGAGAGTGAGCTCGCGCCGCGGCTGGGGCGAGGCTAGGAAACCGGCGTGTGCCGGTAAAGGTTCCTCCAGAGCGACCCCCACCCAGCCCGTACTCACGTTTGTTCCCGGGCTTCTGGGGGCGCCCGTCCCGTGTCACATCATGTTCTGTCGCCCCTCTTTTGGGCCTCCTAAGGGCCATCGAAAGGAAACGACTTCAGGCTTTAACTGAGTAGAGGGCAGACGCTCCTGCCGGCCTTACAGGTGCTGGATGGCCATGGACCCAACTTTAGCAGAAAATCCTTTACAGATGGAAGTTGGATGGGAAGGGTTGGCAGGACCCCCGTTAGCTATCTTCCGAGTGGGAGGTGTCAGGGGACTCCTGTGAACGCTTGTTTTCCCCTTAGCTGAAACAAAGCTTGTTCCCCGACCTCTCCAGTCGCCACACTGTCTACCTTGAGTTGACCTGAGGGGACAGAGCAAAGGCTGGCCCGAGGAAGAAGGAAAGTGATTCCAATATCGAAATGTGGGTGGGGGGGGGGGCTTCGACGGGTATCCTCTGCCCCCTCCCCCATCGTTTTCCGAAGCCTTCGGGCCCCCGCCTCCCCTTCGCCGCCCCAATATCCCTCGCCGAAACTAAAGGTGTCAGAGTGGCCCGAGCCAGATCGAACCGGTCGCCGGCTGGGGCGTGTAAAGCGGAAGCGCCGCGGCTCGCTCGCCCCGCCCCCCGGCCAGCAGGCTAGGTTGCGCGGGCACGGGCGCGAGCGCCGCGCGACGTATGCCGTATGTATAGCGGGGCGCGCGGGCAGCAGCGGCGGCGGCGGCGGCGGCGGCGGCGCGCGGGCAGGCCGGCTGGGATCTGCTCGCGCCGGTTTAGGCCGGTCCTCTCCTGCTCCGGTCTAGTTCTTGATTGACAGCCCGGCACTTGTTTACCACGGCGCGGCCGCCGCCGCTCGCCTCAATGAGACTGCTGAGCTGGCACAAAAAGGGAGCGAAGAGGGAAGAAAGGGAAAAGAAGGCGAACTTTGGGCGCCTTCGAGGGGAGCGAATTTAAATGGCTCCCAGCTCATCAGCTAGTTTTTGGTTCTGAAATCCGTTCAGGGGAATTTGCACAGGGGACGAGGAAAATTGTATGGAGACATAAGCGAATCACCATGATTTTTAAATGAAAGTATCGACGTATACATGCTTTTTTCCCCCTTTTTCTCGTTTAATATCAGGGAGGCATCACGTTTTTTGTGTATATTCAATACTTTGCTGAAGGAAAGTTAAATAATGTGCCAGTTTTTTCTACTCTGGGGGCTAATCGTAAAGGTTTCTACACCAAGAAAACTAAAAGATATTTCTGTAATTATTTAAAACGCTAAATAGGCACTTTAATGATCTAGAACCCCCTCCCATATTTTCGATTATATTTATTTTCATGCCACTTGAAAAAAAATAATTTCACCAAAAAAATTGGTTGTAAAATGAAAGGTCATCCCTTTTTTATAGAAACTGGAAACTATTAATAGTTAGACCTCATTTTTTTCAAGGATGTTGGACAATATTGTTTCCTTATAAGCCGACACCACCTAAATGCGGTTCTTTGTAATTATCTAAGGTATAGTTTATGCAAGTTTTAGTCGTTGCTGGGACCAACTGAGTGTTGTGATCATTTTAGATCAATAATTATTTTTAGTTATAAAACTGACATTAAAATCAATGTGTGGCTTTTTTTTTTTTTTTACTCCGTCTATTTGACAAGGTTTTCTAGTGGTTTTGGAGTATCTATTCTATTCACATCTGGTATTATTATTCCCCATAAACTGACATATTTTAAGAGGGTTGCATGAACAGTTTTTCTTTGATACATTATAGTCTTAATGTGATAAATTTAAGCAAACCGTTGGAGACAAAGGATAGCATTGTCTTACCATGATGTGAGACCCGAGCCTTTTGAGTATATATACTATTTTATAAACAGATGCTTTGCAGTTTGGGTCATTTTCCATTAGAAAAAATAAAAAGCCTGTGGGGTGTGAGTATTCATTATCCCCATTTTACAGATAAGGCAGCTGAAGACAGGATTTTTATTTTGTCCAGAGGAAATGATGAAGTTAGAATTAGAACTCGGATCTCTCAGACTCCAAAGCTTGTTTTGTGGTCTTAATTGTTATGTAAGCATCTTTAAAGTTATGCCACCCTGCGGAGTATGTAAATGTTGAATAATAAATTCTTTGTTTTCTTTTTATGTTTGTTTTAGATGATGATAATTCCGAAGAAGGCTTCCACACTATTCATTCAGGAAGGCATGAATATGCATTCAGCTTCGAGCTTCCACAGACGTAAGTATTATAAATAATAGGCATTTTTATAGATACTTATGATCAGAGCATTATTTTAAAATTAAGTATTCTAAATTTAAACATTTTTAGTTGAAAAAAAAACCCTTTTCATTACTGAAACTTGCTAGAGGAAAACAATATATTAAACATAAGAAGCTATTTTTTAATCTAGCGTGGCAAAATTATAGAAGGCATACTCAATTTTCAGTATTCTATCCTAAAGTTTATGAGGTTTTTAAAATAGGAATAGGGTTTCCTTTAACATGAGTGAATTGGAAGTTGCTAGTCAAATAATAACCACTTTATACTTAGTTTATTATCAATTATCATTATGAGAAAAGATAGACCCTATCAAGTCTTAGTAGCTTCAATTTATAAAAAATTCTATATTCTACTTTTTCTGCTAATACTAACCAATAGCAGTAAGTTTCGAAAATAAAAATAATTAGGAATATCCTAACTTTAGAAATGTTGTTCTTCTGATATGAACTTAATAGCTTCTGTACAAAGAACTATTGGGAAGGTCACACAAGAGATATGACCCAGGCTTAAAAGGAAACATGCATCAAGGATACATTAATATAAAACTTGGAATCTAGTAAGAAAGGAAAAAGGAAAGTGGTATATTCTTAAAGTAATGACAGATTGTTGGAAGAGATGATACAAACTTTTTTAAAAAAATGCCTTTTAGCAAATATTAAAACCTGCAAAATGGCACTTGTGATTATTCTGGAGAATAAACAGATTACATAAGATTTTGTCAGGTGGCAAATGTACATTAATTCTACATTTGTTAATTCTAGTGCTTGAGATGTTATATATAGAGAGAGAAGTCATAAATGGTATTTTTTAGAAAATTCTATTTACTATATTATTTGAGAATTTTATTTGGAATGTAATGCCCTCATCTAATTTCTGAGAAAAATATTAAAGTCTGTTGATAGAATAAGGCCAATATGGGGCCTGAGTATTTTCAGCGTCATTTAATGTTAAAGTTCTATCTGTAAACCAAAGTCATTTAACGTAAATTTTGGATAACTATTAGCATACAGTTTAAGATTTTATTTCTCTGCTATACAAGTTAATGTGGGAGTCTAAAATGCAAAAAAAAAAAATATGAAAACACCAGTGTTTCTTATGCTAATCTAAGCTAGCACTCTTGTAAGTAACTGAACATTGAGTATTTTACTAATGAAATTATGAAAAAGATACTGAACTCGCTAAAATAAAACCTTCCACAAGTAAAATCTGACAGAGTTAAAAAAAATTTTTTTCTATTCTCTTGACATAGATCAAGAGGACTATATCTTTTTCTTTTGAAGCCCGTAAAGTTAGAGAACAGCCAAACAAGAATTAGAACATGAGTAAACTGAGAGATACAAAAGTAGTTTTTCAGTAAACTTATGAAATGTGAAATTTTTGAAACTATAATGACTATTCCAGGCCTTTTCTAGACCTTAATTAGTTGCTATTAAAAGATGATAATTCCCGGCTAATGAGAAGTGGAGTACTATAGGGAATTTGGTCTGAATGTTTAACCAGTGTCTAGAATTTATCAGTAGAAATAGTTAAACCATTCTCAACTTTGTGTTTGAATTCTTGGCCTTTTCAAAAAATGTCCATTAAACTTTCATGATTTTGCCACCATCATTAAAAGTAGCCTCCTCTTAGTTTAAATGGATTGTATTCTTCTGGCTTTTTAAAGCAAAATTTTAAAGATATTTATTGTTTATTCTTAGTTGGAAATAGGAAGTTTTTTCCCCGATGACTTATCCCTTTGGAAATTTTTTAAATTATATGTTTGATACCTCATTGGAACATAAACAATACAGTATATTAACACTTCTATTCTGACCTACTGTGTAATTGTTAGAAAGAGGTATAAAATTAATATATTGACCTTTATATTCTGCACAGACCACTCGCTACCTCATTCGAAGGCCGACATGGCAGTGTGCGCTATTGGGTGAAAGCCGAATTGCACAGGCCTTGGCTACTACCAGTAAAATTAAAGAAGGAATTTACAGTCTTTGAGCATATAGATATCAACACTCCTTCATTACTGGTAAGAATTGACTGAATTATTTATTCTTTGTTTTTGGCATATAAATATTAAAGAATAATCAATCACCTAAACTATGCAGTTGTCATAATTTAAAAATACTGGTTTTCTTTTAAAATTTCATAAATGTACATTTTCTTAAATACAGTCAAGAACACTGAAATTAATGAAAAATATGCTCATATTTTTGACATTGTAGTACCTTTAAGTAAATATAAAACTAAGACCAGTATATGATATGAAGTATCTCTTACTCAGAGTATGACAGCCATAACAAAAAACAGATCTGGTCCTTGGATGATTTGAGTGGAAGAAGAGCAGTAGTATCTTTTATTATAATACAATATCACTTACTTGACAATATCATAATCTAAAATTTGTACTATACTTTCTTATTCCAATAGAGGGATAGTTGTCAAATAATGGGGAATCATTAGTTTCATTAAAAAACTTAACTCCTTTTTTAAAGAAATCTATTTTTAATTGCATTTGTCTGAAAATAATTCAAATTTGACTTAAAACTTTATTTGATTTAAACAAATGATAACATCTTTAAAGCACGTAAGAAATGGGCATTTTCCTTTTTTACATATTGATTTTTTTATATTCTCAGAGAAAGATGTTAACATTTGGAATTATGATCAGATTCCTTTCTGTGCTGCCTTTTTAAGGCAGTTTAAATGGAATGTGGAAAGGGTTTTTTTTATTTGGTTGGTTTTTGATTACTATATTTGTAAATAGTGTGAGCTAAAAAACTATGTTTATGGGATGGGCTGTAAACCCTTTACCTTTTTTTCTAATTGAATGGAAATTTATTTAAAAATAAAAGTAATGGTATAATTCAAAACCATCGGTTAGTTAAAAAATAAGAAATATGTCTGGATACAAAAAAAAAGCAAAACCAGTTTTAATTTTTAACTTCCCACAAATTTAGGGTTATATTTTAAAATATTCTGGTATTGATTGTACCTCCATACACTGACCTTTTTCTCTTAATTTTTTTCTTACAGTCACCCCAAGCAGGCACAAAAGAAAAGACACTCTGTTGCTGGTTCTGTACCTCAGGCCCAATATCCTTAAGTGCCAAAATTGAAAGGAAGGGCTATACCCCAGGTATGTAAGAGGTAGATTCCCACAAAAAACTTTTCTTCACTTAGCTTTTGTGTATAAATTTATAATATGACTACTAAATATAAACATAATATAGTATTCTTTTGTGAAATAACAAATTGTGCTTATCCATTTGTTTTTTTCACAAAGTAGAATGTAGTTTCCTTTTTCAAATAGCTACTGATTAGTTCATTTCTATGACTCAAGTTATTTGCAGTTCCTAGGACATCTTTTCATGTATGTTAGTTGCACTTTCTTACTTGAGCTTTAAGAATCTTGACTTCTTTTGTTGTTTTTTTCTAACAGTAGATATGTATATATTTTTCCCTCTCTAGGTGAATCAATTCAGATATTTGCTGAGATTGAGAACTGCTCTTCCCGAATGGTCGTGCCAAAGGCAGCCATTTACCAAACACAGGCCTTCTATGCCAAAGGGAAAATGAAGGAAGTAAAACAGCTTGTGGCTAACTTGCGTGGGGAATCGTTATCATCTGGAAAGACAGAGACGTGGAATGGCAAGTTGCTGAAAATTCCACCAGTTTCTCCCTCTATCCTCGACTGTAGTATAATCCGTGTGGAATATTCACTAATGGTATGTACACATTTAAGAGGTTTTTTCCTTTCTTTTTTCTTTTTTGAAACACCTGTCACCCAGGCTGGAATGCAGTGCCACAGTCTCAGCTCTGCTGCAGCCTCTGCTTTCTGGGCTCCAGTGATCCTCCCACCTCAGCTCCCAAGTAGTTGGGACTACAGGTGTGCCTGTAGCCATGCCTGGATAATTTTTGTATTTTTTGTAGTGATGGAGTTTGACCATGTCGCCCAGGTTGGCCTTGAACTCCTGGGCTCAAGTGATCCATCCACCATGGCCTCCCAAAGTGTTGGAATTATAGGCATGAGCCACAGTGCCTGGCCCAAGAGGTTTTTGGTGTTTTGTTTTGTTTTTAAGTCTTAAAGTTATGACATAGTTTTGTCTTACATCCAGGATTTGATTTTTTTTAATTCCATATATAGTGACATATAAAATACATAACTCCTTATATAGTTTGACTTACAATTATACCTTATATGTAAATGTACTATACAGAATTATACATAAAAGGGAAACTTTTCATGTATGTAAGTTTAAAAATGAAGTAAATGGGGGTTTCAAATAACATTAAAATTGGTTATGAGTTTTTGAAAAGGAAATCATACTTGGCATTCTAAACTTAATATTTCTTTGCAATGTTTAGGTATATGTGGATATTCCTGGAGCTATGGATTTATTTCTTAATTTGCCACTTGTCATCGGTACCATTCCTCTACATCCATTTGGTAGCAGAACCTCAAGTGTAAGCAGTCAGTGTAGCATGAATATGAACTGGCTCAGTTTATCACTTCCTGAAAGACCTGAAGGTAATTTGATAATACACATCTAAGCTTAATCTCTTACTATTATTATCAAGAAAATTATTTTGCCTCTGATATTTTATGACCCTAGATGAACGTAATCTTTCCCTAAAGAAAGTAGATGTGCCCCTAATATTCAGTTTTGATTATATGTCTTCATAGTTTTGATCACCAAACAATAATTATTTTACCTTGACGTTGCTTTTTAATACCTACTATTCTGTGTATTTTGACATGCATAAGAACATGCTGTTCGAATTGCGTGTATCTTTTTCCTTCAGCACCACCCAGCTATGCAGAAGTGGTAACAGAGGAACAAAGGCGGAACAATCTTGCACCAGTGAGTGCTTGTGATGACTTTGAGAGAGCCCTTCAAGGACCACTGTTTGCATATATCCAGGAGTTTCGATTCTTGCCTCCACCTCTTTATTCAGAGGTAAGTACCTACTCCTTAAGTATGAAATGAACTGGCTATCTTGGGAAATAGCATTGCAGGCATTTTTTTTTCTTAATGTTATTAGATCTTGATTATCATGATAACAGAACAAATAATTTAAAACAACAGATTAAAAGTTAATATTAGGGTCGTCAATAATTACTAAGTTTGATGCAGAGGTAGGACTGTTCACTTATTAGGGAATTAAGATAATGATCTAACCTCATGTTGAATTACTAATTTTTTTTTCTCTTAAACTTGTATCTTGAGACACATTTTTTGAAGGAAGAATTTTGTATATCCAAGCATTGATAGGAAGAACTAGCATTTTGCAAACACTGATTAAATAGTAGAATTTATCTTATTCATGATGCTTTTCCAATTGCATATTTTGACATTCTCAGTCATAAGAAATAATGTATTTGTGATAACATCTTAAAACAACATTCCCACATGGTTAGACTATTTTCATTCATCTCATATTGATGGCAGCTAAGCACTTAAATGTAAATAAAACATGGCCCTGAGGAGAAACCCACAGATTACTGAGGAAAACAAGCTAAGAAGCAAAATATTATGTAATAATGTGATAAAATGCACAGCTCATTTGAGAAGCAGCTTATTAGGTCTTGGGTATCTGGTGGGGCTTCTTGAAAAGGTGACTATTAAGCTGAATTTTGAAGAATGAGTAGTCCTCAAAAGGCAGGAAGAACAGTGTATGTAAAGACAAGGAGTGAGTAGGTGGGGTGTCCAGTAATTTCAGGATATTTCAGAGTGACTTTAGCCACTAGTACACATTTTTAAGGGGTTTTGGAGTTGGTTTTGATACCAAAATAATTCTGTAAATTACTAGAATCAGCTTTTTCTTTTGGTTACTGTAATTTACATAGCTGTTTTACTCTGAAATATTACTCCCAAATTAAACATTAGGGGATTGTTCATCATATTTCTCTTTTTTTTTTATTAACACCATAACTGGAAGGGTCAGTTTTCCTTTGGTTGTGATGATACGAGATCATCTTCATTCATTGATTATAGAATATCCAGAATTATTGATGAGACATAATTTTTTCTATTTATTTTCTAATACATACAATTTCTATTAGATGCTAAAAGTGTTCTGCCACTTGTTACAGATTTTGTCATTACATTTTTACTTGGACATTTCTGTCTTGCTTATTAAGTCAGTCATTTCTGGCTTGATTTGAGGCTTCCTGGCTGTCCAAGGAGGCATTTTAAAAAGAATGACAATCTAAGTATAGTTCACTTTTGAGCAATTTGTGGGAAAATTCTGCCTCCTTTTAAAAAGCACTAAAGATAATTTACAACTTTTAAAACCCTAAAATATGTTCAGGGTGTGATTTAACTAAAAGTTATTTGGCTTTTTTCCTTCAAAAATGTGTTTTACCTAAAGCTTCTGAGGCAATTTGGGTTGTTCCACATTTAGATGCAAGTGGATGGGGTCTTGTCCAAAAGCTCTTTCAGTAAAAAATATATTAAACCCAACAATTTGCTTTTCTATGACCATTCTCTTTGTACTTGAGAAGCAACTTTTCATTAAAAATATGTGCATATAAAAGTCACTCTGAAGATAAAGAAGGTGGGAGGAAACCTCTTGAGTGTTTTGGGTTCAGCAGTTTTATTTCCTGATACACTGCGTTTTTGGCCCTCTGTGGGATTTTACACCCATGAGTTATTACCTCACATAAGCACATTGTTCATGTGAGTAAACAAATTGTTTGCACATTGTATAAACAAAGAGCATTGTTTATACGATTTCATTTTTCCAAAGTCAGAGGAAGCAATGAGTTAACTTTTTTGTAGAAGGATGAAAGGGGTGCTTTACAAAAGGAGATGATTGCTATGAAGATATTCTACGTTGTGTATTTAGGTCTTAATTAAGTACTACTAAAGTACTGAGTAAAAGTCTTCATTCACTGATAAAATTTTACTGTTAATTTTTGTGAAATAGGGGACTATTCAGACATGCCTTTATAAAGCTTGTTAATTTAGTAATTAAATATCAGGTACTATAGGTACCAACACCCTTTCCTCCCCACATAGCATTTCAGGTATGAAAAGAGAATAATTGGATATAATATGCTAACAAGCTGTGTTTGCTCTCTGATTACATTTCTTGACTAGTATTCAGAATTGTAGTCATTTGCTGCATTCTTCCTAGACCTCATGAAATAACTCTGTAAACTTTTTTTCTCATTTCTTTCTAGATTGATCCAAATCCTGATCAGTCAGCAGATGATAGACCATCCTGCCCCTCTCGTTGAAGGAACACTTGGTTGAATCAAGTTGATGTGGGTTCCGAACTGTATCTCTTCCGGCTGAGGACAGAGAAGTATCTTGGAGACACGTTTCAGAGGAAGTGGAATTGCTTTTGCCCAGAAAAATGGCGAATACATGAAACAACCAGTGATCATGCTTTAGAAGCCTACAGCAACATTCTGGGACTGCTCCAACATGCTTGAAGATCTAAGCTTTTCTCTTTTAAAACTGGCACATACTCAGAGCAGTCTTCTTAGCCTATGGTCGTACGTGTCAAGACATCACGTTGTAAAGAGGGATGATTTCCTTCTTTTGATTTGAAAATTTGCACATGCTCAATGCTTACATTGTGCGGTTCGATGTCACTACAGCTTCTTTTTTTTTTTTTTTCTATTTTTGCCAGACTCTTGATACTCTTAAAACTTGTTTGTGGTCAGCACAACAAGGAACAAAACAAAGCTTTGAAAAAACTTTAACATGAAAAAACGCACTGACATTTTTTTTTATTTAATATAGCCTGGACTTTACCTGCATATGCACATGCTCAGAATTGTCTACTAGGCTGACCATGTATCACCTCTTCAGCTTGGATCCAATTGTGGATTTATTTACAAACATCAAATGCCTTCAAGCCAATCCTTTTTGCTGTATGTTTTGCAGCCTACTGTAGTAGATACGCAACAGATAATGTGGGGAAAAAAGAGATAAGAGGAGGAAGCTAATAAGAGACTGTCAAGATTGTATACCTTCTTGGTTTCTTTTAAGAATTTGTTGCCTTTCTACTATTACAGCAAAGCAGCATTTTGTTACTGACTGCCTAAAATCACTTAATCTCAGGTGAACGCATCACTTGCCAAACTGTTGGAATGCTATTTGTGTTTTGTTGCACTGTTTTTTTCGTTTGTTTGTTTGTTTATTTGGTTGGCTTTTTGGAGAGGGAAATTTGGAAACGGGACATACACAAAAGTTACACACCCACATTCCCTTTTTATCATGACATACAAGAAGAAACTAGCAGAGCTAAGAATGGAGTGAAGAAAGGCAGTATGGCAGGCACCAGCAAAGAGTTGAGGGCTGTTGCTCTTAAAAATTATTTTTTTTATTATTATTTTAAAAGTATGGAAGTTTTCCATTCACTGGGGAAAGGAGGGAAAAGTGCATTTATTTTTATACAGAGTTACTTAATTACCTCCAAAACACATATGTTGGAAATCGTTTTTGCTGGTGCAAAGTATATTAATGAGCAGGAATACATACATTGAGGTTATGAATAGAGAGCTCAATTTGTACCTTTGCTATCTTGCTCAAGCTTGGTATGGCATGAAAACTCGACTTTATTCCAAAAGTAACTTCAAAGTTTAAAATACAAGAACGTTTGCTGTGATAAATCTTTTGGATTTTTGTGTTTTTCTAATGAGAATACTGTTTTTCATTACCTAAAGAACAATTTGCTAAACATGAGAAATCACTCACTTTGATTATGTATAGATTACATAGGAAGAACAATCACATCAGTAAGTTATAGTTTATATTAAAGGTAATTTTCTGTTGGCTCATAACAAATATACCAGCATTCATGATAGCATTTCAGCATTTTCCAAGGTACCAAGTGTACTTATTTTGTTGTTGTTGTTGTTGTTGTATTTTAGAAGGAATTCAGCTCTGATGTTTTTAAAGAAAACCAGCATCTCTGATGTTGCAACATACGTGTAAAATGGGTGTTACATCTATCCTGCCATTTAACCCCACAGTTAATAAAGTGGCTGAAAATAATAGTAGCTCTGGCTTGGTGCTTGACCTGGTTAAATACTGTCTTAAAGCTCATACAAAACAAATAGGCTTTTCCATAAGTGGCCTTTAAGAAAACATGGAAGACAATTCATGTTTGACAAATGCTGACAGGGTGAAGAAAGCCCAGTGTAAAAATGAATCGCGTTTTAAGTGATTCGGTTAAAGGGTTTGGGCTCCCGTAGCAAACTAATACTAGATAATAAGGAAATGGCGGTGAAATATTTTTTTATTGTTGAATCATTTTGTGAATGTCCCCCTCAAAAAAAGCTAATGGAATATTTGGCATAAAGGGCATTTGGTGGTTTTATTTTTGTTTGAGGGGGATTGTCAGAAAATCCCTTTTCTCTCTTACGTCTAACTGACTAGGGAACAATTGTTGATATGCATAGCATTGGAATACTTGTCATTATATACTCTTACAAATAACACATGAAGCAAGAATGACCAATATTCTGATAATTGGCACTGGATCACAAAATGTGATAAAACTTTAAATGTATAAAACTTTATCAAATAAAGTTTTATTTTCCCCTTTAAAATGTATTTCTTTAGAGGCATTACTTTTTTAAAAATATTGGTCAATTCCTGACATAAGATGTGAGGTTCACAGTTGTATTCCAGTATTCAAGATAGATTCCTGATTTTTCAATTAGGAAAAGTAAAATCCAAAATGTTAGCAAAACAAAGTGCAATATTAAATGTTTGCTTTATAGATTATATTCTATGGCTGTTTGTAATTTTTCTTTTTTTCCTTTTTTATTTGGTGCTGAATATGTCCTTGTAGGCTCTGTTTTAAGAAAACAATATGTGGGAAATGATTTAATTTTTCCTATTGCTCTTCCTTGTGGAAAATAAAGTGTTTTGTTTTTTTCTGTTTTGTATAATTGTTTGGAGATTTATTTGAATCTTGATCATATTAGTAACTCACCATACATGCAAACACATTAAATTAAACTATTAAACTCTATTTTAAGCCATTCTGGGTAAGAATTGTATCTAGGTCTGTACTAAAGAAAATTACTGACCAACTCCTAGGCTAAAGTAGTCCTCCTGTCTCAACCTCCGAAGTAGCTGGGACTACAGGTGCACACCACCACACCCAGCTAATTTTCTAATTTTTTTGTAGTCGTGGTCTCACTATGTTACCCAAGCTGATCTCAAACTCGGGCCTCAAGCGATCCTCCCAACTTGGCTTCACAAAGCACTGGGATTACAGGCGTGAGACACCATGTCCAGACTCTAAATTTCAATCTTAAATATGAAGCAAACTTAACCAGGTAAAATAATTCACTTTCAGGCACCAATTCCTTCTCACTGTGTTGTGTTCAAATTACCAGTATTTCAAGAGTACATAAACATAACATAGTTTTGTTTTTTTTTTAAGAGAGTGTCTCACTTTGTCACCCAGGCTGCAGTGTAGTGGCAGGATCTCGGCCCACTTCAGCCTTGACTTCCCAGGTTCAAGCAATCCTCCTGCCTCAGACCCCCAAGTAGCTGAGACTACAGGCATGCCCCACCATGCCCAGCTTATTTTTGTGTTTTTTGTGGAGATGAGATTTTGCCATGTTGCCCAGGCTGGTCTCAAACTCCTGGACTCAAGTGATCCACCCTACTTGGCCTCCAAAGTGCTACGATTACAGGCACAAACCACCACGCCCGGCCTAAAAGTTACATTAATTTCTAATTTTTGAAGAATATTTCTGAATTTCTTTAAATTTTAAAAACAGTGAATATTCTTTGTCTTAAAAGAATCTTAATTTTATAGTGTCTGATAACCTTAGAAGTACTTTTGGAATCACATTTAGAATTTTTCTTCAGTGTTTATACATTAATGCATGAGTTATCAAGTTGTATATGGGCCTTACTATATGATTCTCCAATATTTCTTCCCAAACATATATTCACATGCAAGGTATGTTACAAAGAGGCATCTAGACATACATTTTGGGTTTTTTGTTTTTGTTTTTTGAGACAGGGTCTTGCTCTTTTGCCCAGTCTGGAGTACAGTGATACGATCACAGCTCACTACAGCCTTGACCTCCCAGGCTCAAGAGATCCTCCCACTTCAGCCTCCCCAGTAGCTGGTACTACAAGCATGTGCCACTACGCCTGCTAATTTTTTTAAAATGTTTGTAGAGCTGGTGTCTCTCTATGTTGCCCAGGCTGGTCTCAAATTCCTGGTCTCAAGCAATCCTGCTGGCCTCCCAAAGTGTTGGGATTACAGGCAAGAGCCACAGAGCCTGGCATAGACATACAAATATATACATTTTGTATACATTTATAGCTAATTAATTTTAGGAAGTACTGGCATCCTTTTCACTCAACCAGAAGCCAGCGATAACATAGTAACGTCTTAATACATTAAGGAATAACAAGCCAGGCGCATAATCCCAGCACCTCTGGAGGTCGAGGTGTGCGAATCTCCTGAGGTCAGGAGTTCGAGATCAGCCTGGCCAACATGGGAAAATCCCGTCTCTACTAAAAATACAAAAATTAGCTGGTCGTGGTGGCATGTGCCTGTAATCCCAGGTACTCAGAAGGCTGAGGCACAAGAATCACTTGAACCCGGGAGGCAGAGGCTGCAGTGAGCCAAGATCATGCCACTGTACTCCAGCCTGGGTGACAGAGTAAGACTCTGTCTCCAAAAAAAAAAAAAAAAAAATTAAGGAATAGCAATGACAGTGTGGAAGAGGGGAGTTGTAGAATGAGAAGAGTAGACCTAGGTTCTGGGTTCAGTAAGTTTAGATGGAGCATTGAACAAAATGCAAGTTGATTTCCTTATCTACAAAGTGGAAAAGTAGCTACCCAAGGTCATTTTCACCACTGGAGGTATGAGCTTATACATCTTTTTTTTTTTCAAGACTGGGTCTCTATCCTCCTGCCTCAGCCTCCAGATTAGCTAGCACCACAGGCATGTGCCACCATGCCCAGCTAGTGTTTTATAGAGACAAGAGTCTTGCTTTGTTGCCCAGGTTGGCCTCAAACTCCTCGCCTCAGGTGATCCTCCCCCTTCAGCCTCCCAAAGCGTTGTTACACATCTTTTAAGTAAGAAGATAATGCTGTAAATAAGTTATATTGGACAGTCACCACATTGCTTCTAGGACTGTATTAGAATACTTATAGACATTGAGTTCAACGTCCCTCAGGTTACATAAGAGCATTAATTATATTCTGTTTTTGCATTAACTCAACTACACTTTGATCAAAGTCCTATTGCCATTAGTTATAATTTGTTGAATGGCTGAACTTGGTATATTTATCAGGACTTCTGGTTGTAGGATAGCGAGAAATTCAGACTAGCTTAAGAAAAAACTGAATATATTAATTTGTAATTCCAGGAATAAAATATATTAAACACATCTGAATCCAGGAATCCAAATAATGCCCCGAGGACATACTCTTTTAGTGCTTCATCTTACCCTTTTTTATATTGGCCTTATTCTTTCATATTAGCCTTACTTTTTCATGTTAGATGGACCACGAAAGACGACCCCTTTTATAGTTGAAGGATGACATACCACCTAGAGTCCCAAATCACCTTTTTTTTTTTTTTGGAGTCAAGGTCTGGCTCTGTCACCCAGGCTGGAGGAAAATGGTGCGATCTCTGCTCATTGCAACCTCCACCATCTCACAGGCTCAAACCATCCTCCCACCTCAGCCTCCCAAGTAGCTGGGACTACAGGCATGTGCCACCACACCAGCTAATTTTTGTATTTTTGGTAGAGATGGGGTTTTGCCATGTTGCTCAGGCTGGTCCTGAACCCCTGGCCTCAAGCAATCTTCCCTCCTGGCCTCCCAAAGTGTTAAGATTACAGGCATGAGCCACTGTACCTGGTGCCAAAATCACTTCTTAAGAGAGATTGTGATTGGCCAATACCTGGGTCATATTTTATACCACTTAAAATGGGTGTCTCAATAGAAAGAGTTCTGTTTCCAGAAAGGACAAAGTGATTACTACAGTCTTGCTATTTCAAGTGATGTCTAAACCAGCAGCAATGGCATCCCGCAGAAGCTCATTAGAAAAATCGACTATCAAGATCTACCCTAGAACACTGACCCACATGACCCAGGTGACATTTTTGAGATAGAACTTCGTAACTACTGAAATAGTAGGCAGTTATACCTTCAGAATTTTTTTTTTTTTTTTGAGACAGAGTCTCACTCTGTTGACCAGGCTGGAGTGCAGTGGCACAATCTCGGCTCACTGCAACCTCTGCCTCCTGGGTTCAAGTGATTCTCCTGCCTCAGCCTCCCGAGTAGCTGAGATTAGAAGTGCACACCACCACACCTGGCTAATTTTTGTATTTTTAGTAGACACAGGGTTTCGCCATGTTGGCCAGGCCGGTTTCAAATTCCTGACCTCAGGTGATCTGCCCACCTCGGCCTCCCAAAGTGCTGGGATTAAAAGCGTGAGCCACTGCGCCCAGCCTTACCTTTGGAATTTTTGTGTCAGTAATCAACATTTCTCAAAACTTCCATTACAAAATAATGACATAATTCTACCTCTTCATTTTTTGATATCAAAGTCAATACAGAAGGGAGACAAATGTTTCCAACTAGACAAAAGCTTTATTAATATAGTTTATTTTGACTTTTGAGAAATATAATCTCCAATATTTTAACAAAAAATAACAGAAAAATAATGGGGAAATGAAATAAATGAATGACTATGGAAGGATCACTGCAAATCCAAGACAACTAGTGGTTTGAAAATCCAAAGGTATGTCTACCTGGAAATGGAACCAGTATCACTCTATTTGACTGTTGGACAGCATAAAGTTAAACATATAAGGAAAAAAAAATTTTTGAACCACCTTCGCAATACCAACTTAAGCATATGATGTCAAGACAGTATATCTTGACATAGCAAAAAAGCAATAAAGTTGCTTTGGAATAGTTTCTAGCATTTACATGTCAAAAATATATATCCTAAGGTAATTCAAGAAAACAAATGTTTATGACGTTTATATTACGAATCTCTAATACAGCATAGCTAATTCTAACTAGAAATGATTTTTTGCTACTTCTGAATTCAAGACCTAGATAAGTTCTCACATCAATTTCCTGTCCAAATAATAATTACTACTTCTGGCATTGGTAGGTTTCTGGGGAAGTTAATAAGACAGTAAGTTAGAACATAACTTTGTATAATTTAGAAGTCTGTTTACTAGTTACATAAAACAGTCTTACCAGTGAATAGAAGGAAATGAGAGATTAAAATGCACTCTCTTAATTTTTTTCTTTTTTTTTTTTTTTTTTTTTTTTTTGACAGAGTCTCGCTCTGTCACCCAGGCTGGAGTGCAGTGGCGCAATCTTGGCTCACTGCAACCTCTGCCTCCCAGGTTCAAGCAATTCTCCTTCCTCAGCCTCCTGTTAGCTGGGACTACAGGTGCCAGCCACCACGCATGGCTAATTTTTGTATTTTTAGTAGAGACGGGGTTTCACCATGTTAGTCAGGCTGGTCTTGAACTCCTGACCTCAGGTGATCCATCCACCTCGGCCTCCCAAAGTGCTGGGATTACAGGCATGAGCCACTGTGCCCAGTTTACTCTCTTAATTTTTAACCTTATAAAATGATGTTAATTTCACCAACTCATGGCTGCAGTGGCTCACACCTGTAATCCCAACATTTTAAGAGGCTGAGGAGAAAGGATTGCTTGAGCCCAGGAGTTCAAGACCACCCTGGGCAACACGCAGAAACTCTGTCTCTACCAAAAATACAAAAATTAGCCGGGAACTGTGGCATGTACTTGTGGTCCCAACTACCTGGGATTCTGAGGTGGGAGAATCACCTGAGCCCCAGGAGGTGGAGGCTGCAGTGAGCAATGATCATGCCACTGCACTCCAGCCTGGGCAAGAAACAAAGTTCACCAACTCATAGATCTAACAGTGATGATAAAACTAATGATAGTCAAAGTATTATGCAGTAATTATTTTAGATAATGTGAATTTTTGCCAAAGGAAAAGCTGTTTGATTCTTATAGAATATAGGAATTTATACTTATTAGGTAATTTTTGTCAAATTAATTTACAACTTAATAAGAGAAAGGCAAATTGTTAGAATAAGCAGTCAGGATCTGGTTTATTTGCTTTTTTTTTTTTTTTTTTTTTGCTTTTTTTTAGGGAAATTCCACATTTCCACCTTCTAATGCAAGGCACACTTTTATAATCCAGACAGCTTGACAGGTCTGAATCCCAAAGAATAGTATTAAGATGGTTAGAATAAAAGGAAAATAGCAGGAAACTAAGATAACAGCACACGCATCATGCAAACTAATAGTATGCTGGTAGCCTATAAAAGCATATACAGAACCTACGGCAATAAAATCGTACATGCTTTCTTCTCCAGTTTGTCAATTCCAAATACAAAAGCAGAGGAGAAAATGTTATGTTCCCTCTCTTTCACCATTCTTCCTCCCATTTGGAAAGCCAATTCTAGAAAATCTTTTGTGAGGAAAAGCCATAGGAATCCATGCTGTGTAAGGGAAGCCACGGACAAATGCCCCAGGCTGGTGAGCTTTCATGAGTCTTGAGCAAACTGATCAGCAGACTGATCAGGAAAATCCTGATAAATTCTCTCATTGACTTGCTCCCTAGGTTAGTTTCCTGTGGCTGCTATAACAAATAACCACAAAGCTTAGAAAAATAGAAATTTATTCTCCCACAGTTCTGGAGACTAGAGGTAGCAAGAACAAGGTATTGGCAGGACCATAATTCCTCTGAATCCTGTAGGAAAAAAATATTTGCTTGTTTCTCCTAGCTTCTGGTGATGGCTGATGTTATAGTTTGGATGTTCGTCCCCTGCAAATCTCATGCTGAAATGTGTTAGTGTTAGAAGTGGAACCTGACCGGAGGTGTTTGGGTCATGGAGGCAGATCCCTCAAGAATGGCTTGGTGCCTTTCCCAGGGTAATAAGTGAGTTTTCACTCTATTAGTCCATGGGAGATCTGGTTGATAAAGAGTCTGGCACCTCCCTCTCCCATCACTTTCTTGCTCCTTCTCTCACCATGCTTGCCATTTGCCTTCCACTATGATTGAAAGCTTCCTGAGGCCCTAATCAGAAACAGATGCTGGTTCCATGCCTTTTGTACAGCCTGCAGAACCATGAGCCAAATAAACCTCTTTTCTTTGTAAATTACCCAGCCTTGGGTATTCCTTTTTTATTTATTTTTTCTTTCTTTACTTTATTTCTTTTTTAAAAATACAGAGTCTGGCTCTGTCGCCCAGGCTGGAGTGCACTGGCACAATCATAGCTCACTCACTGCAGCACTGCAGACTCAATCTCCTGAGCTCAACTGATCCTCCTGCCTCAGCCTTCCAAGTAGCTGAAACTCCAGGTGTGTGCCACCATACCCAGCTATTTTTTTTTTTTTTTTTTTTAGGAACGGGGTCTCACTATGCTGTTCAGGCTGGCCTCGAACTCCTGCCCTCAAGCAATCCTCTCACCTCAGCCTCCCAGAGTGCTGCAATTACAGTCATGAGCTTCCATTCCCAGCCAACATTCCTTTATAGCAACACAAAGTGGATGGACTAACAGCTGGCAATCCTTGGCATCTCTTGGTTTGTAGATGCATCACTCCAAAGTCTGCCTCCACTGTTTTAGGGCCATCTTCTCCCTGTGTATCTCCTTCTCTCCATGTGGCATTCTTCTCCCTATGTCTCTTTCTTTTTTTAGAATATCAGTCATATTGGATTAAGGGCCTACCCTACTCTAGCATGACTTCGTATCAACTAATCACACCTACAATGACTCTATTTCCAAATACGGCCACATTCTGAGGTATTAGGGGTTAGGGCTTCAATATTTCTTTTTGGAGGATATAATTCAACCCATAACATTCTCCTTCTCTCCCCAAAATAAAACATGATAACAGTGTAGTACCCATAGGGAAAAGCTTCCTGTTTAGAGTAAATATAGTTAGCTATTCCTAACTTTATACAGCAGATTCAATCCTGAACTGTAAAATCAATAGAGATTAAAGGAAACTATTTTTTTTCTAGACGCTGGTACTGTGGTGGGTGAGTACTCAAAATGGGAGATAAATAACCTGAGTTCTGTGTCATTAATCATCAGAGAAATGAAAAACAAAACCACAATGAGATTGAATGTGGCTTTTGTTGTGGAAAGAAAAAAAAAAACCACAGTGAGGTATCATCTCACGTCAGGCAGAAAGGCTATTATTAGAAAGTCAAAAAATAACAGATGCTGGCGAGGTTGCAGAGCCAAGGAAACACTTATACACTGTTGGTGGGAATGTAAATTAGTTCAGCCACTATGGAAAGCAGATTGGAGATTTCTCAAAGAACTGAAAATAGAATTGCCATTCAACCCAACAATCCTATTGCTGCATATATACCCAAAGGGAAAGAAATCACTCTACCAAAAAGACACCTGCACTCACATGTTTATTACAGCACTATTCACAATAGCAAATACATGGTACCAACTTAGGTGCCCATCAATGGCAAACTGGATAAAGAAAATCTGGTACATCTACACCATGGAATACTGTGCAGCCATAAAAAAGAATTAAATTGTGTCCTTTGTAGCAACATGAACGCAGTTGGAGGCCTTTATCCTAACTGAATTAACACAGGAAGAGAAAAGCAAACACTGCATGCTCTCACTTATAGGTGGGAGTTAAACACTGGGTACAAAGGACATAAAGATAGCAATAACAGACTCTGGGGACTCCAAAAGGTGAGTGCAGGAAGGGTTGAAAAACCACCTATCGGGTGCTATGTTTTCTTTTGGGTAATGAGATCAATAGAAGCCCAAACCTCAGTAACATGCAATGTACTCCTGTAACAAACCTGCACATGTACCCCCTGGGTCTAAAATTTAAGAAAGAAAGAAATAAAGAAATGTAAATTCTGGTCCACATCCCCTAAGCGGCCCAATGAACTTGAACAAGTGATTTAAGTTCTCTGGGGGCCCCATTTCCTGTTTCCTAATCTATAAAACAAAAATCTTTTGAGACCCTTCCAGCAATATCTTTCTACTTAGACTGCCTGATATATGGAGTTAAAATACGATAGCCTTGTATCCAGGCTTTAAGATTTCATATTATTGTAATATTTATAATTTCCCTAGATTTTAACCAATATTGCAGTTTAAAACTTTCACAATTTAACTCCAGTCACCTAATGGACAAGGCACTGGCTTAAAAATAATAATTAATTAATTAAATTTAATTTAAAAATAAAAAATAATGAATAGAATAAAAAATTAAAATTTAAAAATTAAAAAATGTTAAGACAAAAAATAATAAAAAATTTTAATAAAATAAGTAATAAAAAAGTAAAAAAGAAACAAAAATAAATTAAAAATTAAAACAAGAACTTACACAATTTCATTTTACTCTAGGAAATAATTTGTGCTACTATGTAGGCCACTACCAAATTTCAAAACAGTTGAAGCTCACCACATTCTTTCAAGGCTAGCCACAAAATTATCCAGTGACCACAGTGTTCTGGGAAGTATACTGAACTAAGAATTAATAATCCTTAGCCAGGTTTGGTTGTTCACGCCTGTAACCCCAGCACTCTGGGAGGCTGAGGTGGTAGGATCGCTTGAGCTCAGGAGTCCGAGACCTGCCTGGGAAACATAGCAAAACCCCAACTCTATTTTTTTTTTAATAATTTGTTTAATAAATTTTTTTTTTATTCTAACTCCCAGTCTTCCTATAGCCAGCCAATCACAATGCAAGGCACCCATCAGTAAACTCCCTGGATGTTAGTTTCTTCATTCCTCTCAAGACAAGTGAAAGTTTTCCATGACTTCTGAAATTTCTTCTAGCCAAATATTCTACGTCTTTTCAATGGAAATGAAATTCAGGAGAGATCTTTCTTTTATAATGCCACATACTACGTAATTTGGGGTTGGTTTGGTTATCTCATTATAATTCCACTTAAGGTAACTAAAATATTCCTAATTCCAGCATGAAGATATGTATTTTTGCCTAGTGTTAAGTAATTTTAATGTATAAGCCAAGATATAAATTTAAAAATCTCCAGGAAATTATTAGTAAATAATTATGTATTTACTACTACATAATTATGTATTAGGAAATGTATTTGATTTTTCTTTTTTCTGTTTTTTTTTTTTTTTTTTTTTTGAGACAGCGTCTTACTCTGTCACCCAGACTGTAGTACAGTGTCAGGATTTCAGCTCACTGCAACCTCAGCCTCCTATGTTCATGCAATTCTCCTGCCTCAGCCTCCCAAGTAGCTGGAACTACAGGCATGGCCCACCACACCGGGCTAGTTTTCTGGGATTTGTTTTGTTTTGTTTTTGTTTTTGTTTTTGTTTTTTGAGATGGAGTCTCATTCTGTCACCCAGGGAGGAGTGCAGTGGCACGATCTTGGCTCACTGCCACCTCCACCTCCCGAATTCAAGCGATTCTCCTGCCTCAGCCTCCCGAGTAGCTGGGATTACAGGCACCTACCACCATGCCTGGCTAATTTTTGTGTTTTTAGTAGAGACAGGGTTTCACCACGTTGGCCAGACTGGTCTGGAACTCCTGACCTCAGGTGATCCACCTGCCTCTGCCTCCTGAAGTGCTGGGATTACAGGCGTGAGCCACTGCACCCAGCCAATTTTCTGTATTGTTAGTAGAGAGGATTTCGCCATGTTGGCCAGGCTGGTCTTGAATTCCTGGCCTCAAGTGATTTGCCTGCCTCTGCCTCCCAAAGTGCTGCGATTATAGGTATGAGCCACCACACCTGGCCAGAAATATATTTGATTATACATTATAACTTATGTATGTGTGTGTGTGTGTGTGTGTGTGTATACACAAAGCTTAGGAAACTAATTTGTAGAAAGAGCATTTGAGTCTTAGTTGGTATAAGAGTTGGCTGGTACTCAGGAGCCACTGCAAAGCCACTTGCCTGCTTATTTATGGTAAAGGTACCGCTGACTCTGGCTTACATAATGAAGGGAGGGAAACAGGAAGACCATAAGGTAAGCAGAAACATTCCTTCTAAGGGAGGTTGAATATTTGTCTGTTCACCTTAATGTCATTTACTTCCATGGTAATCTCCAATTTAGTCTTAATGTTAGAGTCTTTCAAGAGGAAAAAGGGACCCTGGGATATTTCTATTTGGGACAATGCTACTCAAGTACAGAACGGAAAAGCTTGGAGAAAATGGTAGCAAAAAGTCTCTGCTAACAATCCCTCTTATTACACAGCACGATTTCTTTCCAAAATGCCCTCGGTTCAGCTCTAATGAAATACAACGTAATAGAGTTTTGTTACCTTAGAGTATAATCTACATGCCTCTTTGACACTTAACTTTCTTGATTCAATAAAGGAGAAAAAAAAGTTCCAATTTAAGGAAAATCGATTAATGCATTAAGTTCTCTAAGGTACTATTCTTTAGCACTGTGAAGCACTAGCTTACAAAATAACATCATAGGAATCAAAAAGCTCTAACCAGGTAGTACTTGGAGCATATATTCTGAAATTAGGGAAAAGTTTGTATGTTTGTCTTTCTTAATCTCCTTTCTAAACCCATGTAAAGTGATTTGAGAAGTGGAAAATGGCACACATATTTTCTTGGTCTGTCATATAAATATTGTTCTATCAAGCTCTTACAATATGCCAGGTATTGTTCAAGGTCTCCTTATGTACATTATCTTATTAATCCTTACAACAACTTTCAAAGATTAGTATTTTGTCTATTTTTTTTAGTTGGGGAAACAACGTTCACAAAAAGATTGAGCAACTGTCTCAAATCACAAACCTGTCAAATTAAAACTAATCCACATCCAGGATTGTCGGAATTTAAAGTCCTTGCATTTTACTGTCACACTACACATATCAATTAACCTTTTATTGACCCAAGGCTTTGTCTTCAGAAACACCCCATTAGCATAAAATTCATGCATCCCACAACAAGACTCCACAAGAACTAGACATCAGAGTGGTAAATATTGCCAGTTGGAGAGAAGAGATTAGAAGACCTGGAATTTCAGGTTCAATTGTGAGCAGCGCTGAGCTCCTAAGGGAGGTCCAGATGGGAACAGGAAATTTAAAGGCAGACCGCTATACACTGTTTTCACAGAAGTAACTAAGGCTGGACTGTCAGCAGCAGCTGCTGGTACAGAGAGAAAGGTCAATGGGAGTGGACCTGCCAAGGGGTGGGAGAGGCCAATGTAAACGCAGGAGAGAGGACCTGATTCCAAAGGGAAAACTAGGTCGCAGCGCAGTGCTCTCCCAGGCTCCTTGCCCACTGGAAATGCCTCAGTGAATGTACCTGGACTGTCTGACAGTCAGATGACGCCTCTGAAAACTGAACTAATTAATCCTTTCATGTGATGGGAGAATCTCTTCAGCTTTTCATTTCTTCAGTGTTATGAATAATAAATAATGCTCAAAACACTTAATTAAACGGAAGTGGAAAAACTGGTTTGACTTCAAAACATCCCTGAAAAAAAAAAACAAACAAACAAATGAAAAAGCAACCCAGCAGTTCACAGCCTGGGCAACATGGCAAAATCCCATCTCTAAATTTAAAATATACGTGCACACACACTTATATATAACATATATGTATATATTTTTTTCTTTAAATCCCTAATGCACATTGGGCTTTTTGAATTTTAAACTTCTAACATTCTTTCAATTATCAAGTCAATCAACAAACATTTATTTTACTTAGCACTAAATGCTATGTATAAACTGAGAAAATTAGAACTGGATCCATTATATTTTCAATAGTTTCCTGCTATTACGCCATTAACTATTGCTAGATCCTTCTTGGTGATGGTGATGGTTTCTAAGGTCTTTTCTTATATACATCACTCTTCATATTTTCTCAAAAAGATAATTCATTCCCTCAGCTTAAATTATCAACCCTGTGATGATTTAAATATCTATTATCATCAGTCCGACTTTCACTCATCTCTTTACCCTTCTTATTAACATCATTACAGTTATTTTACTTGGTAAATTCTCCAGTTTCTCAAAACAAATATTTCTAAAATGAACTCCTCATCCTTCCTCATATATCTAACCACATCCCTATACTTTCCCTCCTGGAATTTCTGATTTTTGTTAAAGGAACCACTCTCTTCACCTGTTCACTCCACTGCCTCAATTAGAAAGTCCGTTTTCTGTGAGAACAAGATGGTATTTGGCCCGTTTCCCTCCATTACCATTGCTGCTCTCTTGGTCTAGGTTTCTGTCCTGTCACACACTCCTTACTCCCTTCCAACCATTCTAAAAACCCAGAATAAGTGTCAAACTCCTCCATGAAGTTTTTTTGATCAGCCGGCCACTGGTGACTCATGCCTATAATCTCAGCACTTTGGGAGGTAGAGGCAGGAGGATCACTTGAGCCTGGTTCAAAACCAGCCTGGGGCCGGGCGCAGTGGCTCATGCCTGAAATCCCAGTACTTTGGGAGGCCAAGGCCAGCAGATCACTTGAGGTCAGGAGTTCGAGACCAGACTGGCCAACATGGTGAAACCCCGCCTCTACTAAAAATACAAATATTAGCTGGGCATGGTGGCATGCACCTGTAATCCCAGCTACTCAGGAGGCTGAGGCAGGAGAATTACTTGAACCCAGGAGGCAGAGGTTGCAGTGAGCCAAGATCATGCCACTGCATTCCAGTCTGGGTGATGGAGCGAGACACTGTGTTAAAAAACAAAACAAAACGAAAAAATACAGCCTGGGTAACAAAGCAAGACCCCATCTCAATAAATAAATACATAAAAGTTTCCTGGCCCCTTCCAACCCTTATTGATTCCTGTCACTCTGGAGTGCCCTCAGCATTCACTCTACCTCACAGCATTTGTTCTTATTTACAACCTATTGGTCTTACCTCCCCAACAAGACCATAAGCTCCTGAAAACAGGAACCATATTCATTACTTCTTTTGTACTTCTTCCCACCCCACCCTTCAGCTCTCACAATGCATGGATCAAGCTGAGTACAAAACAGATGCTCAAAAAATACCTGGGCAATGATTAAGACAGATGCTCAAAAAATACTTGGGCAGTAACTTCGGTTACTGATATCGACTGAATTATGTCCCCCCGAAATTTATATATTGAAGCCTTAACCCACAATGTGATTGTATCTGGAGAGAGAATCTTTAGGAGATAATTACAGTTAAATGAGTTCATAGGGTAAGGCCCTAATCTGATAGGACTATGGCTTTATTAAAAAGAGGAAGAGAGGCTGGGCACAGTGGCTCACGCCTATAATCCCAGCACTTTAGGCAGGCCAAGGTAGGTGGATCACCTGATGTCAGGAGTTTGAGATCAGCTTGGCCAACATGGTGAAACCCCGTCTCTACTAAAAATACAAAAATATTAGCCGGATGTGGTGGCACATGCCTGTAATCCCTGCTACTCAGGAGGCTGGGGCAGGAGAATTGCTTGAACCCAGGAGGCAGAGGTTGCAGTGAGCTGAGATCGTGCCACTGCACTCTAGCCTGGGTGACAGAGTAAGACTCAATCTCAAAAAAAAAAAAAAAAAAAAAGAGGAAGAAAGAGAAGGAAATCTGGCCTCTCTGTCATGTGAGGACACACCAAGAAAGTGGCAGTCTGCAAGGCAGGAAGAGGGCCCTCACTGGGGAACTGAGTCAGCCTGCACCGTTTTTTTGTTTTGTTTTGTTTGTTTGTTTTAAGGTCTATAAACTATTAACAGACAAGGCCTACAGACTTATTTCTTCTTGGACACACCCACAGTATAGCCACGGTAACCAGTGGTCTTAGTGTACTGGCCTCGGACATGAAGGCCCCAGAAGTGGCACAGCCCTTTTTGGGCCCAAATCTTCTTGGGTCACTCCAGGTCTTCATGGAGCTTGTTGTCCAGACCATTGGCTAGGGCCTGGCTATATTTTCCATCCTTTACATCCTTCTGTGTGTTCAAGAACCAGCCTGGGATCTTGTACTGGTGTGGATTCTGCATCATGGTGATCACACATTCTACCTCATCCTCAGTGAGTTCCCCCACCCTGCTGGTGAGGTCGATGTCTGCTTTCCTCAACACCACATGAGCATATCTTTGACCCACACCCTTAATGGCAGTGATGGCAAAGGTTATTTTACACCACTCATCAATGTTAGTGTTGAATACTCTCAAAATATGCTGGAACTTTTCAGGGATCACTAGAGACATGGCAGCAGCACAGTGGCAGCACGTAGGCCTCCTGTGGAAACAGCCTGCACCTTGATCTAGAACTTCCCAGCCTCCAGAACTGGAAGAAAATAAATTCATGTTGCTTAAGCCAACTAGTCTATGGTGTTTTGTAATGACAGCCCAAGCTGATAAAGACAAGAAAGTGGGGATGCTGGTGTTACCAGTGCTGCTTATCTTCTCCTTTTACTATTAAAATTTCATCTTTGGCCAGGCGTGGTGGCTCACACCTGTCATCCCAGCACTTTGGGAGGCTGAGGCAAGTGGATCACTTGAGGTCAGGAGTTCGAGACCAGCCTGACCAACATGGTGAAACCCCATCTCTACTAAAAATAAAAAGTGTGTTGGGCATGATGGTGCACACCTGTAATCCCAGCTACTCGGGAGGTTGAGGCAGGAGAATCGCTTGAACGCAGGAGGCAGAGGTTGTGATGAGCCAAGATTGCACCATCGCACTCCAGCCTGCACAGCAAGAACAAAACTCCATCTCAAAAAAAAAAAAAAAAAAATCATCCTTGTGAAGAAAAGGGAAGGGCAACCCTAAAAGTATTTGTTTCTGTACGTGAAATAGCAACTGAGAGGATTATCAAAATTAATGAAGGTTCTTCCTGATTGCATAAGTTCTAACGTAGGTGTCTCTGTCCAACTTTGTACCCCTCCTTCATGGTGATAGTGTTCCCTACTCCACAACTTTTAGCCTTGAGGTATGTATGAGCTAATAAACAGTGAGCCTTGGTTAGCTTAATCTTATCACCTTGGCCACCATGAATAGTTTGAGGATGGGCAAATGACCCAATACTCGCCAGAGGGATACAAGAATAATTTGGGGAGGATTTCTGGGAAATTTTCTTGCTCTTGCCAAACAGTTGTCAGGACAGATGTTCTCTCTTCCTCTGGAAATCGTTGTATGTCGAGTTACCTCAGCTGTTATTTACTGTGAAAAAAGCCAGGATATAAATGAAGCAGACACAGACAGGAGCAGAGTTGAGAGACTCAAAATAGAAGTCAAGCTGGAGCCCTGATCTGATTATACCTGAAACCTGACTGCCTCTTGCACTTTTTAGCTTTGTGAGCTAATAAATTTCCTTCATTGCAGAAGCCACTTTGAGTCTGGCCTTTAATTACTTGCAGCCACAAACATCCTTCTGATAGAAGGGAAGGCTAAGCCCATCACAACGAGATAATTATTATTCACAGGAGAACACTCAGACCTTGTCACTCTTTGTATCTGCACCTGACCCAATTCAACCCCAAATGCCTTCTTTGTAAAGACATTTGTACATCCTCTCAAGTATTACGTCTCTGCTAATTGCTAGTCCATCTCATAGCCTGAGGCACTTTACTCTGGAGCACATTAAACTGGAACGTACGTTAATTTATCCTCTCGGATCAACAAACTAAGGTCTCTGATAGACTAAATGGAACAAAAGGATGAACATTTGAGGAGACACTGCAAGGGAGTATATGTAAGAAGATCAAAACTCCACTAAAAAGAGTTGAGAAATGATTGTAAGATCACTGAAAAAAAAGGCCTTAGAAGCAGAATGGGAGCTCACAATGTAATAAATGGAAGCCAATTACAAATGACAGGAGGCCGAGGGGGATATATTTTTGTTATAGTTGGAATAATACACTTTAGCTAAACGCTTGTTGACTCAAGGGTCAGAAGGTGTTTGTTTGTTTTCTTCTGTGTGTATGTATGGTTTTTTGTTTGTTTGTTTGTTTGTTTGAGACAGAGTCTTGCTCTCTCACCAAGGCTGGAGGACAGTGGCACTATCTCGGCTCACTGCTACCTCCACTTCCTGGGTTCAAGCAATTCTCCTGTCTCAGTTTCCTGAGTAGCTGGGACTACAGGTGCCTGCCATCATGCCCGGCTAATTTTTGTATTTTTAGTGGAGACAGGGTTTCAACATATTGGTCAGGCTGGTCTCAAACTCCTGACCTCAGGTGATCTGCCCACCTTGGCCTGCCAAAGTGCTGGGATTACAGGTGTGAGCCACCGCGCCTGGCCATATGTGTGTGTTTTTAAATAAATTTTGAACACAAACAGAGAAAAGAGAATGGGTGGTGCAGGTTTTTGGGAAAGAGCGGATTTTAGTTGAAAAAGCAGAGGAAGCCCCAGACATTGCACAGTTTAGGCTTTAACCCTGTCCAAGAGGGCCATTAGTGCCTCAGATCTACTCAGTGCGGACCCTAAAGTCCTTCCCACCCCCATGAGCCACCTGTCAGGGTGTGCTGAGAAATCAGCCAGGGGGAGCAGAGTCACTTAAGGCCAAGAGGAATTGTCCTGGGGATTGGTTAGTAGGCAGAAGAGAGAGAGAGAAAAAGAAGAAAATCCGCGCATGGGGGTCGGATGCCTCCAGGTGAAGAAGGCGAGGCATAGAGATCTCTTAACCACTTTTTATATAAGGAGGATGTTTCTGGCTGCAAGCAACTGAAGGCAAGACTCAAAGTGGCTTAGGCAAGAAGGAAATGTACTAGATCACAATGCTAAAATGTGCCAGAGTCACGTGGCATCAAATATGTTACCAGTGGTAGTTATCCATATGGATCTGCAGCAACCTCAATTCTTGCCTCCTCAGAAGAAAGAATTCGACTAAAGAGCATAAGGCAGAAGGTGAAACCAAGGCAAGTTTCGGAGCAGGAATGAAAGTTTATTAAAATCTTTAGAGCAGTAATGAAAGGAAGGAAAGTACACTTGGAAGAAGGCCAAGCAGACGACTTGCAAGACCAAGTGCACCTGTTTGTTTTGTTTTGTTTTGTTACAGATAAGATCTTCCTATGTTGCCCAGGTTAGAGTGCAGTGGCTATTCACAGGCATGATCATAGTGCACTACAGCCTCGAATTCCTAGGTTAGAGCAATCCTCCTGCCTCAGCCTCCTGAGTAGCTGGGGGGACTACAGAGAAGTTTAATTTAAAAAACAAATCATTTTGAGTAGGAAAATCCAAAGAGGATCTAATTACTGCAGGTTAATGAAGATCTATGAGGAAAAAGTTTAAAACCGGGATGATGTAGCCCAGAGGTCACCAACTTAAGTGCCTTCAATGACGAGGTAGGTTCTGTCTAAGTGAATTGTGTGCAGGGGGTACACAGGGGCTACTCAGCTCCAGCTGATTGGTGCCCTCTGGAAACATCAGCTTGTGTTACTGGATTTTCCAACTTTTTTCAAAAGCTAGAAATGTGTGTGTGTGTGTGTGTGTGTGTGTGTGTGTGTGTGTTGAGAAAGAGAGAGAGAGATCAGAAAAAAAGGTCATTTTCAGACAGAAAAGGAAAGAAGAAAAAATGAAGTCAGTGAGCCAATGAGCCATGTTCTCAGAATTTTCCTTTAGTGAAGTCATCCTAAAGGAGCCTGAGGATCAGACAGATCACCAGGGCATCATTTTCCACCTATGGTCACTTCTCCTCTTCACCCAACACCTGGAGAACAACCCATGGGGGCACGTGGAATTAACAGACAATGACCAGCCCTACCTTCAGTATGCAAAGGAAAATCATCTGAGGATTTTGTCAAATGCAGTTTCTTACTCAAGCCGGTCTGGGTGAAGCCTGAGATTAGCATTGTCCAAGCAGCTCCCAGACATGATGCTGCAGGTTCACAATTTGAGCAGCAAGATTTTAGAGCAGATTTTTCAAACTTTTTTGACCACCACTGCATTTTACTTGGCAAGCTAGAATACATATACAAATGTACACATATAATTGAAACAAAAATTTCAAAAGATGAAACTTATTTCATTACATGGGTGTACCCTGATGTTTTTTATTCAGTCCCACTGTTTTACCCTATTCTATGATGTTATATTTTATTTTGTAAATGTTGGTCATGACTCACTAAATAGATGTTATGGTCCATTAATAGCTTATGCTATAGACAAGCCTGGACAACATGGCGAAATCCTGTTTCTACCAAAAATGCAAAAATTAGCTGGGTGTGGCGGCCTGCACCTGTAATCCCAGCTACTCGGGAGGCTGAGGCATGAGAATCACTTAAACCAGGGAGACAGAGGTTGCAGCGAGTCAAGATCGCATCACTGCACTCCAGCCTGCGCAACAAAGTGAGACTCTGTCTCCAAAAAAAAAAAAAAAAAAAAAGCTTATGATATAGAGTTTGCAAAACACTTCTATTAAATTTATATTCAAACCCTTTCTATTACTTTTTATCATTTAATTATTTAATTTAATTTAATTTGTTCTTTAGAGATAGGGTCTCTCTCTGTTCCCTAAGACTGGAGTGCAATAGTGTGATCATGGCTCACTACAGCTTCAACCTCCTGGGCTCCAGCAGATTAATTAAGATCTGTGAGAAAAAATTTAAAACTGGGATGATGTAGCCCAGAGGTCATCAACTTAAGTGCCTCAGTGACAAGGCAGGTTCTGTCTAAGTGAATTGTGATGATTCTCCCATCTCAGACTCCTGAGTAGCTCGGACCACAGGCACATACCCCCATGCCTGGCTAATTTTTGTTTATTTTTTGTACAGACGGGTCTCCCTATGTTGCCCAGGCTGGTCTTGACTTTAGTGTCAATCAGTCCTCCTACCTCAGCTTCTCAAATCCTGCAATTACATATGTGAGCCACGAACCCAGCCCACTTTTTTTTTTTTTAATGTGAATGTCTTTCCATGTCTTCAGAGGACAGAGAGAAAAAGAAGAAAGATCTTGTAAACATTGCCTGAGAAACATAGACCAGCAGAGATTATAATAACAGCTAACAGGGGCCGAGTACTTACTATCTGCCAGGCGTCTTAGTTCATTTGTGCTGCTATAACAGAACACCACAGACTGGGTAATTTCTGAAGAACAAAAGTTTAATTTTGAAGTTCAGGAAATTCAAGATCAAGGTGTTGGCAGGTGCAGTTGTCTGGTGAGGGCTGCTTTCTGTTTCCAAGATGGCACCTTGTTGCCATATCCTCCAGAGGAGCACCATGTCCTCACATAGTATGAGGTGAAAGGACAAGCAAACTTCAAAAGACAAGAAAACACTGTGTGAAGCCTCCCTTAAAAGAGCCTAATTGCATTCAGGAGGGAGAAGCCCTTGTGACATAATCACCCTTTAAAGGCCCTACCTCTTAATACTATGACATTGTTCATTAAGTTTCAACACCTAAAATTTTCAGGGGACGAATTCAAACTATAACACCAGGAGTATGGTTAAGCACATTTGCTCCAGGACCAGAACATGGGTTAAGTGTGTAGCTTCCAGAGGCAGATTGTCAGGGTTGTAACCACAGTTTAGCCAGTTACAAACTTGAAACCTTGGACAAGTTACTAAACCTGTCTGTGCCACAGCTTTTTTATCTGTAAAACTAAGATAATAACATAGACTGGTGTCGCAACACACATCTGTAGTCCAATTACTGGGGGGACTGAGGCAGGAGGATCATTTGAGCCAAGCAGTTTGATATGGTTTGACTGTGTCCCCACTCAAATCTCATCTTGAATTCCCATGTGCTGTGGGAGGAACCCAGTGGGAGTTGATTGAATCATGGGAGCAGGTCTTTTCTGTGCTGTTCTCGTGATAGTGAATAAGTCTCATGAAATCTGATGCTTTTAAAAATGAGTTTCCCTGCACAAGCTCTCTCTCCGCCTGCCACCATCCAGGTAAGATGTGACTTGCTCCTCCTTGCCTTCTGCCATGATTGTGACGGCTCCCCAGCCATGTGGAACTGTAAGTCCGTTAAACCTTTTTTGCTGTATAAATTACCCAGTCTTTGGTATGTCTTTATCAGCAGTGTGAAAATGAACTAAGTAAATTGGTATGAGTAGAGTGGTGTGCTGCTGAAAAGATACCCAAAAATGTGGAAGCTATTTTGGAACTGGGTAACAGGCAGAGGTTGAAACAGTTTGGAGGGCTCAGAAGACAGGAAAACATGGGAAAGTTTGGAACTTCTTAGAGACTAGTTGAATGGCTTTGTCTAAAATGCTGATAGAATATGGACAATAAAGTCCAGGCTGAGGTAGTCTCAGATGGAGATGAGGAACTTGTTGGGAACTGGAGCAAAAGTGACTCGTTATGTTTTAGCAAAAAGACTGGTGGCATTTTGCCCCTGCCCTAGAGATTTGTGGAACTTTTAACTTGAAAGAAATGATTTAGGGTATCTGGCAGAAGAAATTTCTAAGCAGCAAAGCATTCCAGAGGTGACTTGGGTGCTGTTAAAGGCATTCAGTTTTATAAGGGAAGCAGAGCATAAAAGTCTGGAAAATTTGCAGTCTGACAATGTGATAGAAAAGAAAATTCCATTTTCTGAGGAGAAATTCAAGCTGGCTGCAGAAATGTGCATAAGTGACAAGGAGCTGAATGTTAATCTCCAAGACAATGGGGAAAACGTCTCCAAGGCATGTCAGAGGTCTTCACGGCAGCCCCTCCCATCATAAACCCAAAGGCCTAGGAGGAAAAAGTGGTTTTGTGGGCCAGGCCCAGGGTCCTTGTGCTGTGTGCAGCTTAGGGACTTCGTGCCGTGCATCCCAGCCACTCCAGCCATGGCTGAAAGGGACCAACATAGAGCTCGGGCTGTGGCTTCAGAGGGTGCAAGCCCCAAGCCTTGGCAGCTTCCATGTGGTGTTGAGCCTGCAAGTGCACAGAAGTCACAAATTGGGGTTTGGGAACCTCCACCTAGATTTCAGATGATGTATGGAAATGCCCGGATGCCCAGGCAGAAGTTTGCTGCAGGGGCAGGGCCTTCATGGAGAACCTCTGCTAGGGCAGTGCAGAAGAAAAATGTAGGGTCAGAGCCCACACACAGAGTACCCACTAGAGCACTGGTTAGTGGAGCTGTGAGAAGAAGGCCACCATCCTCCAGACTCCAGAATGGTAGGTCCACCAACAGCTTGCACTGTGTTCCTGGAAAAGCCACAGGCACTCATTGCCAGCCTGTGAAAGCAGCCAGGAGGGAGGCTATCCCCTGCAAAGTCACAGGGGTGAAGCTGTCCAAGACCTTGGGAACCTGCCTCTTGCCTCAGCATGACCCGGATGTGAGACATGGAGTCAAAGGAGATCATTTTGGAGCTTTAAGATTTGACTGCCCTGCTGGATTTCAGACTGCATGGGGCCTGTAGCCCCTTTGCTTTGGCCAATTTCTCCCATTTGGAACAGCTGTATTTACCCCATGCCTGTACCCTGATTGTATCTAGGAAATAACTAACTTGCTTTTGATTTTACGGGCTTATAGGCAGAAGAGACTTGCTTTGTCTCAGATGAGACTTTGAACTCTGGACTTTTGAGTTAATACTGAAATGACTTAAGACTTTGGGGGACTATTGGGAAGACATGATTGGTTTTGAAATATGAGGAAAAGAGATTTGGGAGGGGCCGGGGTGGAATGATCTGGTTTAGCTGTGTTCCCACCTAAATCTCATCTTGAATTCCCACGTGTTGTGGGAGGAACCCAGTGGGAGGTGATTGAATCACAGGGACAGGTCTTTCCCGTGCTGTTCGTATGATAGTGAATAAGTCTCATGAGATCCAATGGTTTTAAACATGGGAGTTTCCCTGCAAAAGCTCTCTCTTTGCCTGCTGCCATCCACAAAAGCTGTGATTTGCTCCTTCTTGCCTTCTACCATGATTGTGAGGCCTCCTCAGCCATGTGGAACTGTCAGTTCATTAAACCCTTTTCCCTGGCTGGGCACAGTGGCTCACGCCTGTAACCCCAGCACTTTGGGAGGCTGAGGTGGGCGAATCACAAGGTCAGGAGATCAAGACCATCCTGGCCAACATGGTGAAACCCCATCTCTACTAAAAATACAAAAAAATCAGGTGGGTGTGGTGGCACGTGCCTGTAATCCCGGCTACTCGGGAGGTTAAGGCAGGAGAATCACTTTGAACCCAGGAGGTGGAGATTGCAGTGAGCCGAGATCGCACCACTGCACTCCAGCCTGGTGACAGAGTGAGACTCCCTCTCAAAACAAACAAACAAACAAACAAACAAATAAACCAACCTTTTTCTTGTATAAATTACTCAGTCTCGGTTATATCTTCATCAGCAGCATGAAAACGGACTGATACAGAGTTCAAAGCTTCAATGCCCTATGATTGTGCCTGTGAGTAACCACTGCACTGCAGCCTGGGCAACATAGTGAGACCTCATCTCTAAAAAAGAAAAAACAGCAATAATACACACACAGTCAATGGGGCTTTTGTAAGGATTTCAGTAAATGTAAAGCTGTATGTGTAAAGGACAATGTATTGCACACAGCAAGTGCCATGATCATCGTTACTAAGTATTTCACAGGAGTTATAGCATTTAGTTTTCTAATAATCCTATAAGATAGTATAGCAAAATGATTGTGTGGCCCAGTTTGCAATTATCACTTATATGCTGACAGAATTTCTATTTTATTCAATGCATCCGTCCCTCAAAGGTGACTTGAGGGTGAATCCTGGTTAAACAGGCAACCAAGGCCGGGCACAGTGGCTCCTGCCTGAAATCCCAGCACTTTGGGAGGCTGATGCGGGTGGATGACGAGGTCAAGAGATCGAGACCATCCTGGCCAACATGGTGAAACCCCCCATCTCTACTAAAAATACAAAAATTAGCTGGGCACTGTGGCGTGTGCCTGTAGTCCCAGCTACTTGGGAGGCTGAGGCAGGAGAACTGCTTGAACCTAGGAGGCGGAGGTTGCAGTGAGCCGAGATAGTGCCACTGCACCACTCCAGCCTGGTGACAGAGCGAGACTCTGTCTCAAAAACAAAAAAAAAAAGAAAAAGGAAAAAAAGGGCAATCAAATAAACCCTCTCCCCTTGCCAGTGACTGCTTAAGGAAGAGGACATGAATCGGTTCTGGCCAGTGAACCATGAGACATCTGGGAAATGTTCCCTCTCGCTTAAAGTAAAATGAAAGAAATGGCCTATCTTCTTGCACTGGATGTTGTTCTGTCTGCATGTGATGCCAGAAATGGTAGCACACATTTGAAAACCATGAGGGAGGCCAGTAGAGAACAAAGTGAAAGGCATGCTCATGGATGCGGGTAAGTATGGTTATCATCTTCACTACAGATGGGAAGGTAAGGCCTAAACAAGCATAGGAAATTTCCAAAAGTCACACTCAGGGAGTTGCCTATTCTTTATCCACTATACTATGATAGCTACATTTTTACTTATTTATTATTTATTTATTTGAAATGGAGTCTCGCTCTGTCACCCAGGCTGGAGGGCAGCGGTGCGATCTCGGTTCTTTGCAACCTCCGCCTCCCAGGTTCAAGTGATTCTCCTTCCTCAGCCTCCTGAGTAAGGGAGATTACAGGTGCCTGCCACCACGCCTGGCTAGTTTTGTTTTTTTTTTTGTATCTTTAGTAGAGATGGGATTTCACCATGTTGGCCAGGCTGGTCTCAAACTCCTGATCTCAAGTGGTCCACCCGCCTTAGCCTCCCAAAGTGTAGGGATTACAGGCATGAGCCACCATGCCCGACTAATAGCCACATTTTTGAAGAACGCATAGTCACCTTCTAAAATGCCCTGAGGATATGAAGTAATGGATATGGAAAACATTCCAGGATCAGTTATCCATCTCAAGACCTTTAAGGCCAGTAAAAATATTTATTTATTGGAGGTAGACAGGTTGTGGACCTGTTAGCACGTACAGCATTTATGTATTTAATTTGTGCTGACTGGGCACGGTGTCTCACACTTGTAATCCCAGCACTTTGGGAGGCCGAGGTGGGTGGATCCCCTGAGGTTGGGAGTTCGAGGCCAGCCTGGCCAACATAGCAAAACCCCATCTGTACTAAAAATACAAAAATTAGCTGGGCATGGTGGTGGGTACCTGTAATCCCAGCTACTCAGGAGGCTTAGGCAGGGAGAATTGCTTGAACCAGGGAGACCGAAGTTGCAGTGAGCTGAGATCCCACTACTGCCCTCTAGCCTGGGCGACAGAGCAAGATTCCATCTCAAAAAAAAAGAAAAAGAAAAAAAAAAGGTCCTACAAGAAAAGTCTGAAACAATATAGAAAATCCTGTGTTCCCACGCTGAAGTGCTTAGAGTCAAAGAAAGAAGCCTATCAAAGATTATACTTATACATTCAGAATGCAGTGCATTCTCACCAGGTGCAGTGGCTCACACCTGTAATCCCAATACTTTAGGATGTCGAGGTGGGAGGATCGCTTGAGGCCAGGAGCTCAAAGCTGCAGTCAGCTATGATGGCACCACTGCACTCCAGCCTGGGCAACAAAGCAAGACTCTGTCTCCACACCTACAAAAATTTTTTTGGACTACAGTGCTTTAAATTGAAAACAATAAATATTTTAAACTCCACTTATCTGCAAATAATGACTTGGAAACTAAATCACAGATCATTCAGATGAACATGTCTATAGAAGGGAAAGGATAAAATCCAAGAGAACTTTTCCTGCCATGAGGCCTTTGAGAATGGCTGCCAGACTGACAGTTTATGGGTTGTACTGACTGTTGGTTGGGAAGAGAGCTGGGGCTTAGGGATGAAAGCAGAGGGGCAGGGACAAGAAAAAGTTTTACATTCTATAACAATACTAGCAGATCTGCTTCCAATAAGACCAAAGATACTAAAATCCTTACACTGATTTAATCTTCCCCTTTTTAAAACAAGTTATGACTATTTAAAAAAACTAATTTAGGGTCAGATTTCTTTCCCAATGTGATCTCAGCAGCTAGTCAAATTTAGAGATTTTCAGATGGTAATTTATTCAACACAATTTTTTGCCAGTTTTAAGTAATGAAGTCTTAAATGGAGTCTCTAATACCCTTAAACCTAAATTATTTTTTGTGTGAATCTGAAATATTCAGACCCTATGATCAAGAAGAGGAAAAAACAACTATCAGCCAAAACTCTTCTAAGTTACTCTCTGCATCTGCTTTTGCAATGTGCCTGATTTCTCTTGAGGAAATATTATGTAAATAATCAGGAGTACATCTCGGTCATTCTGGGATATCATGCCAGAGTTGAAAGAAGAAGACCTTGAGAAATATCTTCTTATAAATGTTGAGGCCAAAAAAAGGGGTTTATTTTGGTATTTTTTTTCCTGTAATAACGTAAGGCTTGTAGAACACCTAGTTTGACGTAATGAAACATAAGATTAAATAAACGGACAAAACCGCCTTTTCAATTCAGCTCCTTTTTTCCTTATTACCCATATAAACCTTAATTTTATTATAGAATGCTTCCAAAAACATTCCTGTTGTCTTAATTTTCATCTCAATTATTTTCAGAGAAGCCATTCTAGAAATTTTGATTGTTAACACTTATCTGATTTTTTTTTTAAGAGGAAAAAAAATCTCTCTCGGCCGGACATGGTGGCTCACACCTATAATCTCAGCACTTTGGGAGGCCAAGGCGGGCGGATCACTTGAGGTCAGGAGTTCAAGACCAGCTTGGGCAACATGGTGAAACCCCGTTTCTATGAAAAAATACAAATATTAGCCAGGTATGGTGGCACATGGCTGTATTCCCAGCTACCTGGGAGGCTGAGGCAGGAGAATCCAGTAGTTAGACATTGCAGTAAGCCGAGATCATGCCACTGCACTCCAGCCTGGGTGACAGAGTGAGACCTTGTCTCAAATAAATAAATAAATACATATTAGCCAGGCATGGTGGTAAGCATCTGTAATCCCAGCTACTTGTGGTGGGAGAATCACTTGAACCCTGGAGGTGGAGGCTGTAGTGAGCTGAGATCAGGCCACTGCACTCCAGCCTGGGTGACAGAGTGAGACCCTGTCTCAAATAAATAAATAAATAAATAAATAAATAAATAAATATTAGCTGGACATGGTGGCATGTACCTGTAATACCAGCTACTTGGGAGACCATGGCGGGAGAATCGCTTGAACCCAGGAAGTGGAGGCTGGTAGTGAGCTGAGATCAGGCCACTGCACTCCAGCCTGGGTGACAGAGCGAGACTCTGTCTTAAAAAGAGAGAGGGAGAGAGAGAGAGAGAGAGATCGTTTCTCACTCTGTCATCCAGGTTGAAGTTCAGTGGTGTGTTCATAGCTCTTTGTAACTTGGCAGTCCTGGCTGAAGCTATCTTCCTGCCTAAGCCTCCCTATTAGCTGAGACCATAGGCACATGCCACCATGCCTGGCTAATTTTTTTAACATATTTTGTAGAGACGGCATCTCACCCTGGTGCCCAGGCTGGTTTCTAACTCCCAGGCAAGTGATCCTCTCACCTCAGCCTCCTAAAGTGCTAGGATAACAGGCGTGAGCCACCACACCCAGCTGTCTCAGATAATTTCGAACAAATGAATATCTATGTTCCTATAGAATGGTGATTCTCAAAAGGGGCAATTTTGCCCTCCTCACTGTCTACTCCCAGACCCAGGGAACATTTTGTAATGTCTGGAACACATTTTTGGTTGTCATATTGTGGGTGGGAGCTGCTACGGACACCCGAGGGTAGAGATCAGGGAAGCTGCTAAACATCCTACAATGCACAGCACAGCAAAGATATATCCCGTCCAAAATGTCAATAGTGCCAAGGCTGAGAAACCTTGATGTAGAAATAGTTTTGTTTCTTTTTTTTGAAATATGCAATGTGCCCCAAGGACCTTGGGACATAATTTAGTGCACAGGGAGAGAAAATAATTCAGCACAAACCCTTTCTGCCATGTGCACTGCCGGAACCCTCAACTGTGCTGCCATAAATTCTTACCTGGACTTCTCCAATAGCTTCTCCACTGGCCTCCCTGTTTCTACTTCTGCCTTCTCTAGTCCCTTCTCTCCTAGAGCAGCCAGAGTGGGGGTTTCCCATTGCTAGCCTAGATCATGATAAGCTTCCTATCTTATGAGACTCTGCAGGATTGAACGCCTGCCTCTCTCTGCAGCCTCACACCAAGTACCCTGGAGCCATACTGGCTTTCTTTAAGTTACTCAATAGCTTTGTCTGACTCCTCTTTATCTTCTTTGTTTGTTTTGTTTTTGTTTTTGAGACCGAGTTTGGCTCTTGTCACCCAGGCTAGAGTGCAGTGGCGTGATCGCAGCTCACTGCAACCTCCACCTCCCAGGTTTAGGTAATTCTGGTGCCTCAGCTTCCCCAGTAGCTGGGATTACAGGCACCCACCATCATGTCCGGCCAGTTTTTGTATTTTTAGTAGAGACTGGTTTTCGCCATATTGGCCAGGCTGGTCTCAAACTCCTGACCTCAAGTGATCCACCCGCCTCAGCCTCCCAAAATTCTGAGATTACAGGCATGAGCCACCGTGCCCGGCCTCCTCTTTATTTTCCTATCATTCACATCTATCTTAATTCCAGTAAGCCTTCCTTAACCCATCATCACTAGATGAGGCCAGTCTGCTCTAAGCTCTCTTATCTCTGTGCTTTTCTTTTTAAAAAATTTATTTTATTTATTTTTTTAGAGATGGGGTCTTGCTACATTGCCCAGGCTGGAGTGCAGTTGCTATTCACAGTGACATTTATTGGAGTAAATGTCACTTACATTTATCAATATACCTTAATGAATCGTTTGCTATTAAAGACGAGAAACTGAAAAGCATAGGTAGGAAAAGTTTAAACTGTTAAACTGCTTTGAATAATAAAATAAGAATTAGAAGGCTTGGGAATGGGAGGTGGCTGGGGAGGAGAGACCTGCAGCAAAAATATAACTGGAAGTGATCTGCTAAGGAGATATAGAAATTCTCTATGACAGGGACTAATTAGTAGACTTTAGTAGAGTCACAGTGATGACTTTGAACTTTTTTCCAGTACTGTGTAGCTCTGCAACCCTTTACAGTTAATACAAATTCCAGTAAAACTTACACCCTTGACCTTGTATTAGTGGTGCTTTGTGAAATGGGAGTAATTTAGGTTGTGCCCAATGTTGGGTACAGGAGGCCTGGTGAGGTGGCTCATGCTGTCTCTACTAAAAATAAAAAAAGTAGCCGGGCATGGTGGTGCATGCCTGTGGTTCCAGCTACTTGGGAGGCTGAGGCACAAGAATCGCTTGAACCTGGGAGGCGGAGATTGCAGTGAGCTGAGGTAGCACCACTACACTCCAGCCTGGGTGACAAGAGCGAGATTCTGTCTCTAAATAATAAATAAATGTTGGGAACAGGATGGAAAAAAGGCATCAGAGAGGACAGAGCCTGAGATGCCAACAAATAACAGCAAATTGGAGTAGAATGACTAAAATGTTAGCCACTCGAGGATTACTGGGATAGACTCTGAGTTTTCACTGTATTGTAAAAAGGGCACGAGTTATTTAAATATTAGAGGTCTAGTTGCCTCCAAACAGGTGACAGGCACTGGTATCCAGATTACATAACAATGTAAAATGAATAAAGAAAGGATTGAGTCACATGATATCTAAGTTCTCTTTTTTTTTTGAAATTTGCTTTCTTTATTCATTCTAACATCATTAACACCATTAAGCATAAATCTGAGAATAATTGCTTTTAATTTTTCATGTTGAATGTGTATACATTTCCTCTCATATGTCCAAGTGTTTTTCTTCTTTTGTTTTCATTTTAATTTATTTATTTAATTATTTTTTTGAGACAGTTTTGCTCTGTCGTCTGGGCTGAGTGCAGTGGCACGATCTTGGCTATCTTTAACATTCATCGGACAGACAAAACAAAATAATACTTACCTTTTATCTAAAGTTCCCAGAAATGTTTGCAACTCCCTAATTAAAAGTCACCAAGTGACTCATTCTGGAAAGCAAAGGGGAAAACCAACTCTAACGGAATACGGGAAAAAAATTAGCAATCTCTTCTCATCTACTATTTTAATCGTACTGTTAGCTGAAATATATTCCAGGTTCTGTTTTTAAGTGCTTTCATATATCAATTCCCTGAACATTATCAGCTCCACAAGGTAGTACTGTTATTATCCCCATTTCACAGGGAAGGAATCTGAGACTCAGAGAAGTTAAGTAACTTGCTCAAATTTAAGAGGTTAAGTAACACAGCTAGCAGGCAGTGAGCCAGGATTAGAAAACAGGCAATTTGCCTATGAAAGCTGCCCATTCCAAAGGCTAAGCAATGTGCATTCATGCCTCAATGTAATTAAGTTCATACTGACTGGTTGGCTTTTGAATACAGTACAGTGTTAGGTAAAACAAAGGATGACAATCTCAGTGAATGCCACATCTGTACTTGGTTTGCTCAGTCCAAAGAAGCATCCTTGAATTCTATCATTCTCTTACATCCCATATCCAACTTGTCAGGAAACTTAAATTGCTCTGCTTTCAAGATATACCCAGACTCCAACCATTTCTCACCATCTTCACAACTACCATCCTGGTCTTTGTCACTGTCACCTTGACATTGCATTATTGCACTGACCTCCAGACATTATCTCTGCTTTCACCCTTGCCCCTTTAACAATTTATTCTCGGCTGGGCGCGGTGGCTCACGCCTGTAATCTCAGCACTTTGGGAGGCTGAGGTGGGCGGATCACAAGGTCAGGAGATCGAGACCATCCTGGCTAACACGGTGAAACCCCATCTCTACTAAAAATACAAAAAATTAGCCAGGCCTGGTGGCAGGTGCCTGTAGTCCCAGCTACTCGGGAGGCTGAGGCAGGAGAATGGCGTGAACCCGGGAGGCGGAGCTGGCAGTGAGCCGAGATGGTGGCACTGCATGCACTCCAGCCTGGGTGACAGAGCAAGACTCCGTCTCAAAAAAAAACAAAAACAAAAACAAAAAAACAATTTATTCTCAACACAATAGTCAGAGATATCCCTTAAAATGAAAAGCCAGGGCCAGGTGCAGTGGCTCACATCTGTAATCCCAGCACTTTGGAAGGCCAAGGCGGGAGGATCACTTGAGGTCAGGGGTTCGAGACCAGCCTTGCCAACATGGTGAAACCCCGTCTCTACTAAAAATATAAAAATCAGCCGGGCGTGGTGGTGCATGCCTATAGTCCCAGTTACTCAGGAGGCTAAGGCAGGAGAATCGCTTGAACCCAGGAGACGGAGGTTGCAGTGAGCCAAGATCGTGCCACTGTACTCAGCCTAGGCGACAGAGCAAAACTCTGTCTAAAAAAAATAAGTAAATAAATAAATAAAATAAAATGAAAAGCCGCATCAAGTCATGTGTCTTCTGACAATAGTGGCTCCCTATTTTTTTCAGAGTGAAAGCCAAATTTGTTACAATGGTGTATGAGGCCCTCTGCTCTCTGCACTTCCTCCCTCATCACCACCACTGTGGTGACCTCCTCCCTGCACACAGCATTCTAACTACACCTGACTACTGGCAGTTTTTCAAATATTCCATGCAGGTTTGCTGCCTTAGAGCTTTTGCACTGGCCATTTCCTCTGCTTGGAATTTTGCATACCCAGTCTCCTCACTCTCTACGAGTCTTTATTCAAATGATAGGCCTACCCTAAAAACTCTATTTTAAATTTTGGGCTGCGCGAGGTGGCTCACACCTGTAATCCCAGCACTTTGGGAGGCCAAGGCAGGCAGATCACTTGAGATCAGGAGTTTGAGTCCAGTCTGGCCAACATGGTGAAACCCTGTCTCTACTAAAAATACAAAAATTAGCTGGCATGGAGGCAAGTGCCTGTAATCCCAGCTATTAGGGAGGCTGAGTCAGGAGAATCACTTAAACCTGGGGAGTGGAGGATGCAGTGAGCCGAGATCACGTCACTGCACTCCAGCCTGGGTGACAGAGTGAGATATTGTCTCAAAAAAATTACATATATATATATATAAACTGGTACTGCACCAGTCTTTACTGAACCTCGTTTCTTTCTTCTTTCTCTCTACTTGAATATTTTCCCATAGCATTAACACTTTATAGCAAGTAATTTATTCTACTTCTCATTCATTATATTTATTTTCTGTCTTCTCTATTAGTATCCAAGTTTGTGAACACTAAGTTATCTCAAGTGCCATACATATTTGTGTTGTTTTTTTAATTTTATTTATTTATGTATTTATTTTTATTTTTGAGACGGAGTCTCGCTCTGTTGCCCAGGCTTGAGTGCCGTGGCTCCATCTTGGCTCACTGCAACCCCTGCCTCCCAGGTTTAAGCGATTCTCCTGCCTCAGCCTCCCAAGTAGCTGAGATTACAGGTGTGTGCCACCACACCCAGCTAATTTTTGTATTTTTAGTAGAGACAGGGTTTTGCCACGTTGACCAGGGTGGTCTTGAACTCCTGACTACTCAGGTGATCCGCCCGCCTCGGCCTCCCAAAGTTCTGGGATTACAGGCATGAGCCACCACACTGGGCTGATACATATTTGTTGAAGGAATGAATGAAAAAGTGGTCACAGTGACCCTGAAAAATGAATGCAGCTGGCTTTTAAAGTCAGAAAATCCTCCACAAAAGCATATGAAATGTATTGCTATTGGGCAAATTTATTCTTTGGCATGCAGATATTTGGAATGCGAATGAATCACTACCATTAAAATATACATTTAGAAACAATGATTATCACCACTTTAATTGTGAAAAGCCCCATTCCAACACAATACCAACATACCCTCTTTTTTATTTTCTTCAGAAAATAGTGGCTCTAGGCTCCCAACAGGACAGGAACAGTTATGGGAAAATGTATACACGGACAAATTTTGTTTTCAGGACCTGTCATACTTCCAGATTGCTCAGCACATCCTTGCAAGTTTTCTTCTCCCAGAGTCACTCCATCTATGCATTATGTCCTCAGAACACAGCATAGACCTGCATCAGAGTGAGTGGCAGGAAGGACTATTAGCAGGTGTCCCAGCTCCTGGAAGCTGGCTGCCCACCCCATCAGCACCTCAAAGTGTGGTCTAGGACAATCTACATCAGGGTTTCTGGGGCACTTGTGAAAAATGCATATTTCTGGGACTCCAGCTATTCTTACTGAGTGAGAATCTCTGGAGGTGGGACTGGGCATTTGCATTTTAGTTCGATTCTAGCATGAATTTTTTTTTTTTAAGAGTCTCACTCTGTTGCCAGGCTAGAGTGCAGTGGCACAATCTCAGCTCACTGCAATCTCCACCTCCCAGGTTCAAGAGATTCTCCTGCCTCAGCCTCCTGAGTAGCTGGGATTACAGGCGCGCACCACCACACCCAGCTAACTTTTTTTTTTTTTTAGTAGAGACGGGGTTTCACCATGTTGGCCAGGATGGTCTCGATCTCCTAACCTCATGATCCACCCACCTCGGCCTCCCGAAGTGCTGGGATTACAGGTGTGAGCCACCTCACCAGGCCTATGATTCTTAAACGTCTTCCACATTTAAGAACTACTGCTCTGGTCTAGATTTTTTCCTGACCTTTCTCCCAAATCAAAATTCACCTAATTCTTAGGTAAGAAAACACACACACACACACACACACACACACACACACACACACACTATATATATATACACACACACACACACACACACACTATATATATATATACACACACACACACATATATATATATATGAAAAAAAAATTCACCTAATTGTGTAGAGATGAAGTTTCACCACGTTTGCCCAAGCTGGTCTTGAACTCCAGAGCTCAAGCAATCCACCTGCCTCGGCCTCTCAAAGTGCTGGGATTATAGGCATGAGCCACCACACAAAGCCAATTATCACATGCTCGTACCCATGTCTCTGCCAAAGTTAGTCATATGAGAGATGTTCAGGCAATAATTATTGATGTTTTTACCTGTTTGCTCCCAAGATCTCCTCTCCGTAATTGCATTCAACACTTTTACACAAACTAGTAACCAGTGGCAAGGACTATCCATACACCTGGAGGTTCATGGGGAGAGCATTTGTTACAACCTCTCTCCCTTTAAGGCAATTCTTCTTTAATGTCTTGTCCTGGATGTGAGTTCGACTGAGAGAAAGAATGCTTCTCTCTTTAAAGAAAAAAAAAATCTTTTTTCCAAAATATCTTCTAAGTCATATATTTGGAAATAAATCTATGCTTTTGTATAGTATGTTTACATTTGATTTCACCACATACCAGGTTGACCTAAACAAAACCAGAAAAACCCTAGTTAGAGTGGCATAAATTAGATTTGTCCTTGGATCTATATTAGCATTTGCTGGCTTACAGGTCAAATATAGACATAGGTAGGTACTTCTGGTATTAATAAGAATAAAGTTACTATGAATATCCCAATGTTCTTGTTTGTATGGAATTCCACTAAAGAAGCCAGCCATGGTGGTGTATGCCTGTAGTCCTAACTATTTGGGAGGTTGAGGTGGGAGGATCACTTGAGCCCGGGAGCTGGAGAACACAGCCTAGGCAACACAGTGAGACCCTGGCTCAAAAAAAAAAAATGGGAAATGAGCACCGCTGGGTGCGGTGGCTCAGGCCTGTAATCCCAGCACTTTGGGAGGCTGAGGCAGGCGGATCACATGAGGCCAGGAGTTTGAGACTAGCCTGGCCAACATGGTGAAACCCCATCTCTACTAAAAATACAAAAATTAGCTGGCATGGTGGTGCACATCTGTAATCCCAGCTACTCAGCAGGCTGAGGCAGGAGAATCACTGGAACCCAAGAGGCGGAGATTGCAGCAAGCCTAGATCATGTCACTGCACTCCAGCCTGGGTGAGAGAGTGAGACTCCATCTCAAAAAAAAAATCAACTAAAGAGCAAGTGGGTTGGTTTTGTTTTTCTGTTTTTTTTGAGACAGAGTCTCACTCTGTCACCCAGGCTGGAGTGCAGTGGTGCAATTACTGCTCACTGTAACCTCTGCCTCCCAGACTCAAGCCATCTGATCCTCCCACCTCAGTGTCCCAAGTACCTGGGACTATAGGTGTGCACCATCATATCCAGCTAAATTTTGTATTTTTTGTAGAGACCAGGTTCCGCCATGTTGCCCAGATTGGTTTTGAACTCCTGAGCTCAAGCGATTTACCTGCCTCGGCCTCCCAAAGCACTAGGATTGCAGGTGTGAGCCACCATGCCTGGCCTCTTGCAAGTGTTTTTAAAGCAAGTCTCTGGTGAGTTGATTCTCATTATTTGTGGCAGTTATGTTCTGTAAAGTCTCCACAAACACTGAATTAGTGAATACTGACGCATTGCTCCTAGGGAAAATACAGGATTAGGTTCCGACAGCCATTGGTGACAATGTTTTTGTCAACTGATCAATACATAACCTTGTTTTATGTGTTTTTCTGTTTAAAGATCTGAACCCAAAAGCATCTGAGCCAGGTCTCAATCAATTTGGAAAGTTTATGTTGCCAAGGTTAAGGACGCGTTCATCACACAGCCTCAGGAGGTTCTGACATGTGCCCAGGGTTATTGGGGTACGGCTTGCTTTTATACATTTTAGGGACACATAAAACATCAATCAATAAATGTAAGATTTACATTAGTTGGGTCTGTAAGGGCGGGAAAACTCAAAGGGAGGAGGGGCTTCCAGGTCATAGGAAGATTATAAAATGTTCTGATTGGCAATTGATTGAAAGAGTTATTATCACTAGAAAGGAATGTCTGGGTCAAGATAAGGGGTTGTGGAGACTAATGTTTTATCATGCAGATGAAGCCTCCATGTAGCAGGCTTCAGAGAGAACAGATTGTAAATGTATCTTATCAAACTGAAGGACTGTATTGATGTTGATGCTGGAGGAGTAAAATGAGATATATCTAACCCCTGCTTCCATCATGGCCTGAACTGTATCTTCAGGTTAACTCTGGAATGCCCTTGGCTGAGAGGAGAGGTCCGTTCAGATGCTTGGGGGGCCTTAGAATTTTATTTTTGGTTTACAATTACTTAGCCAGGCACGGTAGCTCACGCCTGCAATCCCAGCTCTTTGGGAAGCCAAGGTGGGCAGATTGCCTGAGCTCAGGAGTTCGAAGCCAGCCTGGACAACACGGTGAAACCCTGTCTTTACTAAAACAGAAAAAATTAGCCAGGTTTAGTGGCACGCGCCTGTAGTCCCAGATTCTTGGGAGGCTCAGGCTCAAGAATTGCTTGAACCCAGGAGATGGAGGTTGCAGCGAGCTGGATTGTACCACTGCACTGCAGCCTGGGCAACAGAGCAAGACTCTGTCTCCAAAGAAAAGGAAAGAGAAAAAAGAAAGACAATTACTTAATATACTTATGGCCACAGCACTATAATTTATGCTTGAATGAAGCTTATCTAATACAAGGATTTATCTGTAAGACACATCACACATGTCTTGTGCTTAGGAACACTAAACAGCACCTTGCCACTACACTGGGAACCATTTTGTTTTATTTTATTTTCGAGACGGAGTTTCGCTCTTATTGCCCACATACTACATGGCATCATAATTATATGCTCATATGTCTTACTGTCCAAACGCAATTATGAGCACCTCAAGGGCTAAGATCTTACTTTATCTACTTTTGCATTGTCTAGCACAGTACCTGACTCACAATGGGGATTCAGTAAAAGTTGTTGAATGAATTTGTAAACGGATGCATAGATGGATGATAAATAGATGCATGGATGTTTCTAATTTCCACTTTGTTTGTGAATTTAACACATTTCTTGAGCACCTGCTATGTGCGAAGCACTGTACTAGACACAGGAGATAAAGCAGTGCAAGCAATTTTTAAAGGGGCCTTGTTCTATGAACTATGTGAGCAGTGACTGGGTTGGAGGTGAGAGGGATCCTTGAGTGGCATTTGAACCAAGACCTGAATGATAATGGGAAACGAGTCATGAAAATACCAAAGGGGCCACAACCTCAGCTCAGAAGTGACATCTCTTACTTAGGCTCACATTTCATTGTTTAGCACTGACCACATGGCCTTAACTGACCACATGGTCGGTTAAGAAGTAGAGTCTCCTGTATGCCTAAGAAGGAAGGGAAAACAGAGCATGATCAACCAGCAACAGCTCCCCAATGGCTCAGAGAAAAAGGGAATGACAAAAACAATAACTTGGCTGTTTGAAAATGCTATCTGTATTAGAATATCAATACATTTAGTGTGGATGAAAAGGTAAAGACCAGAGGCAATTGTTCCCGGCAGAAGGAGAAGCAAGTGTTTGGCACATCAAAGAAACAGGAAAAAGACCAATGTATAAGCTTGTGAATGAGAAACAGTGAGGGGTTGGGCACAGTGGCTCACACCTGTACTGTTAGCACTTTGGGAGGTGGGACAGGAGGATCTCTTGAGGCCAGGAGTTGGAGACCAGCCTGGGCAAAATAGTAAGACCCTATCTCTACAAAACAAAGTTTGTTTTTTTTTAATTAGCTGGATGAAGTGGCATGTGCCTGTAGTCCTAGCTACTAGGGAAGCTGAGGCAGGAGGATTGCTTGAGCTCAGGAATTCAAGGTTATGGTGAGCTGTGATCATGCCACTGCACTTCAGCCTGGGCAGCAGAGTGTGACCCTGTCTCAGAAAACAAAAACAAAACAAAACAAAAGAACTAGGGTGGAAGAACAAGAGGAGCCAGGGTATGTAGTGCAATGTGGTCCATGCCAAGGGGTGTGAATTTTACTCTCAGTGCAAAGAGACACCTTTGTGAGAAAGCAGTCAGATAATTTAGTTTACATTTTTAAATACCTCTTTGGCTGTTGCATGCAGAATAAATTAACAGGGGCAACAGTAAAGGTGAGAAGACAGTCAGGAAGTTCTGCACTAGTCCAGGTGAGCGAGAATGATAACGAGGTCTGGAAGATGGTAACAAGAAAAGTGAGAATTAGATCTTTAATGTAGAATAGGCGGGACTTCATGGTATATTGTGAGGGGGTGAAAATAGAGAATCATTCACCCAGAAATTTTTCAGTACACTTGTTTTTCTTTCTGGTCCTCATTTTCACCTATAAACTTGAGGATACCAGAACATATGTTAAACTGTGTTCTTCACTGCAAAATTTTTATGAACTGGATTCATAAAGTCAATGAGATATAATGAAGGCAGTAGCAACCCTCTTACACTCTAAAAACTCTAAAAGTGAAATAGGCTGTAATCTGGGAGGCTGAGGTGGGAGGATGGCTTGTGTCCAGGAGTTCAAGACCCGCCTGGGCAGAATAGCAAGACCTCAGTCTCTAAAAAAATAAAAAAATAAGCCGGTGCTATAGCGTACACCTGTAGTCCCAGCTACTCAGGAGGCTGAGGTGGGAGGATGGTTTGAGCCCAGGAGGTCGAGGCTGCAGTAAGCAACAGAGTGAGACCCTGTCTCATAAATAAATAAATAAATAAATAAATGTGAAATAGACTTAGTGGTTCTGGCCAACCTCATTTTCATCATTAAAAAATTGATGGCTGGCCTCACTGACTCAGGCCTGTAATCCCAGCACTTTGGTAGGCTGTAGTGGGCGGATCATCTGAGGTCAGGAGTTCGAGACCAGCCTGGCCAACATGGCGAAACCCTATCCCTACTAAAAATACAAAAGTTAGCAGGGCATGGTGGTGGGTGCCTGTAATCTCCGCTACTCAGGCAGCTGAGGCAGGAGAATTGCTTGAACCTGGGAGGCAGAGGTTGCAGTGAGCTGAGATCCTGCCACTGCACTGCAGCTGGGTGACAAAGCAAGACTCCGTCTCAAAATAAATAAAGAAATAAACAAACAAATAAATAAATTGAGACTATTCCTGAGTTTATTTAAAATATGCCTTATGATTGAGATTCAGGGTGCACAAGTGCAGAACATGAGTGTGTATTGGAAGTTTTCTAGAGGTTGGCTTATGACTGGCTGATGAGGTCCAAGTATAAGAATAGCAATTGAATTTTATAAACCTTTGCATTTATTGTCAATACCAATTACATGCTACAAGTGCAATTTCCTAACTTACTACAATTATTTGTAGCTTTTAATTACATGGTAAACTAAATATTTCAACTTTAGTTTTAAAAGTGCAATCTTCTGGCCAGGTGCAGTGGCTCGCGCCTGTAATCCCAGCACTTTGGGAGGCTGAGGCGGGAGGATCACCTGAGGTCAGGAGTTCGGGACCAGCCCGACCAACATGGAGAAACCTTGTCTCTACTAAAATTACAAAATTAGCCAGGCGTGGTGGCGCATGCTTGTAATCCAAGCTACTTGGGAGGCTGAGGCAGGAGAATTACTTGAACCCGGGAGGTGGAGGTTACAGTGAGCTGAGATGGTGCCACTGCACTCCAGCCTGGGCGACAAGAGCAAAACTCCATCTCAAAAGAAAAAAAAAAGGAAATGCAATCTTTAATCCTTTTATGTTCTGTGTAGAAACATAAAGATTATTTTTACATAATTATAGAAAACATTATAGGTTATAACGAATGGAGATATAGGAAAAAATGAAATATAAGCATTAGTTCTTCAGATACATTGAGGTTTACATTTGTGTTACATTCTAGGCAAAGTTGAAGCACCACAAAGTGGGCTAGTTGATGTATGAACCACAAATATACAAGACAACTGAAATAGAGATATGGAAATTATTTATTTTACTGTGTAATGTGACCAGATGTGTTTAAAATGCAGCAGAATAGTCATTCTACTGGGAATACAAAACAACAAATATTTAAAAAAATAAAATGCAACAGAAGCTTAGTTGTGTCTTTCATGAGGCTGGGCACCTGTGAGGAGCAGCTGTATCTTGTGATCACAATACATGGTTCCTTGCGATTTTTTTCTGTGTTAATCCACATTTTAAACAGGGAGTCCTCCAGCTCCAGCTCTATATACATTTTTCTGAAGCATATTATGCACTTCTTATCACATGTGGAAACTGTTCTAGGAAGATAGAGCAGGTCTCAGACTGATCCATAGATCTGATAACATTTTTTTGTGGCTTGCTTGTGAAAACCAGGCTGATTCTTTGAGCTAGAGAGACTCATTCTGTTACAGGAAGAAGTTACTCCCATGGCTGCCTAGATCTTACAGGTGAGACTAGACTGGTTTCAGTAACATAGCCTAAGGAAGAAACTTTTTTTTTTTTTAATCTAAGGGGACGTACCAACATGAAAGATACAATGGAAAGAGAGATGAAATTCCAACACTGAAGAGGAAAGGAAAACTAGTGAACGAGGACATTCCGAGTTTTGGGGGTTTTGTTTATCTGTTTGCTTTTTGGTTTTTTTTGAAAAGTGATTTTTGAGGAAAATTTTTTATCTTTCCCTTTTTTAGATTTGGGATGTATCACCTTTCTGTAAAGTAAGAAGGAGTTATTATAAATGTTTATGTGTATTTCTCCCTTTTCTGCTAAGAAAATTACCGTTAAACATGCTGCTGCTGCTGCTGCTGCTCCTCTATCTTGCACCAAGTGAATGTTTAAATAGTTTAAATAAACATGTTTCAGCTGACTGCTAGGGGAGATTCATTACAGCCAGGAGGAACTCAGTGAAATTGTTCAAGGAGATCTGGTTAATATCCCCATGATTTTTGCTTGCGGTAGAAATTGCACTAATATTTACATGAAGGGCACGGTTTGGAGGCAATAGCAAAGCTCTATTGAAGTGGGAATTTGCAGTCAGTGCCCACTAATGAAAATAGCTACAGTTCAGTGCCCTTTCCAAAAGTATAATTAGGCCCTTCAAATGACATGTGATTTTCACATTTTTACTCTCAAGGTGCAAGTTTTTCTTGCCATCCAGTGCCTGGATTGAAACTATCACTGTGCAAAAATAATTAAGCAAGATAACACTAGGCTCCTGAGTAACTTCTGAAAAATGTATGTTGGTTTTTCTTTTATAAATGTTATAAATTAAAAACAAAAATTATAATTTTTTTGATAGTTATACTTAAAAAATTAATTATCTATGTGAGTTATCTTTACAGTCTTTGAATAACATTATAGAACTAGGCCGGGTGCGGTGGCTTATGCCTGTAATCCCAGCACTTTGGGAGGCCGAGGCGGGCAGATCATGGGGTCAGGAATTGGAGACCAGACTGGACAACATGGTGAAACCCCCGTCTCTATTAAAAATACAAAAATTAGCTGGGTGTGGTGGCATGTGCCTGTAATCCCAGTTACTGGGGAGGCTGAGGCAGGAGAACCGCTTGAACCCAGGAGGTGGAGGTAGCTGTGAGCTGAGATCATGTCACTGCACTCCAGCCTGGACAACAGAGCGAGACTCCATCTCAAAAAATAAAATAAAATAAAATTATAGAACTATACTTCTTGGCAATCCACATATTTGATTGAGTTCCATTTGGGTGGAGAAGAAACTTCAGACCAAAGTTACACTGCAAATACAGTTCTGCTAAAATTCTCGTGGGCTTCCTCATTGAAGTGGAGAGGGAGCCGGTGGGAAATCTCTAACACTGAGTTTGCCAGGTTTTTACTTTTTATTTTTGCTTTCCTAGTTCAATGGCTATTTAACTTGTTCAGGAAGCAGAATATCCTGAAACTAAAGGTGCTCCTTGTGTTATGATAAAATATGGATGTATTTATTTCAATCCCAAAAACTCTGATTTAGTACAAAAAAAAGTATCTACATATCTAAATCTAAATGGAGATACCTAGACAGATAAACAAATATTTATGCATTTATTTAATTTCTGTTTCAAGAATATTCAATGTTGGTGTTGTAAATCACATTCCCTTGATCTTATATTTATAAATAAACCATGGCTGCTTTCTGATTTCCAACTAGGGCTCTTTCCATCTTTTCCTGTTAGTATTTGCTACTTATTCACTCATTCTTGTACCCAGCAGATAAGATGTAGTAGTTGATGTTTTAAGAAAAATACATGGGAGAAACACCTAAAATTTAGAAAATCATATTCACTTGTTGGATGTTTTCTGAGAGTTGAGAAAAATCCCATTATTTGATTTTAGCACTGAAGACATTAGTCCAGTTCAGAGTCTAGCAATTATACATTTGATAGATTTGAGCATAGCTTGAGAACTGTTCTTCAAATTTTAAGTTGAGAACTCATTACAATATCAAATTACTGTTCAGAACATAAAGAGAGAGGGTATTGATACAGCCCAAAGTTAACCAGAAGTTCTGTTTTTTCTTAATCTGTATTGAGCTCTGACTATGTGCCATGGACTGGTTTAAGCCCTTTACGTGACTATTTTTAATCTTCAAAATAATTCTAAGAAACGGATAACATTCTTTCATTTATTCATTCATTTATACTAAGTGCTAGGCACTATTCCATGCCCTGAGGGTAAAACATGAACAAAACCATGTCTTCGCTCTGTTCCTGTTTGTAATTCTCATCAAGGATACAATCTGACTATGTTTAAATATCTGCTCCACCCCTTACTAGCTCTGTGACCTTGGGCAGATTTTGTAATCTCTCTGTGCCTCAGTTTCTTTATCTAGAAAGTACAGACGATAACAGTTCTTACCTTAGAAGGTTGATATGAGGTGATATGATATAATATTAAATGGGGTAATCATTGTAAAACATTTAGAACTTTGGCTAACAAATAAGCATGATACAAGTATATGTGCATCTTCACAGTCATTGTCAACAGAGCAAGCAAATAAAGTGTTTCCACTGTGCTAGACAAGGAGGAACATGGAACACATATATGTCTATGTGGTAGTGATAAGTGATATGAAGAAAAATGAAACTGGGGGCCAAGCGTGGTGGCTCACGCCTGTAATCCCAGCACTTTGGGAGGCTGAGGCGGGCAGATCACGAGGTCAGGAGATCGAGACCATCCTGGCTAACATGGTGAAGCCCCATCTCTACTAAAAATAAAATAAAAATAAAAATAAAAATATTAGCTGGGCGTGGTGGCAGGCACCTGTAGTTCCAGCTACTCGGGAGGCTGAGGCAGGAGAATTGCTTGAACCAGGGAGGCGGAGGTTGAAGTGAGCTGAGATCGCACCACTGTATTCCAGCCTGGGCGAAAGAGTGAGACTCCGCCTCAAAAAAAAGAAAGAAAGAAAGAAAAGAAAAAAGAAATTGGGGAAGGGAAATAGACAGAGATGGGTTCATTTTCTGTAAGTGGACGGGAAAATCCTCTTTGTGAAGGTAAACCTGATAGAAGCGAGGGACCAGATCATGTGGCTATGTAGAGGAAGAGCCATCCAGGCAGAGGGAACAGAATGTGCAAAGGATAGGGGAGAGAGTATGCCTGGTGTGACCAAACAACAGCATGAAGGCCAACACTACCAGAAAGGGAGTGGGAGCGAGGCCAGAGATGAGGACAGAAGGCGCAGGGATCATACCAGGAAGAGCTTTGTAGGCTATGAAAAGTACTTTTTATTTTATTTTATTTTATTTTATTTTATTTTATTATTTTCTTTGTTTCTTTACTTATTTTTGAGACAGGGTCTGGCTCTGTCGCCCAGGCTGGAGTGCAGTGGTGGGATCTCCGCTCACTGCAAACTTCCAGCTCCCGGGTTCAAGCGATTCTCGTGGCTCAGCCTCCTGAGTAGCTGGGACCAAAGGGTAGCGCCACCACGCCCGGACAGAACTTTGTATTTTAATGAGCACATTGCTCTGAATAAAGTTGAAGGCAGCCAAGGCGCGGTGGCTCACGCCTGTAATCCCAGCACTTTGGGAAGGCTGAGGCGGAAGGATCGCTTGAGTTAAGGAGTTTGAGACCAGCCTGGGCAACATGGTGAAACCCCGTCACTACCAGAAACACAAAAAATTAGCCAGGCTTGGTGGCAGGCGCCTGTTGTCACAGTTTCTCTGGCAGCTGAGGCACGAGGATCGCTTGAACCTGGGAGGCGGAGGTTGCAGTAAGCCGAGATCGCGTCATTGCACTCCGTCCTGGCGACAGAGCGAGACTCCATCTCAAAAATAAATGAGAAAAAAGTTGAAGGTCTCATAAGAGATCCCGCAATAAATTGTGTCCTTGTTCTCCACCCAGGTTTTAAATAAGTAGTACAACAAAGCAAGAGATTTTTGTCTGTTTTTCTTTTTCTCCCCTAGCAGCAGAACAGTATCTGGCACAAAGCAGGCTCTCAAAAAAGCACTTGGTGAGTGAGTGAATGAAGTTCCTTTTCAAAGTAAAGATGGAAACCAGCAGATCAACTTTATTACAGATAAAAGTCCAGTTGCTAGATGCTGCTTTAGGCTGTTAAGTAAGGGGACTTCCTAATCCTAAACCCCCAATATTAGACGGAAAGAACCTGAGGAAGGCTTACCTGACAACAGAGCAAAACAGAATGTTTGCTTTCTGCTAGCTGACTCCTTCCCAAGGGGGTCAAGAGCCAGGCCTGGTGTTCCATTCCACATGTATCAATCAGTAAGTCAGTCATCTTTCCGGAAGCGGAGTCTTTCTGCAGACAGAAAGAACAGGAGGTGCTTAGGAATAATCTCTCTTTAAGAAAACCAGGCCGGGAGCGGTGGCTCCCGCCTGTAATCCCAGCACTTTGGGAGGCCGAGGCGGGCGGATCACCTGAGGGCGGGAGTTCGAGACCAGACTGACCAACATGGAGAGAAACCCTGTCTCTACTAAAAATACAAAAATTAGCCGGGCGTGGTGGCACATGCCTGTAGTCCCAGCTACTCAGGGGGCTGAGGCAGGCGAATCGCTTGAACCTGGGAGGCGGAGGTTGCTGTGAGCCGAGATTGTGCCACTGCACTCCAACCTGGGCAACAAGAGCACTCCAGCCTGGGCAACAAGAGCAAGACTCCGTCTCAAAAGAAAAAAGAAAACCATGGGAAGAAAAAAGGTATATCCCTCTAAACACTGAGATGGGCATACATTAGGGGATTCAGAAAAGGGAATAAAAATCTCTGATTTACATTTTAAAAGAGTTTCTTCTATTTGCCCCTCCAGATCCACTCTTTTTTCTCCTCCCCTTGCCCTGTGCCAGGGGTGAGGGGAAGAGGGGTTGGACTGTCAGAGGGAAATCAAAGAGCTCTGATCCAAGGCCTGGCTATTTCTCTGTCCACGTTCCCTGTAACCACTTCCTGCACTCTGGGATACTGCTCTATTCCTTTTTTATTTCCCTCAAACCTGTCCTTACCTTTGTAAATTGTTCCTTTATTAAACTGTCTTGAAATTAGCCAGTTTGCGTGAGCATCTCTTTCCTGTCTATACCCTAACTGATACATAGATATAGTTGCTCTTGATGTTTTGTGAGGACAAGATTACTGAGGGGAGAAGGACGTGTGGGGCCTGGGGTGAGGGGTGGAGAGAGGAGGCAAGTACAAAAGCAGGCCAATTAGAATCTGGCTGTGGTGCGGCCAGATTCTCAAAAAAAAAAAAAAAAAAAAAATTCATTGCAATGATCTTCAGAATGTGTGGGAAAGGGCAATAAAAATAGAAATAAATTATTAAAAAAATCTAAAAATAAAATAGGCCGGGCGCAGTGGCTCACGCCTGTAATCCCAGCACTTTGGGAGGTTGAGGTGGGCAGATCACAAGATCAGGAGTTCAAGACCAGCCTGGCCAAAATGGTGAAACCTCCGTCTCTACTAAAAATACAAAAATTAGCCGGGCGTGGTGGCGGGCACCTGTAGTCCCAGCTACTTGGGAGGCTGAGGCAGGAGAATGGCAGGAACCTGGGAGATGGAGCTTGCAGTGAGCCAAGATCACACCACTGCACTCCAGCCTGGGCGACAGAGGGAGACTCCATCTCGGAAAAAAAAAGAAAGAAAGAAAAAAATAAACAAAATGTTAATCTATTAATAAAAAAAATTTTTTTAAAGAAGCTACTGCAGTAATCAGGTGACAAAGGTGCTGGGCACCCTGGTGGTAACCACGGAAGTGGTGAGAGGTAGTTGGAGTTGGGCTTTAAATTGAAGGTAGAGCCAGCAGGACTTGCTGATGCATTGGGATAAGGACTACACACGAGAAAAAGCTCAGAAAAGACTCCTAGTTTTGCAAATCTGTGGAACAGAAAGGCGCTATTTAGAGGTCTGACAGAGACAGAATTGACTGTGGCTTTTTTTTTTCCTTTTTTCCAGAGGTGGCAGGATATCCTCCAAGAATTTGCAAGATTGCTTTGACAAGTTTTTTTTTGTTTTGTTTTTTTTTTTTTTTTTTTTTTTTTGCTACTGTAGTGTTCATCTCAACACTATTAATGCCTAGTCCCTATCCTGTGGTCTTCTGTGGTTTCTCCAGTGATATCTAAAATGTTGCACATATTTTCACCCAAGGGAATACATTTTAACCCGCTTATTAAAAAAAACAAATCTGGCCTGGCCTGGTGGCTCATGCCTGTAACCCCAGCACTTTGGGAGGCAGAGGTAGGTGGATCACCTGAGGTCAGGCATTTGAGACCAGCCTGGCCAACACGGTGAAACGCCCTTCTCTACCAAAAATACAAAAATTAGCCAGGCGTGGTTGCATGTGCCTGTAGTCCCAGCTACTTGGGAGGCTGAGGCAGGAGAATTGCTTGAACCCGGGAGGTGGAGGTTGCAGTGAGCACTAAGATTGTGCCACTGCACTCCAGCCTGGGTGACAGAGCACGACTACATAACAAAAAACAAAAAACAAAAAAGCCATATATATCCCACTCTGCCTCTTTAGGAGAAGGAGGAAAGTGAATATTTTAAACCGAATTACAGAGGACTGTTGCAATTGTAACAATTTCAGCCCACATATTAGCCCATAAAACAAAACCTTAAGTTTCCAAGCACAGAGCCTCCTCACTAGATCCACTGGTCGGAAAAATTGATGATGGCAACTATGGTGTGCCTATGCTTAGCATATGCACAGTATGTTCAATAGTATCTTTTTTTTTTTTTTTTTGAGATGGGGTCTCACTCTGTCACCCAGACTGGAGTGCAGTGCCATGATCTCAGCTCACTAAAGCACCCGCCTTCTGGGATCAAGCTATCCTGCCACCTCAGCTTCACAAGAAGGTGGGACCACAGGCGCCTGCCACCAAGCCAGGTTAATTTTTTGTGTTTTTAGTAGAGATGGGGTCTTGGCCAGTCACGGTGGCTCACACCTGTAATCCCATCACTTTGGGGAGCCAACATGGGCAGATCACCTGAGGTCAGGCATTCAAGACCATGGCCAGGTCAGGTCTGGCCACCATGGCAAAACCCGATCTCTACTAAAAATTACAAAAATTAGCTGGGCGTGGTGGCACGTGCCTGTAGTCTCTGCTACCCAGGAGGATGAGGCAGGAGAATCACTTGAACTTGGGAGGTGGAGGTTGCAGTGAGCTGAGATTGAGCCACTGCACTCCAGCATGGGCGACAGAGCAAGACTCCATCTTAAAAAAAAAAAAGAGAGAGAGATAGGGTCTCACTATGTTGCGCAGGCTGGTCTCAAACTCCTGGGGTCAAGCGATATACCCACCTCAGCCTCCCTTTCAAAGTGCTGGGATTACAGGTATGAGCCATTGCACCTGGCCCAGTAGTATTCTAAGAATATATCGATATGTGTATAGGAAAACAAAAGCTGAACACATTAAAAGATAAAAGAAACCAAATTGCTAGGGTTAAATATAAGTTAATTAGGTAACTTTTATTTCCTCTATACACTTGTCCACATTCAAAGGTTTCTTAAATAAAAAGGTCTTAGTTTTAGAAACAGTTTCTATTCTGATACTGCATCCTTATACTGGGCTTCCCTGACCATCTGTCTAAAATACTGATACCCTAAAAATAGGCATGTAGACCAATGGAACGGAATAGAGAACCCAGAAATAAAGCCAAGTACTTATAGCCAACTTATCTTCGACAAAGCAAACAAAAACAAAGCGGGGAAAGGACATCCCATTCAACACTTGATGCTGAGATAATTGTCATGCCCCATGTAGAAGAATGAAACTGAATCCTCATCTCTCACCTTATACAAAAATTAAGATGGATTGAAGACTTAAATCTAAGATCTGAAACCATACAAATTCTAGAAAATAACATCAGAAAAACTTTTCTAGACATTGGCTTAGGCAAAGAGTTCATGACCAAGAACCCAAAAGCAAATGCAACAATAAAAACAAAGATAAATAGATGAGAACTAATTAAACTAAAATGCTTCTGCACAGCAAAAGAAATAGCAGAGTAAACAGACAATCCAGAGTGGGAGAAAATCTTCACAAACTACGCATTCCAACAAGGACTAATATCCAGACTCTATAAAGAACTCAAACTAACCAGCAAGAAAAAAACAAATAAAGTGGGCACAGGACATGAATAGACAATTCTCAAAAGAAGATATATAAATGGCCGGCCAGACATGGTGGCTCACGCCTGTAATCCCAGCACTTTGGGAGGCCAAGGCAGGCAGATCACCTGAGATCAGGAGTTCGAGACCAGCCTGACCAACATGGAAAAACCCTGTCTCTACTAAAAACACAAAATTAGCCAGGCGTGTTGGTGCATGCCTGTAGTCCCAGCTACTCGGGAGGCTGAGGCAGGAGAATTACTTGAACCCGGGAGGTGGAGGTTGTGGTGAGCTGACATCACACCATTGCACTCCAGCCTGGGCAACAAGAGCAAAACTCCGTCTCAAAAAAAAAAAAAAAAAAAAAGAAGATATATAAATGGCCAAAAAACATGAAAAAAAATGCTCAACCTCACTAATTACAGAGAAATGCAAATTAAAACCACAATAGTATACCACCTTACTCCTGTAAAAATAGCCATAATTTAAAAATAAAAAAATAAGAGGCCGGACGTGGTGGCTCATGCCTGTAATCCCAGCACTTTGGGAGGCCGAGGGGGATGGATTACCTGAGGTCAAGAGTTTGAGACTAGCCTGACCAACATGGAGAAATTCCATCTCTACTGAAAACACAAAATTAGCTGGGCGTGGTGGCTCATACTTGTAATCCCAGCTACTCGGGAGGCTGAGGCAGGAGAATCGCTTGAACCTGGGAGGCGGAAGTTGCGGTGAGCCATGATGGCGCCATTGTGCGCCAGCCTGGGCAACAAGAGCAAAACTCTGTCTCAAATAAAATAAAATAAAATAAAATAAACAAATAAAAATTAAAAAAAAATAGATGTTGAGCCAGGTGTGGTGGCTCATGCCCCTAATCCCAGCACTTTGGGAGGCTAAGGTGAGCAGATCACTTGAGCTCAGGAGTTCGAGACCAGCATGGCCAAAAAGTGAGACCCTATCTCTAAAACAAACAAACAAACAAACAAACAAAAAGTTGACCTGGATGGGATGTGGTGAAAAGGGGACACTTTTACACTGCTGAAGGGGATGTAAACTAGTACAACCACTATGGAAAGCAGTACGGAGATTCCTTAAAGAACTAAAAATAGAACTACCATTTGATCCAGCAATCCCACTACTAGGTATCTACCCAAAGGAAAATAAGTCATTATATAAAAAAAGACACTTGCGTACATGTGTTTATAGCAGCATAATTCACAATTGCAAAGATATGGAACCAACCAAAATGCCTATAAACCAAAGACTGGATAAAGAAAATGTGGTATATGTACACCATGAAACACTACTCAACCATAAAAAGGAATAAAATAATGGCATACAGCAACCTGGATGGAATTGGAGATGATTATTCTAAGTGAAATAACTCAGGAATGGAAAACTAAACATTGTATGTTCTCACCCATAAGTGGGAGGTAAGCTATGAGTATGCAAAGGCATAAGGATGATATAATGAGCTTTGAGGACTTGAGGGGAAGGGTGGGAGGGAGGTGAGAAATAAAGACTACATATTGGGTACAGTGTACAGCACTCGGGTGATGGGTACACCAAAATCTCAGAAATGAGCACTAAAGAACTTATCCATGTAACCAAAAACCACTTGTTTCTCAAAAACTGTTGAAATAAAATAAAATAAAAATAGGACATTATTTCAAAATTAAAAAAAATAAAATAATTATACCCCACTTCACAACCCAGTTTCACACAAATGCATACACATACTGCTTTACTCTTCTTTATAGCATATAACTCAGCCTGAAATTATATAATTCGTTCATTGCACAATTCCATCAATAAGATTCAAGTTCTCTGTTCTACTTTTCCCCACTTCTCACTAGTGCACTTGACCAGTCTTAAAATAAAAAAATAAAAATAGGCCGGGCACGGTGGCTCACGCCTGTAATCCCAGCACTTTGGGAGGTCAAGGCGTGCTGATTACTTGTGGTCAGGAGTTTAAGACCAGCCTAGACAACATGGTGAAACTCCATTTCTACTAAAAATACAAATATTAGCTGGGCGTGGTGGCGGGGGCCTGTAATTTCAGCTACTTGGGAGACCGAGGCCCAAGAATTGATTGAACTTGGCAGGCAGAGGTTGTACTCCAGCCTGGGTGACAGAGCCAGAACTTGTCTCAAAAACAAGTAATTAATTAATTAAAAATTAAAAAATAAAAGTAAGTTTTCTACCTTGTTCACCCTTCTTGTGCTTAGAACTTAGGAGGTGCACAATAAATATTTGCTAATTCACACACACACACACACACACACACAGTATTTGGCAGCGGAAAGAGATTATCGCGGTGATTCTAAAAATCCGTAGCACTCATAGTAGTATCTGTTGACCCAAATTTTCTTTTCTTTTCTTTTCTTTTTTTTTTTTTTTAGAAGGAGTTTCGCTCTTGTTGCCCAGGCTGGAGTACAATAGCACGATCTGGGCTCACCACAATCTCCGCCTCCCCAGTTCAAGTGATTTTTCTGCCTCAGCCTCCCAAGCAGCTGGGCTTACAGGCATGTGACACCACGCCTAGCTAATTTTTGTATTTTTAGTAGAGACAGGGTTTCTCTATATTGGTCAGGCTGGTCTTGAATTCCCGACCTCATGTGATCCACCTGCCTCGGCCTCCCAAATTGCTGGGATTACAAGAATGGGCCACTGCGCTCGGCCAAGTTGATACAAATTTTCTAAAGATAAATGTTAACCATCTTTTTCTTTTTTCCATATTGTTAGTAGAGATGGGGTTTTGTCATGTTGGCCAGGCTGGTCTCAAACTGCTGACCTCAAGGGATCTGCCCCCCTTGGCCTCCTAAAGTGCTGGGATTATATGTGGGAACCACAGTGCCCGGCCACCATCTATTAAAAAAAACACAGCTTCAGAAATATCATGACATTCAATTCAGGAAGTCTACATGTAGGGCTGAATAGGAGATTCAGATAAATATTAATTTACAAAACTGTCTTCGTAACATTATATAGTAATGGGAAATATAAGGTTTGGTTAAATATATTATGAAGCCATAAAAGAATAAATTGTTATAGCCAAAGAAATTGTTAGAACAATTAAATCGCTATAGAAAAGGGTGTGTCATCTATTATTAAATATGAAAAGTAGGTAACAAACTAGCATGATCAGTATTCCTTATAAAAGGTAAAACTCTGATGGCCGGGCACAGTGACACACTCCTATAATGCCAGCACTTTGGGAGGCTGAGGCAGGCAGATCGCTTGAGCTCAGGAATTTGAGACCAGCCCAGGCAACATGGTGAAACCCCATCTCTACAAAATAAAAACAAAACAAAACAATTCAGCTGGGCGTGGTGGCACACACCTGTAGTCCCAGCTACTCAGCTACTCAGGAGGCTGAAATGGGAGGATCACTTGAGCCCAGGGAGATCAAGACCGCAGTGTGCCCAGATCGCGGCCTGCACTCCAGCCTGGGTGACAGAGTGAGACCCTGCTTCAAACAACAACAAAACAACAACAAAGACCTCGCCTCCAACTTCACCTTCCCACCTACCCTCACCTCCAACTCCAAAAACAAACAAACAAACAACTTTGTAAAGTGTGTACTCCAGAATACCTACCATTGTTATTCCTTGGTTGTGAGATTATATATTTCAGAGTTTCTTCTGTGTGTGTGTGGTTTTTTTTTGTTGTTTTTTTTTTTGGACAGAGTCTCACTCTGTTGCCCAGACTGGAGTGCAATGGTGTGAGCCACCGCGCCCAACCTTATATATGTATTTTTAAATGTTTACAGTAACCTAATGAAACAACATGTTGTTTTACTTTGTTTCATTTTAAAATACTGCTTAAAATTATTATAAGTAAACCAAAGTGGATTTCCTAAGGACTCATAGCTATAGAATATCTCAACGCAGAAAAAGTAAAACTTGCAAGTGAATTAGAATCACAAAAAGTCTGAATATTTTCTGTCTTCATTGTTGTTACCCAAACATTTATCTCAAGTGGAAACATTTCTCTCTGGGCTCCAAAAGAGATTTGTAAAGTTACTACTGCCTGCCAAAAGAAATTAATATTGCAAATAGTAATTAAACTCTGGGGGGTAAATAAAAAACCACAATTCACAATTATCCTTGAGTGGAATCTGCAAAGGTTGGAGGTAAGTGGAGAGCTCCTCTTTCAAAGTCAAATCAAGTCAATAGTGTTAAGCACCACAGTGTGGACAGGACCCACTGGACTAAACTCTGAGGAAACACAAAGTGTGTGACCCAAAGTCCTTGTTCGCCAGAGACAATACTTATGTAGCCAAGGAAATTCCTGTTAGAAAATGGTTTGCAGTGAGTAGGAAGGATGGTGTAGAGGTGAATAGTGGGGTTATGGATAGTGTGGATTGTCATTCCTTTGATCTGAACCAGGGGTTGCAAAAACATAACCTGAAATTTGAATCAGCCCTTGCAGACAAGTTAAAGCATTTATAATGCTTAAAAGTGTGTTAGAAACCAGCTGGGTGTGGTGGCTCATACCTGTAATCCCAGCACTTTGGGCGGGTGGATCACTTGAGGTCAGGAGTTCGAGACCAGCCTGGCCAACATGGTGAAACCCCATCGCTACCAAAAAGAATAAAAAATTAGCCAGGTGTGGCAGTGTGCACCTGTAATCCCAGCCACTCAGGAGGCTGAGGCAGGAGAATCGCTTGAACCTGGGAGGCAGCGAGCCGAGACCATGCCACTGCACTCCAGCCTGAGTGACAGAGCGAGACTCCATCTCAAACAAAGAAACAAAAAAGTTAGAAACCTATTTAGCTCATTTCGGGCATAGCACAGAGCAGCTAGTCCAAATCACAAATTTAAGTTTTCTGTTCCTATAGGTATAGTTTTTGATTCTTGTACCTAAGCTATCCTTGAATCCCTACTTGAAAGTTGACCAACATTTGTCAAACAAAAAAACTAGAGAATACTGCTCTTTAATGACCAACATGAAAGTACTGTGCTACTAAATTTTATATTTATTTATTTATTTACTTATATTGAGACAGGGTCTCTTTCTGTCACCCAGGCTGGAGTGCAGTGGTATGATCATGGCTCACCACAGCCTGCATCTCCTGGGCTTAGGTCATCTTCCAGCCTCAGCCTCCCATGTAGCTGGGAACACAGGTGCATGCCACCATGTCCAGCTAATTTTTTGATATTTTTGTAAGGACAGGGGTGTCACTCTTGCCTGAGCTGGTCTTAAACTCCTGAGCTCAAGAGATCCTCCCACCTCGGCCTCCCAAAGTGCTAGGATTATAGGTGTGAGCCACCATACCCAGCCTACTAAATTTTAATAATGGTAACTTCTGGAATTTTCAGGAAATAGCTACTAGGTAGGATTTCCTCCTAGGCCACTTTTCTCTTTTCTTTTTTTCCCCCTTCCCTTCCCCTTCCACTTTTTCCCCTTCCCCTTCCCCTTCTTCTCCTTTCAGAAGGAGTCTCGCTCCGTCACCCAGCCTAGAGTGCAGTGGGGTGATCTGGGCTCTCTGCAACCTCCATCTCCCAGGTTCAAGCGATTCTACTGCCTCAGCCTCCAAGTAGCTGGGATTACAGGAGTGCACCAACACATCTGGATTTTTTGGATTTTTTGTAGAGACGGGGTTTCACCATGTTAGGTCAGACTGGTCTCCAACTCCTGACCTCAAGTGATCTGCATGCTCCGGCCTCCCAAAGTACCGGGATTATAGCAGTGAGCCACCACACCTGCCCTCTAGGCCACGTTCTTAAAGCTTTGTCCTGTCACCATTTATTTGCCAGGGACAAAAACAAAGAAACAAACGGAAGTAAGCCAATATCAAGTAGAAAAAGAAGCAAAACAAGTTAAGATTCTATTATGCTAGGAAGGTAGGTATAGATAAGTTCCTATAGGACCCTAATGGCCAGGATATTGAATTTCGACTTTATCCTGAAGACAATAGGGAGTCTTTGATATGCAGACAGACTAGAAATGTAAAATCAATCTCTACATTTCAGAAACAAGGCTGAGTGCCATGGCTCATGCCTAGAATCCCAGCACTTTGGAAGGCCGAGGCGAGCGGATAACTTGAGGTCAGCAGTTTGAGATCAGCCTGGCCAACATGGCAAAACTTCGTTTCTACTAAAAATACAAATAGCCAGGTGTGGTGGCAGGCGTCTGTAATCCCCGGTACTCAGGAAGCTGAAGCAAGAGAATTGCTTGAACCCAGGAGGCAGAGGTTGCACTGAGCCAAGATCACACCATTGCACTCCAGCCTGGGCAACAGAGTGAGACTCAGTCTCAGTAACAAAATCTAGGCTGGGTGTGGTAGCTCATGCCTGTAATCCCAGCACTTTGGGAGGCAGAGGTGGGCGGATCACCTAAGGTCAGGAGTTCAGGAGCAGCCTGGGCAACATGGTGAAACCCCGTCTCTACTAAAAATGCAAAAATTAGCTGGGTGTGGTGGCATGCGCCTGTAGTCCCAGCTACTAGGGAGGCTGAGGCAGGAGCATCACTTGAACCCGGGAGGTGGAGGTTGCAGTGAGCCGAGATCACACCACTGTACTCCAGCCTGGCTACAGAGCGAGACTCCGTCTCAAAAAAGAAAAAAAAAAAGAAAATCTATTGACAAGATTGACAAGAGTTCATTTTAAAGATGATTCTCCACACTTGGAACATGGGATCTTGCCTGTCAGCAATTTTGATCAGTCTCCAGATTAGTAACTGTGACTTGCCACCCTGGTTGATGGGCTGGCAGGAAGGAGTGTGTCATATCAGAGATTGCCACAGACACCCAGGGCAATGTGATTTGTCACTTAAAGAGGGAGGCAGATCAAGAGCATCTCATCCTCCGGCTGCTGAGTCATCCTGCTCTGGCAGTTATTTAAACAGAAGCCTCCAGGAGACATACAATCAACACTCCACTCAGACAATGCCCAGACCTCCAGAAACCATGTGTCAAGCTTGGATTGCCTTAGACAGGTGCAATTTAAGAACAGCTTTCATCCTCTTTTCTCTCATATTGTCACACTATGGGTTCTGACTTCTGGCTCCTTTCCTCACAAGAAGCTCACCCAGCTGGAACTCTTATGGGACCTTGGCACCAGAGACCGCAAATTCCTCTTTGAAGTTTTCTAACAGCAACAATGGTATTTCTGACTTGGCTTTCTTGTATTTCTCTCACGTTAACAAAATTGGTTGAGCATCTACCATGGGCTACATGCTGAGCTACAAGTAAGGTTTGGCTAAAGGATGAATAAAACCCACTCCTTGTCTTCAGGAGTTTGTCTAGCAGAAGAGTCTGTCACATAATCAGGAAACTCCAGTACACAACGTGATAGCTCTAAGACAGGTATATACAAGATGATGTTCTGGACCTTAACTGTTTGGGGAGTACTACTGCCTTTGTCTAAAAGCCATCACCCTTTTTATATGCCATTTGGGAGGAAGTGGGGGGACGTGGGAGGCTTCAAAGGGTTATGGGAGGATGGACATTATAAAAGAGCTTTTCTTTTCTTTTTTTTTTTTTTTTTTGAGACAGAGTTTCGCTCTGTCGCCCAGGCTGGAGTGCAGTGGCATGATCTCGGTTCACTGCAAGCTCCACCTCCCGGGTTCACACCATTCTGCCTCAGCCTCCTGAGTAGCTGGGACTACAGGCGCCTGACACTACGCCCAGGTAATTTTTTGCATTTTTAGTAGAGACGGGGTTTCACCGTGTTAGCCAGGATGGTCTCGATCTCCTGACCTCATGATCCACCCGCCTTGGCCTCCCAAAATGCTGGGATTACAGGCGTGAGCCACCGTGCCCTGCCAAAGGCCTTTTCAAATCTAACGATGTATTCACATTTCCACCTGTCTGCCAGCCCTTGTCCAGTTTGACCTGGGCACTCACTGCTGCTCTGGTGGTGAGTACTGCTGATGGTTCTTTTCCCTGCCCATCCTTGAGGTGCTCCCTTCAATATGTCAAATGAGGACTCTCATTACATTTGGCTGTCATACATCAGCCACAACTGTCCTGCCCAGAAGAGCTGGCCTTGGCTTTAAAGCCTACATCCTGGCTGACCTTCTTTACTGCTTTATTAAGGAATCCAACTTGCTGTTTGCTATCACATGTGCTATACGTGCTGTTGATGAAACTGCTAAAGGGGCTGAATGTGACTGACGTCTTTGGAAGGATGAGACTTAGCGTGCCTGTACAGTTGTGTCCAAATGCTGTCCTCATCTCCCAATGAAAAGGTATTGTAAATAAAGAGAAAGGTCAGAGGCTTATTTTAAACACTAAATATGAGCTAGGAGCTGTCCTAGACACTATGTAAAAGTTTTATTTAGTTCTCACTGTAATGTTGGCCTTATGTTAGCATCCCATTTTTCAGACTGAGGAAATTATGGCTCAGAGAGGTTAAGAGACTTATTGAAGGTCACACAGCTCCACAAACTTTTGTGTAGATTGAACGTGTACATGGGTCTATGTGACTTTGAATCTTGCATTCTTTACATTATTGGAATATTTCACAGAAGGAAAATGACATATTAACATGGCAATAAGATTTCTGGTTCCAGTCTGGTTACTGGTCTTCCAAGAGTGTTATAGGATGTATAGCCTGAGCTCTGAAGCTTTGTTCTGAAGCATGCTATCAATATGAACAAATTGGTATGGAAGGAAGCCACAAATTATATACTAAAATCTAGTTCATCAGAGGAAAATATAGTTAAATACATTTACATTCCCAGAACTGTTAATACTGAAGAATAAAACACACAGTGGGAAAGAGACGAAGAGAAAATACGCCTGTTTTTATGACTTGTTGATATCTACAGGGTTTTTCCTTAAGCCTCACAACAATTTACAGCATTGCCAGCAGCATTCAGTACATTCAGAACAGGATCATTTCACCCGCAGCTGAACTAGGGCCATGCCTGGGACAGACAGAGAATGGCCTTCCAGCAGACATGCCAAGAAGCAAGCCAGGGTCAGTGAGTGAAGAGGAGGGCAGGCCCATTTGAAGCAACACAGTTTCTGTAAGTGTGATCTAACTGCTTTCACTGGAAATGGGTCAGACTCCAGTTGAGAGAACCAGGGGCCTGAATGACCCCAGCAAAATCACTGTGGCAATTCTTTCAATCACCTCTGAGAATATGGCCCTGTGACGACATAATGACGTTTGGATTAATTTCAGTCGGCCGTGTTTCCCCCTCCTTTCTTGCTTCCCCACAGTTGATTTGCCAAATTTTTTTTGTTTGCTTAAATACGCTAAACTAAACAGGATGCATTATATGACAGTCTGTGATAAATTTACCACTGGGAATAGGGAAAAAGTATGGGATAAAGAAATAGGTCTTTTTCGCCTCTCACAGCTGTGATTCAGTTCTGACTCAAAAGGAAGTGTGCCACCTACTGAATCACAGAAACCACTTCCTGTGGCTGTTTGGTTTATTCTGGAGGAGCATCAGGCCAAGTGCTGCCCTGCCCTGACCCTGACTGGCTCTTCAGAGCCAAGGCATTCACAGCTTGAGGTGGTTTGGCCTCAGACTCTTGAGAACATTGCATATTAAATTACAAGTGTTTCGTTTCCTAGCAAGGAGTCTTTAGCAACATGAAAACGAACGTGTGTTATTTGCAAACCAAGTGTATCATTACTGAACCTGAATATCCTTACTTTTTCATAAGGTACGTATTCCGGATGACCACTCTTAAGATCTGAATGTACACTGGTTCTGTTTTTCCTGAGGGGAACTTGGGCAGTCTGCAGGGTGGCATTTACCAGCTGAGGGACTTCAAGAGCACCCTTTAATCAGTGCGGCAGCACTCAACTTGTATTCACTCACTCAAAGTATTTTTGAGCATGTACTTATTGCCATGTGCTGTGCTAGGTAGGGGTAGAGGGTACAGTGGTGAACAAGACTCCACAGCTCCTGACCTCATGGCTCATGTGTTCTACACCATAAGGGAATTATGCTGTGTCTCCCGGGGCAGGGGCCTTCCTCTGTTCACCATGCAGCCCCAGCGTCTAGCACCTGGCCTTGCATAAAGGAGGCTCTAAATCAAGCTTGTCCAACCCAAGGCCCATGGGCCACATTTGGCCCAGGATGGCTTTGAATGCAGCCAAACACAAATTTGTAAACTTTCTTAAAACATTATAAGATTTGTGTGTATGTGTTTTAGTCCATCAGCTATTGTTAGTGTTCGTGTATTTTATGTGTGGCCCAAGACAATTCTTCTATGTGGCCCAAGGAAGCCAAAGATTGAACACTCCTGCTCTAAATACTTGTTTGTTGAATAGATACATGAAAAGAAAGAAGGAGAGAAGGAGGAAAGGAGGGCAGAAGGAAAGGAAGAAGGGAGGGAAGAAGAGAAGAAAGAAGCAGAGAAAGGAAGAGAAAAGAAATTACGGCCAGTGCGGTGGCTCACGCCTGTAATCCTAGCACTTTGGGAGGCCTAAGCGGGCTGATCACCTGAGGTCAGGAGTTCGTAAGCCAGCCTGGCCAACATGGTGAAACCCCATCTCTACTAAAAATACAAAAATCAGCAGGGCATGGTGGTGCATGCCTGTAATCCTAGCTACCTGGGAGGCTGAGGTAGGAGAATCGCTGGAACCCGAGAGGCAGAGGTTGCAGTGAGTTGAGATCATGTCACTGCACTCCAGTCTGGGCAACAGAGTGAGACTCTGTCTCAAAAAAAAAAAAAAAAGAAAGAAAGAAAGTTACCATTAGTTTTTTGTTGTATTTGCAAGCAAAGACAAAAGCACCAAGGTACTTGTTTCCTTCTGTAATTAGAGTTTCAAATAGACTAAAAGTTTCTGCTCTTAGGTGGGTCTGGAGACTCTCCAGTACCTCAGGACCTCAGGACACATGGGGTCTCTTGGTTGTTTTCTTTTCATTGTTGTTGTTTATTTTATTTTTGTTTTTATTTTTTAACTTTAAAACAATTTTTTGTAGATGAATATGCTCACATATGTTTGGGGGTTTTTTTGAGACAGGGTCTTGCTCTGTTGTCCAGGCTGGAGAGCGGTGGTTTAACCACAGCTCACTGCAGCCTCGACCTCCCAAGGTAGGGACTGCAGGTGTGTACACTGGGGTGCACCACCACACCCAGCTAATTTTTAAAATTTTTTTTGTAGATATTGTCTCACTCTGTCGGCCAGACTGGTCTTGAAATCCTGGGCTCGAGCAATTCTCCTGCCTCGGCCTCGTAATGCGTTAGGATTACAAGCGTGAACACCGCACCCGGCCAGCATGTGGTCTCTTAACCAGAGGAGGCCCCTTCTGAACTAGGTAGAGGTCCTGAGAATTGATTCTGAGAGTAAAAGGCTCTTTGTTCTCAGAGTAGATTAGAATCCCTAATGATAGAGCATCTATTATTCCTCTAGTGGTCCATGCCCAACAGATTCATCCAAGAATAGATGAAGATCTGTGTAATGTTGTGCAAGTAATCTAATCACCCCACAGAAGAGCTGTGACTGAAATTATCCCAGAGTCGGCCCACCTGTTTTCATAAAGATCAATGTAACTTGTAAATTTCTCCAGTTCTCCTCACCTATCATCATTTGACTAACAAAACCCAGAAAACTAGGCTAGTTATGGTGGCCCATGCATATAATCCCAGCTCTTTGAGAGGCCAAGGTGGGTGGACTGCTTGAGTCCAGGAATTCGAGACCAGCCTGGGCAACAAAGGGAGACCCTGCCTATATCCCAGCTATGCAGGAGGCGAGGCCAAAGGATTGCCTGAGCCTGGGAGGTTGAGGCTGCAGTGAGCCATGATTGCCCCACCACACTCCAGCCTGGATGACAGAGTGAGACCCTGCCTTAAAAATAATAATAATAGTAATAATATTTCATAAAGATACAGGAAACTAGATTATAATTGACGTTTTCGAAGTGAAATACTGTCTAGAATGGTGCTTGGCCAACAGTAAGCTTTTTGTAAGTAGAAGTCATTACTACTACTATTTATTTCATTATTATTACCATTACTACTTTTTTAAGAAAAAAAAAAACCCTGGACAACACACTGAAACCATTACTACTTCTACTACTATAACTTAGGTTGCACCTGATAGAGCCAGCAATTTTTCCAAGGTATGACAATGGCCATATGTTTAATGATATAATTCTATGGCTCAGTGTATTTCAGCCTTTTTAAACCCTGCTCTTCTTTTGACAATTGTAAAAATCTTAAACTGACCTCCAGTTGAAATCCTCTGTCAAGAAGATATTGTCGGCCAGGGGCAGTGGCTCACACCTGTAATCCCAGCACTTTTGGAGGCTGAGGTGGGAGGATCACTTGAGGTTAGGAGTTCGAGACCAGCCTGGCCAACATAGTGAAACCCCATCTCTACTAAAAATACAAAAATTAGGCAGGCATGGTGGTGTGTGCCTGTAATCCCAGCTACTCAGGAGGCTGAGGCAGGAGAATTGCTTGAACCTGGCAGGGCAGAGGTTGTAGCAAGCCGAGATCACGCCACTGCTCTCCAGCCTAGGTGAGACTGTCTCAAAAAAAGAAAGAAAGAAAGTAAGAAAAAGGAGAAATCCCAATCTCTTCTTTTATGTGGATTCTTCCTCACTTGAATAATACTTTTCTTCCCCAGTATCCTCCATATTATCCCAGAGTCAGTCCCTCTGTTTTTTGTAAAGATCTATGTAACCTCCTCTACGTTTCCCAGTTCTCCTCACCTATCATATCATTTGGCTCAACAAAGGGCAGGAAGCTAGATTCTAATTGATATTTTGAGGCCAGGAGCAGTGGCTCATGCCTGTAATCACAGCACTTTGGGAGGCTGAGGCGGGCAGATCACTGGAGGTCAGAAGTTCGAGACCAGCCTGGCCAATATGGTGAAACCTCGTCTCTACTAAAAATACAAAAAATGAGCCAGGCTTGGTGGCTTGTACCTGTAATCCCAGCTACTCAGGAGGCTGAGGCAGGAGAATAGCTTAAACCTGGGAGGAGGAGGTTGCAGTGAGCTGAGATTGAAAATTGCACCCCAGCCTGGGTGACAGAGCAAAACTCCATCTCAAAAACAAACAAACAAACAAACCTGATATTTTCAAAATTGAGGCAATTATAACAGCTGTTTAGCCAAGAATTATGATAGCAATAATAGCAAGAAAATAAATTGGTTCACAAATGAGTCTCAGAAGCCCAGTGATTTTTATTTTATTTTTAGTTTTTGAACTTTTATTTTAGAATCAGGAGATACATGTGCCGGTTTGTTACCCGGGTATATTGCATGATGCTGAGGTTTGGAGTATGCGTGAATCCAACCTGCCATCCAGGTAGTGAGTATAGTACCCAACAGATAGTTTTTTAAACACTTACTTCACTCCCTTCCCCAATCTTGTATTCCCCTGTGTCTACTGTTCCCATTTTTATGACTGTGCCAACAATAATTTTTTTTCTTTTTTCTTTAAATAGAGATGGGGGTCTCTATTTAAAGAGCCTCCCAAAGTGCTAGGATTACAGGTGTGATCCATTGCACCTGGCCCATGCCAACAATATTTGAAACCCTTATCTGCATGTACAAGTTTGCTACTTTTGTTTTGCTCATTAATACATCCCAAGCATCTATACCTGGCTTGTAGTACCAGCATGTAGTAGGTGCTTAATAAATATTTATTGAATAAATAAATTAGTTTGACATTAGTTTAACATTTCAAGTAAAACAAAATACCATTCAATTAATTCTCTTCTTCTACTTTTTTCTTTTAAGAGAGACAAATAGTCACACATATATCAGCAGGAGAGGATACAATTTCCTGTGTTTAAGTTTTTATGAGTTACTTTAGTTCAAATGTCACAGAAAATTATATTGAACTCTTGACCAATCTATTTTTTCCACTGGAGTATTGACCCAAATAAGAAATAGCATAAAGGAAAAATTATTTTTTGGCAGAAAAATATTCTCTCTAAATTCTTGTGTGTTTTGTTTTGATTTTTTCCTTAGTGACTGGAGGCCAGTTTCAATCCACTGAAGCACAGATTCCAAATTTTCAATCTGGTTTTCTTGAGTAGTGACTGAGTGCCAAAAATGAAGCAATGACACAACATCACCATCAAGACACTCCCCAGCACGCACACACATGCCAGAGTCCAACACCAAGACACTCCCCAGCATGCACACACACGCCAGAGTCCAGGCCATATTCGGGTGGCTTGCAAGCTTCTTCCCCCCAAGTATTTATTCTCAAAATAATGGTTTTTGTTTTGTTTTGGTTTGGTTTGGTTTGGTTTTTTCCAAATACATTTCTTCCCTATGTCTTTAACCAATTCTCATAAAATTTCGTCTAATACACTGGTCAGTGTATTCCAGACCCTAAAAGATAACATAATGAAACTATCTATGACTAAAAGGTAATCAGGATCTTCTACTTATCCTTTTTTCCTCCCTTTTAAACTTTAATTTTGATACATTTGGTAGTGAAGTGATGACAATAAATGCAAAGTAATTATTGAAGAAACAATAATTTTGTATTAGCTTACTGAAAAAAAAAAAAAAAGATAACCAAATATATTTTGGCAGCTCCAAACGAGTCACTTGTGTAATGCAGTGGGAGAGCAGTGTCCTGAAGGAAAAGGTGGCCTGCTGGACAGCCAAGAGAACAAACATCCACTGCAAGTAATATGAGCTCTAAGTTTGGACTAGGCCTATGTCTGCTCTGAGACTTGGGGCAATTCACTTAATCAGAGCCTTAATCAGCTACGAACTAACAATATCCACACCTGCTACTTGTTTTGTAAATCTCCTTTCCAAAGTTAACTCTATTCATTGTTCCATAATCCCATAAATTCTAGAATCTTTTCGTGTTATAGCCAAGTTGTCTATCATTGACAGAGATATTCACCTGGTTGTTTTGGCTTCTCTAATCCTCCTGGTGAGAACACCTCCAAGGGAGCTTTCAGTGGCATTTAAGGTCACTTGTGCTCTTGGGCCTAGAAACTGCCTTGATAGTGGTTTTAGCTCACCTGAGGTAAGTCTTTATTATATGCCCAACCTCTTTATGCATTACTTCATTTAATTGTATACTAATCCTTTGTCATAGGTTATCAGAGTGTTTGATTATAAGTTACAGGAAGAAAAAAAAAAACGAACTCCAATTGACTAAAACAATGGGGCATTTTTTTGACTCACATAACTGAGAGTCTAAAGAGAAGGCACCTTCAGGTTTGGCTGATGAATCCTGTATCTCTGCCTTGTCTCCAGGCCCCCAGGTTCTGCCTCTGTCCTGACATCCAGTGTTGGATTCCTCTTCACATCAACTCTTCTCTGTAGGTTGGGCCATCAGACCCTACCTCCTTATTTATGTTGAGCAAAGGAGAGAGAATGCCTCTACAAACAATGAAAAAAGTGAAAAAAAAAAATCTTTCTCCTCCTTATAACTTTAGTTAGCTTAACTTTAGTCAGTTGCTTAGCTACTAAACAGTAGCTATTGGGAGGTGGGAAGGAATACTATTGTGTAATCAACTAAGGCTCATACAGAGGATTAGGGTTATCTGAAATGATTTGAATTAATTAGAATTTACTCTCAGAGCTGTGGCAATTCCTTGAACCACACTGATTGCTATAAAGTGGAAGAGGAATAGATTGAATTTTGGGGAGTCAACTACAATGTGTACTACAGGTAAATACTATGAATTTCCAATTCACAGATGAGAAAATTGAGGCATGTGGTGGGAGGGAGGTTATGTAATTTGCCCAGTGTCACAGTTGAACCTAGGCAAAGGCCTATCTCCAGGTCTAAACAATTCAGTGACCTCCTGTGTACATTTCTGTCTCTCCTTTTTTTAGAGTGTGCAATCCACTGTGTCACCCAGGCTGGATTGCAGTGGCTCAATCACGGAGATCATGGCTTTCTGTAGCCTTGAACTCCTGGGCTCAAGTGATCCTCCTGCCTCAGCTTCCTGAGTGGCTGGGACTACAGGCTTGACAACATGCCCGGCTATCCCGTGTATACTTCTTGAGAGCTTATGATATATAAGAGAAACTCCAAAATAAGGGGAGGGTGTGCTAAGGGGAAGACAAAGCACTATCAAGAGGTGGATTCAATCGTACCCCTTCTATTTACTAGTTGTGTGACTCTTTTAAAAATGAGAATAATAGGCCAGGCTCGGTGGCTCCTGCCTGTAATCCCAGCACTTTGGGAGGCCGAGGCAGGTAGATCACCTGAGGTTAGAAGTTCAAGACCAGCCTAGCCAACATGGCGAAACCCCATCTCTATTAAAAATACAAAAATTAGCCGGGAATGGTGGCATGTGCCTGTAGTTCCAGCTACTCAGGAGGCTGAGGCAGGAGAATCACTTGAACCCAGGAGGCAGAGGTTGCAGTGAGCCGAGAATGCGCTACTGCACTTCAGCCTGGGTAGACAGCGAGACTCCATCTCAAAAAAAAAAAAAAAAGGAAGAAAAGAAAAGAAAATGGGAATAATAAAACTTCCTTACTGGAGCAGTAGCAAAGATTAAAA